>NW_028234434.1:10947907-10955407 GCF_977035675.1 Penaeus japonicus
TAAAGAAAGGAAAAGTTGTGAACGATAAGGGAAGTTTAGGTGGCGTTGGTGTGAAAGTAAAAGGAACCAGGATGCATGTTGTCAGGTTGTGGTCAGGGCGAGTGGTGGAAGGACGGACGGATGGTGGTTGAGACTTGGTTCTGAAAATGGTGGTAGTTCGACGTGTTCCTTGGGGTCGATCACGATAAGGATTTTGATTATAAGGGGGCTGGTTAGAGACTATGATGCATGACAATGATAATGGGAGATCCTAATCAGTGTAACAATAGCAGGAGATGGCGGCTGCTGGAGGGTTGTGGGAAGGTCCGAGCGAGAGCCTGGGAAAGTAGAAGGAGGAGGGGGAGGGGGGAGAGGAGGAGGAAAGGAGGAAGGGACACTGGTTAGTTGCCGTGAGAGGGGGGGGGGTCGGGTCAGGGAGGGGGAGAGGGAAAGGAAGAAACGGAGGTCAGGGGATTGACCCATTAGGGTGAACGTTGAGGCAAGAAAGGTTACTAATGACCCGATGGAGGGGGTGTGTCGGTGGTCAATAAAGAACAATAATGGAAAAGAAAAGAGAGTTCCCATTGTAGTGGACGACTACGAAAAAAGGGGAAAGCAGAGGAAAGGGTCAGCCGAGAGACCACGAAGGCAGTTCGAGAACTTAGGTCAGTCTCCCAACAGGAAACTCTCCATCATCTGACCTCCCCTGACTGGCGGGGTCTCCAGTGCGGCACTGATTGGGAATTGACTGATTGGGACGAGGTTCGTTTCGAATGTCATACAGCTTGGCTTTATGTGTGCGGGCATACATCTATCTATATCTATCTATCTATCTATCTATCTATCTATCTATCTATCTATCTATCTATATATATATATATATATATATATATACATACATACATACATACATACATACATACATACATACATACATACATACATACATATATACAAATATATAAATATACAAATATACAAATATACAAATATACAAATATACAAATATACAAATACACATACACATACACATACACATACACATACACATACACATACACATACACATACACACACACACACACACACACACACACACACACACACACACACACACACACACACACACACACACACACACACACACACACACATATATATATATGTATGTATGTATGTATGTATGTATAAACACAGGCAGGCAGGCAGGCAGGTAGGGAGGTATAGAGCGAGTGAAGGAATCGTGTACTCAGGGTACGTGTGCGACACATTCTTTTCATCGTAGCGTTGTTCCTGTGAAAGGACCAGATGTACTTTTTTTTTGTAAAGGATGACTTGACATGAAATTATTCCAACGAAGGATCTCCCGGCAATCACCAACCGCGAAGACGAATCGCCGAGGAGGCGTCACATTTCCCGGCCATTGGGATACTTAACCAATATCCACTATAAGTTTTATCATCCTTTCTTCGCGCTCGTGTGCTAACAACCCGCTTTCTCACACTTCCCTGCGGAGGTGGGGGTTGGGGTGGGGGTGGGGGGGGGATGGGCGACTCGAAGGATCTGCGAGTATCGACCGTAAGGACTCTTCGCAGGACCGTCGGTTTCCCATAGGCGAATCCAGGAAACCGGATGCTTGAGACATCCGCTGTTGGGGCTTGTTTTTTGGTAATTATCGCCTGGAGTAAACAGTTCGTGAGTTGCATTTTTGGGGGATTTCTTTTATTGTTTTAATTGCTGTGGCTTTGGAGACGATGTCTTTGTCGAAGTATATTTTTTTGCGTTCTTGTATTTATTTATGGCTGGCTTGATGCTTTGTTTATTGTTATTGTTTTTTTTTTTTACTTTGTTGCATTAAAGGCTCGGTTGATACTTCGTTTTTGTTTTTCGCTTTTGTGTTGCAGACTGGATTGCAACTCCACTCGACTTGCTGTTAATCTTGCAAGGTGAATGTAGGGCATCTTTATGTCAGCGGTCACTGCCTAAGTCAGCGTCTTCCTGATGAAAGTGTGGCCGAAGTAGCCCATCATTTTGATTCAGGTATGGCAGTTTAGGGTTTTATGAGGCCTTTAACATCGACTCGACATTGATAATTCAGTCGTAATAACGTGTTACCCTTTGTTCCTCCTCCTCAAGCTATAGATGAAGTGGGATACCAGTAGTTATTCAATTTGATTCAGGTATGGCGTTTAGGGTGTTATCCTTTTTGGAGCTCCGAAACATTGATGATATTAGTGTCGTAATAACGTGTTACCCTTTTGGATATCCTCAAGCTATAGCCATAGTCTAGTATAGAGGTCGAGGGGATATTTTCAGGGCCAATGCTCTCTCACGCTTTTGGCTTTATCCCCCTCCTTGTTATAATCCCATCCTCTGCTCTTTTATCCTCCCTGATGATTCCTCGGAACCTGGATAAATTCACCAGTTGGGGGGAGGGGTGGGGGGGTGGGGTGGTAGTGGTCTGGCTTTTAACATACATATCCAGTCGTCCTTTCCCTCCATCTTTTGCTCCTCTCCCTGCGCTCCTCTCTGCCCCATAGTATACAATTAACCTCTCACTTCCTCATCCGAGTACCCACCTGCTTAACTTGCCCTCGAGCTTCCTCCTTCTTGGAGGTCTCTTTTCCCTGAACCTTCTCTCCTCATTGATCCTCACCCTATCTCTTCAGATGACTCACTCCTCAACTCGCAGCCTTTCACTCTCCGTTGTTTCCGTCCTCGCTTCAAATTCCCTCTTGTGATCGGGAGGCTTTGTCCTATGGTCTCTGAACCATTGATTCCCGTTTTTCCTCGCCCATCCCTTTCTCCGTTGCTCGCCCACCCCCTCCACCTTTCCGTTCCAGGGGAGGCTAATTTACTTTAGCGATTCTAAAGGCTCCCGGTGAAAGCGCTATGCCCTGTTTGAGCGAAGTAAACGTCTCAATTTAGGCAGAGGTAAAGGTGCTAAGAGAGAGGGGGTGAACTTATTCAGTAGTGGAACCTATTTAGGCGTGAGGGAGCAGAAGGCACCGTGAGTTAAACCCAGGGTTGACAGCGTGAAGGGAGTGGTGAAAGGGTGGGGGGATTTCTGCCCTCGTAATTGTCCCTTCCTCTCAGTACCCTTCGGTTGTTAAGGGAGTTTTTTGGTTCCTCTCATCTTTCTGGCCTTTCAGCTCTCTTCTCGAGTTTTTCGCAGTTTTCTCTCTCTTTTTTTCTTCTCCCTTCACCTTGTCCTTCTCTCCTCCCTTCCCCTGCCCTTCTTCTTTCTCTTCCTTTCCTCTTCTTCCTCTCTCTCTCCTCTATCACCTCTCTTCTCCTCTTCATCTCTCTTCCTTTCCTCCTCCTCTTTCTTTCTTTTCTTCTCTCTCTCGAGGGGTATCCTCGTCTCTCCCTTCTTTCCTTTCCGTTTCCTTTTTCTTCCCCCTCCCTCCCCTTTCTTCCCTCCCTCTCCTTCCTCTCTCTCCTTCTCTCTCTCATCTCTTTCTCTCTCTTTTCTCTCTCTCTCTCTCTCTCTCTCTCTCTCTTCCTCCTCCTCCTCTCTCCTCTCTTCCTCTCTCTCTTTCTCTCTCTCTCTCTCTCTCTCTTTAACTCTCTCTCTCCTCTTCTCTCTCTCTCTCTCTTCTCTCTCTCCTCTCTCTCTCCCTCACTCTCTCCCTCTCTCTCCTCTCCTCTCTCCTCCTTATCCCTCCTCTCTCCCCTCCCTCCTCCTCTCCCCTCCCCTTCCCTCTCCTCCCTCCTTCCCTTATCTCCCCTTCTCCCCCTCTCTCTCCTTTCTCCCTCTCCTCCTCTCTCTCTCCCCTCCTCTTCCCTCTCTCTTTTTCTCCCTTCTCTTCCCGCCTCTCTTCTCCCTCCTTTTCTTTCCTCTCCCCTCCCTCTCCTCCCTTCCCTCCCTCTCTCTCTCCTCCCTCCTCCACTCCCTCTCCCTCTCCCTCTCTCTCCCTCTCTCTCTCTCTCTCTCCCTCTCCCTCTCCCTCTCCCTCTCTCTCTCCCTCTCCCTCTCCCTCTCCCTCTCCCTCTCCCTCTCCCTCTTCCTCTCCCACTTCCTCTCCCATTCCCTCACTTTCTCCCTTTCCCTCCCTCTCTCGACGAAGTACACCACACCTGGAAGTGACATTACCTGTTTTAATAGGATATATATTTTTTTAATGGGATTTTGTTGTCCTGGAAACTGGGTTGGCTCCCGTATCTCATCTCCAGGGCGGTTGTTTAGGATTCCAGCTGTGTCTAAGGAAAATCCCTTTATATGATTTAATGTGAAATTTTATATGAAATTCCTTTATATGATTTGATTAGATGGAATAATGCAATGTATATTGATATAGATTTACAGAATCGGTATATTCACTTGCATTGATTGAGTGAAGATTGCTGTCGAATGTGTGTTCACAAAAACGATCCTTTACTGAAGGTATTTTGCACAACAAACATAATATACAAATATAGCGCACGAATGATAGAATTGCGCGATTTAATGGGGACAATAAATAAACAAAGGAATCCATCTCTCCACTGGCCCTCTACATCACTCGGGAGTGAAATGAAACTGGCTTGTATTGCACACCAGTGAGCTTTAAGAGATGCTGCTCCTCACTCGTCAGCATCTTAACCTAACGGTCCCGATCCCTTCTGTAATGATGCTCGGGGGAACAGGTAAGTCGGGATGCCAAGTCGTGGTGAGCGAGACGTCATGTGCTTCAAGTGCGCGCCAGATTCCTCCAACCGGAAATGCTCTCTGAAATTATTTACGCTCTTCTCCTCTCTTGGTTTGCTTAGCGCAGACGAATATGTTTTATTTATATGTGTGTGTTTGTGTTTAATAATCATGAAATGCGACTTGTTGAAACTGCAGAGGGAAGGCTCCAAAACCCGTTTAAACTCTTAGAGAACGAAAGAAGGAATATCTGTTTTCCCTTCTGTTTTTGTCTGAACTTGGGTACAGCCCGAGGTGGTTTATGGCCCGCGAATGGGCCTGGGAATAGGGCCTACGAGAGGAAGATGTTCTCTGGAAAAAGGAACACGTGAGAGGGGAAAAACAAGAGAACTTTGGACAGCACATCTTGAAAGTGTCCTTCTCTTATTAACTTTCCAGTTCTGTATTTATGTTTGATTTTTATATATTTTTTCATCCACACGAGGTGAGTTAAATATATATATATATATATATATATATATATATATATATATATATATATATATATATATATACATACATACATACATACATACATACATACACACACACACACATACACACATACACACACACATACACACATACACACATACACACACACACACATATACATATATATATATATATCCTTACTCAGATGATACTGAGATCAGAAAAGGAGGAAAGGAGCTTGTACATATACACTCGTTAGGCATCACAGCTCGTAAACATCAAATCCCGAGAGTCATAAAGCCACGAGGCGAAAGGACGCTGTAAATATTGGCGAGGTTGGTCCCGAGTCCGAGACTGAGAACCCGCCATAAAGTAGATGTGGTTGGCGGGGGCAAGGGTACTCCGGACAGGACCGCGGTCTTGGATGTCGCTTGTGGGGCCCTAATGTCACCCCAGATAGCTGAGCGCCGAAGGGAGAGAGGAGGGGGAGGAGGAGGAAGAAAAAGAGGGAGAAGGAGACGAAGAAGAAGAAAAAGAAGAAGAAGAAGAAGAAGAAGAAGAAGAAGAAGAAGAAGAAGAAGAAGAAGAAGAAGACGAAGAAGAAGAAGAAGAAGAAGAAGAAGAAGAAGAAGAAGAAGAAGAAGAAGAAGAAGAAGAAGAAGAAGAAGAAGAAGAAGAAGAAGAGGGAGGAGGAGGAGGAAGACGACGACGGAAAAAGAGAATGACGACGAAGATAACGACCGATGGAGGAATAAGGAAGATGAAAAGGACAAAGAGTGGGAAAAGATGAAGAGGAAGATGAAGAGAAAAGGAGGAGGAGGAGGAGAAGAAGGGGGAGGGGGGGTAACTGGTGTCGAGTGTCGGTCGGACTTGCGGGAGAAGCAAGCCTCTGCTCCTTTGGCTGCCAAGTCTTGTTTGCCTCGTCTTTATTGACCAGGGCGTCTACACCTGGCCGGAGGATGTTGGACGAGGTGCTCCAGGAAACGAGTGTAAATTGGGTTGGATTACAAGGATTCATTTTTTTTATGCGTTAGTAATGGAGGCCGTGATATTCCTTCTTTTTCTTTATTTTCTCAGAAATGGTGGTTAGTATGCAAATTGATGGGAACGGAGAGCGATTTCTTTTGTTTCGTCGTTGTATGTGTGCGAGTGTTGTTGGAGTTATCCCAGCGCGTATAAAGTGTCAGAAGAATGACTTTACTCCACGGTCGAGTGGCGCGGAGGGAGGGTGCGTGTGTAGGACAGCCCCGAGATATGCACGTGGGTATTATTGCAGCATAGGGGCTTTTAGGTGGGGCGTGTGGGTGGTGCGGGTATGTGGCGAGCCTTGGTGGCGAGGGAGCCATTCTCGGCATTGCTATTGCATTGTGTGGTGTGGGTGAGGGAGGTGCTTTTGCTTTTATGCGAACGTGCCTGCCTCGTCAACATGCATTCAGCGGGAGATGACGCGGCGATTTTGAAGCTCGAGCGTTACTCATACGTTCATCCGGGGAGTGTTTGGGTGGGCGAGACTGCCTCACTGCCTCTCTGGCCGCCACAGTCTGATGATATCGTTTGATAAATAACGAGTTCAATGTATGATATGCCGTACATGTTCAGCAAATCGAGATCACACGATCGAAAGGTTGACCGCTGCGTGACCGCAGTGAAGGCGCTGCTTCCGCACTACTTCGCTGACGCACCGGCCGCGTTTATCGCAACGGCGGCGCATTCCGTGTCGTGGCGGCTCTTGTCACGCTGCCTTGTCAGTCCCGTCGTGGTGGCAGTTATGCCAGTGTCACTAGGAAGCTTGTGGTGGCAATCGCTGAGCCTGACACCCGGCGACCGGAAATGGTCTTTGATAACACTATTTGGGAAGTGACATTTTATGATGGGTGGTGGGATGCTGAGAGGGAGACGGGGAGAGGGAGAGAGGGATAGGG
The DNA here is from genome assembly GCF_977035675.1 of Penaeus japonicus. NCBI lineage: Eukaryota > Metazoa > Arthropoda > Malacostraca > Decapoda > Penaeidae > Penaeus > Penaeus japonicus. The sequence continues at coordinate 10,954,913 of NW_028234434.1, forward strand.
CGGGAGAGAGAGAGGGGGAGAGAGACAGACACACACACACACACACACACACACACACACACACACACACACACACACACACACACACACACACACACACACACACACACACACACACACACACACACACACACACACACACACACACACACACACACACACACACACACACACACACACACACACACACACACACACACACACACACACACACACACACACAGAAAGGGGCGGGGGGAAAGAAAGGATACACATACATACACACGCACTCACACATACACCCACCGACACCCACACACAGGGGGGGGGGGGGCAGAGACAGAATGACAGGGACAGAGAAATATACAAGAATATGCACAGGGGGAGAGAAAGGGTGGACATGAAACAAATCACCACATGCAAAAAGACAGACGGGGAAAGAAATGAGATTACTGAAACGTGAAACCCGATACAGTCCCTTTATCCGCCTTACCATCTCTTAAAAAAAAGGTTTCC
>NW_028234434.1:10962907-10965407 GCF_977035675.1 Penaeus japonicus
TCTTTCCCTTTCCTCTATTCCTCCCTCCTCTCCTTCCTTCCTCTTTCCGTTCCTTCCTTTCCCTTTTCCTTCCCCTTCCTCCTTTCCCCTCCTCTCTCTCCTTCCTCCTTTCCTTCTTCCTCTTTCCTCACTTTCCCTTTCCTCTCTCCTTCCCTCTTTCCTTTCCGTATCCTTCCTTTCCTCCTCCTCCTTCCTTTCCTCCTTTCCTCTTTCCTCATTTCCTTCCTCTCTTTGCCTTCTCTTTCCTATCCATTCCTCCTTCCTTTTCCTCTTCCTTTTTCCCTCTTCCTCTCCTCCACTCCTTTCCTTTCCCCCTCCTTCTCTCGTTTTTCCTCCTTTCCTTTCCACCTCCTTATCCTCTAACTCCTTTCCTATTTCCTTCCTCCTCTTCGCTTCCTCCACCTTCCTTCCTATTCCTCTCCTGCTTTCCTACCCTCTTCTTCCTACTCTCCTTCCTTCTCTCCCTTTCCCTCTCCTTTCTTTTCCTTCCTTTCCTTCCTTTCCACCGCTATTCCTCCTCTCCTCCCTCTCTTTCCTTCACTTCCTTTCGGCTTTCCCTTTATTCCTGCTTTCCTTCCTTTCCTTTTTTCCCTTCATTTCCTTTTCCTCCTTTCCTCTTCCTTTCCTTCTTCTCTACTTCCCTTCCCCTTTTCCTTCCCTTCTTTTCCTTCCTCTCCAATCTCTATCCTTTTTCCTTTCCTCCTTTTCCCCTTTTCCTTTTCCTATTTCCGTCTTTCCTTTCCATCCTTTCCTCTTCTTTCCTTCTCCTCCTTTCCTTCCTTCCTTTCCCTTCCTCTATTTCCTATTCCCTTTCCTTTTTCCTCCTCCTACTTCTTTCCTCTCTTTCCTTTCCTTCTTCCTTCCATTCCTCCTTTCCTTTTCCGCCTTGTTCCTCCCTTCTCTTCTTTTCCTTCCTTTTCCCCCGTTCCTCTATGCTTCCTCTCTCCCTTTCCCCTCCTTTCCTTTCCTTCTCTGTTCCTTCGCTTCTTCCTCCGTTCCTCTTTCTCTCTCTTCCTTTCCTTTCCTTTCCCTCCTTTCCTTCCTCCTCTTCCGTTCCCTTACCCCTTTCTTTCTTTTCCTCCTTCTCCTTTTCCTTCCCTCCTTCCTTTCCTCCCTTTCCCTCTCTTTTCCTTTTTCCTCCTTTCCTCCTTTCCTCCTTCCCTTCTCCTTCTCCCTTTCCTTCCTTCCTCTTCCTATTCCTTCCCCGCCCTTTTCCCTCTTTGCTCCCTCCTCCTTCTCTCCTTCCTTTCCTTTTCCTTTTCTTTCCCTACCTTCCTCCTGTTCCTTCCTTCCTTGCCTCTCCTTTCCTCTCTTTCCTTTGCCTTGTTCCTTCCTTCCTTCTTGCCTTCCTCTCCGCTCCTTCTTCTTCCTCTTTCCTCCTTTTTCCTTCCTTTCCCTCCTCCTCCTCCCTTTTTTCCTTTCCCTCCTCTTCCTCCGTTCCCTCCTCTTCCTCCTTTTCCTCCTTTCCCTCCTTTCCTTCCTCTTCCTCCTTTCCCTTCTCTTCCTCCTTTTCCTCCTTTCCCTCCTTTCCCCCTCTTCCTTCTTTCCATCGCTCTTTCTCCTTTTCCTTCCTCGTTCTCCTTTTCCTTCCTCTTCCTCCCTCCTTTCCGTCCGTTTTTTCTCCTCCTTTTTCCCTCCTCTTCCTCCTCTTCCTCCTCTTCCTCCCTTTCCTCCTTTCCCTCCTTTCCCACCTCTTCCTCCTTTCCCTCCTTTCCCTCCTCTTCCTCCTCTAGAATCCTCAACACCTTTAGATGAAGAAAAAAACATACTGCATGCACCAAAACGAAAACATCCCGCCCACACACCCACTTCAAGCCCACAACACCAATTATTGGTATGGTTGATTCCACACCTTGTTTTTTCAGCCTCTTTTATCATCCGTGTATGTTTATCCCCGTGTGCGTTTCTCTTGTGTTGGCACCCTTGGTCGAAACTCCTGAAGACCCACTCGCCCTTCTTTGTTTGCGACCACTCCCTCCTTTCTTTGTCTCGTTAGTTTGTTTGTTTCTGTTCTGGTGTTGGTATGTTGAGGTATTTTGTTGTTTTTTCCTTCTTTGTTTGCGACCACTCCCTCCTTTCTTTGTCTCGTTAGTTTGTTTGGTTCTGTTCTGGTGTAGGTATGTTGTTGTTTTTTCCTTCTTTGTTTGCACCACTCCCTCCTTTCTTTGTCTCGTTAGTTTGTTTGGTTCTGTCCTAGTGTTGCTATGTTGTTTTTTTCCTTCTTTGTTTGGTCTTGTCCTGGGATTGTTTTGTTTCCTTCTTGGTTCGCGGCGCTTCGTGGAAATTCTCAGTGTTGGTGGCGTGTCGATGATATTATGATTGTAGTAGTTTTCTTGGGAATTATAAGTATGCATCGAAGGTACTAATAGAAGATTCTGGAAGGAAGTGGGAAGTGTGACCTGAGTGATTAGCGGGCATTGACGGGTGATGCAGGCCATACAGACTGACAGGCAGAGACACACAAGCACCGAGCTAAAGACCGGCACAGGAAGTGTCTCTC
>NW_028234434.1:10970407-11020407 GCF_977035675.1 Penaeus japonicus
ATTAGCTAGAATGCACTAGATTTGGGCTGAAAAGTACACGTTTTCGTGCCGGGAGAGTTAGTCTGGGTCCTTGCAACGTAAGCACGTTTGTTCCGCTAATTAGTTAGGAGTTTGCTTTGTTCATTTTCTGGAGGAACTTTTGGATAATTCTGGAATTTCTTTGATTGAATTTTATTTTATTTTATTTTTTTATTTTTTTCATCCTCATCTAAAGATTTGGCCGATTTCGAGTTCCCTTTAGAGATTCTTGGAGAGTTCGCGCGTGATTGATTAGGACCGTTTGATGTTTTTTTATTTTATTTTATAAGGGTATGGTTTTGCTTTCATAATTTCTTTGGTAGAGGAGTGTCCTTTTTGACATGTTGCTGTGAGATAAAGCACAAGCTCTTACAACATCTCCTTCCTCTCTTTGAAGATTTATCGTGTTCGTGTTTCGCGCAATCGCATTCTTGTCGTCACTTTGTCATTGCGTTGGCTCTTCCCGTCACTTTCATCCCCCCCCCCCCACCCCGTGATAATTTCCTCGCGTCTTCTTGCCTCGTTTCCTTCTTTTCTTTTCCTTTCACAAATTCCGGGGAGTCTTTCATTCTCGTCCCTTTTCTCTTTCTCTCTCTTTATTTTTTTCTCTCTTACTGGAATATCATTGTCATTGAGTGGTGGGTGTGCGTGTTGGGTATTTATTTTAATATTATTGGAAACAGTATTAATACTGTCGTAAATGTCATGGAGATAGCAAATGTCAAGTTGTGTTTGAAGGTTGAGACTTATTGGTTGGTTAGGTGGATGGTTATTTTGGCCACTGGTCTTCCGGCCATCCGTTTGAGTCTTGGTTGGCCCCGGTGGATGAAGCACTGCTCAAGACGGAGTGAGGCGGCTATTTGCGTTGTTGCAGAGTGGTTGCATACACGACAGGCGGACATGGACGTTTCTCCTTGTTTGTGTACACGTGTTCGCACTCGCCATGCCAGTTGCAGTTGCAGACCCCTTCCCTTGGCGGCCTCTTATCTCGCGCGGGCAAGTATCGGCAATCGGACTGGAGGAAGGCGAGGCGACGCGCGAAACACGAGCGAACGAGCCCATTTAGCTGAGCATTGTGCCGCGGGTGGGCGCGACGGCCGCTATCGCCTTCCAGATCAGTCTTGCGCCTCCGCGATGACGGCCGCCTCGGCCCGTTATCGGCATGCAAGGGCGAGCGTCGCCGAGGCTGCAGCTCCGATTGCTTCATATTGCTTTCTGTTGCATGCCTGCCTCTCAGACACTTTAATTAGTGTAGGCCCCCCTATGGGTGCGCCCCCCCCTCTCCCACTCTTCTCTGATATCTCTGCCTTGCAAGTGGTGATGACAGCCCGTCTTGTCTCTGATGGAAGTTGAATGGTGAACGCGTGGTGGTGATGTCTGTGGGAGTGGCCCGTCGCGAGCATGTGTGATGCGGGCCCCACCGAGTACAAATTTATTTCATCATCCTCGATTGTTTTGATGATTATGTGTTTGTACCGCGTTGTCTGCATGCGAGTGATAGATGACACGCGCGTGGCTGTAGCATCGACGCTGAACTTGTGATCGAGTAAAGCTTCCTCATGGAAAGAATTTCAAGATCTAATCCTGTAGAAAAAGAATAGGATCTCACCTTCCTCTCCCGTCGTTGTGGATTCCCGGCCGAAGGAGGCACTCGCGTTGTTTCTCTGTTGGTGCGCTCGTGGCCAGGCGACTGGTTGAGGGAATGAAGTAAAAGGAAGAAGGGATGGAGAGGGAGGGACGTAAGGACCGGGAAGGAGGGAAAGGACCAGGAGGAGAGAATATGGGGGAATGGCGGGGAGGAGGGCGAGGGAGGGAGAGGGGGGGGAGAAGGGAATATAGAGGGATAGGGAAGGTGGAGGATAGGGGAGGGGAACATGTTAGAGGGAGGGATGGGAGAATGGAAGGGAGGCGGATAAAGAATTGAAGAGGGGTGGAACGAAAGAGGATGGAAAAAGAGAATAGACAGGGTAGGTCAAGGGTCACGTCGCCAGGAGGTGGTCTAGCGATTAGACAGACAGACAGGCGTCCGGGGATCTTGTTTTCGCTAATGAGGGTGCGGCCGTTTATCGAACAGAAGAGATGTCGAAAATAACGAAAAAATGGTTTGAAGAAAACGAAAGTTTATTTTCGATTTCTCTCGCTAATGAACCTCTTAGACATTCTTATGTTTGTGTATTTGCTTACCAATTTAATTTCTGCTTATGATGTATCCTTCTCCTTTTTCTTTCTACAATTTTTCCTCCTCTCTTCATCTTCTTTCTCCTTCCACTCGGTGTCATTTCCACTGTGCAACATCAAGCCTAAGATTGCTGGAATGGCAATAAAATAGCATAATCGTAGCGACTTGCGTCAGCAGTTTACGTCAGCACCAATCCATCTGTATCCTTGCAAGTCGTCAAAGTATAGCTCGAGTATAGAATTAGGTTAAGGAGGTTGATAATGATCACCGCTAACACAGTCGTCCAGGTAACGACTTTGTTTTGCTGTATATTTCTGCAATGCATTGCGTCTCACGTCCCCTGGAAAATGAGCAAATGCTTCACGCGCGGCCGGCTATGTCTTGAAGGATCCCATGCTGTGTCGGGTGCCACGGCTGAGGAGCTCGTTATTGTGTTGATAGCGGTTGCCATGGAAACCCATAGATGTCCAGATGTATCTTGTTTTCCCCGCGATGATTATATTGATGGAAGCGACTCCCGTCATCTGGGAAAATGGCTCGGTATGTGGGACGCATGATTATTATTATTATTGTTGGTGTTATTATTATTTATTTTTATTTTTATGGCAGATGATGGTATTATCATTGCTTCTACGATTATGCCTATTATTGTTGTCGTTGTGGATGTTCTTGTTATTTTTTATTATTAACATCATCATCAGCATAACCATTATCATTATTATTGTTATTATTGTTATTGTTGTTGTTATCATCATCATCATCATCATCATCATCATCATCACTATGTTATTGTGGTTAATGCCGTTGTTGAGGTTGAAATACAATAACGCAAACATAAGGTAGTGTTTCGCCAGCACAGGGAGGTAATAAGATTTTACTTAGCAATCGCATCCGTTGAATAATGTTGGTCATGTAGAATGGGGAAGCTGGCTAATGCAAGGATCGAGTGGCTTGCAAGGGATAGATGGGACAAGGCGCTGGGGTTGGGGTGTCCCCCTCCCCCGCCCCCTCCCCCCCTTGCAGATATTGGCAGCTGCGTTTGTGTCTTGCAAATATGTTGCATGTATTTTTGTTGCACTTTTGCTTGAGATGATTGGCCTCGCAGGTTATATATAATAACTTGATACAGTGATTTTGTTATGAGAAGAACATTTTTTAGGGTTGTTTCCCCTTCTTCACCTCAATGCTTGCTCGTCTTCGCCACAATGCTTGCTTGTCTTCACCCTGTGATTGCTATCGATATTTGGGTCAAAACTCGTCGTAGTCATGCCGAGTGTCTTCGTTAGAGAATGTAAAAAAAAACAGATTTTTTGCTGTTCTGGGGCTAGGGGGCGGGGGGCAGTGAGGGGTATAGAGAGGCTTAAAATCGCTTGTTAGGAACACGGACCACATAACGAACACTTACTAAAGACTAGTTCTTCGCCAACGGGAGAGAAAGTGTTAATTGACACTATTATTTCCCAATTCTCAGAAGTCGTTTGTTCTTGAGTTATCACACACACACATATAGTGTGTAAGAGAGAGAGAGAGAGAGAGAGAGAGAGAGAGAGAGAGAGAGAGAGAAAGAGAGAAAGAGAGAAAGAGAGAAAGAGAGAAAGAGAAAGGAAGAAAGGCCGGAGATGTCTTCTTCCACTCCCTCTTTTACTTCCTCTTCCTCTTCCACTCCCTCTTTTACTTCCTCTTCCTCTTCCACTCCCTCTTTTACTTCCTCTTCCTCTTCCACTCCCTCTTTTACTTCCTCTTCCTCTTCCACTCCCTCTTTTACTTCCTCTTCCTCTTCCACTCCCTCTTTTACTTCCTCTTCCTCTTCCACTCCCTCTTTTACTTCCTCTTCCTCTTCCACTCCCTCTTTTACTTCCTCTTCCTCTTCCCCTCCCTCTCTTTCTTGCTCTTCCTCTTCCGCTCCCTCTCTTTCTTGCTCTTCCTCTTCCCCTCCCTCTTTTCCTTCCTCTTCCCCTTCCACCCCCTCTTTTACTTCCCCTTCCTCTTCCACTCCCTCTTTTACTTCCTCTTCCTCTTCCACTCCCTCTTTTACTTCCTATTCCTCTTCCTCTCCCTTTTTTACTTCCTCTTCCTCTCCCTCTTCCCCTCCCTCTCTTACTTCCTCTTCCTCTTCCCATACATCTCTTTCTTGCTCTTCCTCTTCCCCTCCCTCTCTTTCTTTCTCTTCCTCTTCCCCTCCCTCTCTTTCTTGCTCTTCCTCTTCCACTCCCTTTTTTACTTCCTCTTCCACTCCCTCTTCCACTCCCTCTTTTACTTCCTCTTCCTCTTCCACTCCCTCTTTTACTTCCTCTTCCTCTTCCACTCCCTCTTTTACTTCCTCTTCCTCTTCCACTCCCTCTTTTACTTCCTCTTCCTCTTCCACTCCCTCTTTTACTTCCTCTTCCTCTTCCACTCCCTCTTTTACTTCCTCTTCCTCTTCCACTCCCTCTTTTACTTCCTCTTCCTCTTCCACTCCCTCTTTTACTTCCTCTTCCTCTTCCACTCCCTCTTTTACTTCCTCTTCCTCTTCCACTCCCTCTTTTACTTCCTCTTCCTCTTCCACTCCCTCTTTTACTTCCTCTTCCTCTTCCACTCCCTCTTTTACTTCCTCTTCCTCTTCCACTCCCTCTTTTACTTCCTCTTCCTCTTCCACTCCCTCTTTTACTTCCACTCCCCCTTCCACTCCCTCTTTTCCTTCCTCTTCCTCTTCCCCTCCCTCTTTTACCTCCTCTTCTTCTTCCACTCCCTCTTTTACTTCCTCTTCCTCTTCCACTCCCTCTTTTACTTCCTCTTCCTCTTCCATTCGCTCCTCTTTTACTTCCTCTTCCTCTTCCACTCCCTCTTTCACTCTCTCCTCCTCCTCTTCCACTCCCTCCTCTTCCTCTTCCACTCCCTCCTCTTCCTCTTCCACTCCCTCCTCTTCCTCTTCCACTCCGTCCTCCTCCTCTTCCTCTTCCACTCCGTCCTCCTCCTCTTCCTCTTCCACTCCGTCCTCCTCCTCTTCCTCTTCCACTCCGTCCTCCTCCTCTTCCTCTTCCACTCCGTCCTCCTCCTCTTCCACTCCCTCCTCTTCCTCTTCCACTCCCTCTTTTACTTCCTCTTCCTCTTCCACTCCCTCTTTTACTTCCTCTTCCTCTTCCACTCCCTCTTTTACTTCCTCTTCCTCTTCCACTCCCTCTTTTACTTCCTCTTCCTCTTCCACTCCCTCTTTTACTTCCTCTTCCTCTTCCACTCCCTCTTTTACTTCCTCTTCCTCTTCCACTCCCTCTTTTACTTCCTCTTCCTCTTCCACTCCCTCTTTTACTTCCTCTTCCTCTTCCACTCCCTCTTTTACTTCCTCTTCCTCTTCCACTCCCTCTTTTACTTCCTCTTCCTCTTCCACTCCCTCATTTTCTTCCTCGTTCTCTACCTCTCCTCTCTCTCTCTCTTCTCTCTCTCTTCTCTCTCTCTTTCACTACTCTACTCTCTCTCTCTCTCACACTCTCACTCTCACTCTCCCTCTCTCTCTCTCTCACTCTCACTCTCCCTCTCCCTCTCCCTCTCCTCTCCCTTCTTTCTCTCACTCTCTCTCTATCTCTCTCTCACTCTCCTCTCTCTCCCCCCTCTCTCTCCCTTCTCTCTCTTCTCTCCTCTCCCTCTTTTCTCTTCCTCTCCCCCTCTCCCTCCCTCTCTCTCTCTCCCTCTCCCTCTATCCCCTACCCTCTCTCCCCTCTCTTCCCACCCATCCTCCTCTCCCTCTTCTCCCTCTTTCTACTATCCCTCCTCCTCTACCACTCCCTCTTTTACCTCTTCTTCTTCTTCCACTCCCTCTTTTACTTCCTCTTCCTCTTCCACTCCCTCTTTTACTTCCTCTTCCTCTTCCATTCGCTCCTCTTTTACTTCCTCTTCCTCTCCCTCTTCCACTCCAACTCCCACTCCCTCTCCTTTTCCGTCTGCGTCTCCCTGAAGTTCCCCGTCGGAAACGTGGAAAGGATGCCTCTCGCGCCTCTCTCCCTCCGGGGCTCGAACTGGTGTGAGATGTGCTCTTTAATAAGCAGCTTGGACTGGTTCTCGATCGGTATTTTGTGCTGTGGCTGTTGCGAAAAAGCAAATGTCTCGAGTGTGGCATTTGCGGCGCCTGTGGCTAGCCGACGCCGTGGACGCTGTCCTGATCCGAGTGTGTTTAAGCGTGTCTCGAGGGGGAAGAGGCGTTAGATACGAGCGTTTCTCTCGTTCTCTCGCACATGTCGATAACATGCCCTTCCTATCTGTACTCCTCCGGGGCGTTGTATCGCTGGAACACACCGATGGCTGCGCGAGGGAGTGACGCAAGAACCGGGCTTGAGACTATATTTACAACGCGTCGCAACGAGAGCTCCGCTTTTAAGGGACGGTCGGGAAAAAATGCAGGGATCGCGACGATGTGTTGTCGATGACGGGAGTGAAGCGCCGACGTCGGAGAAGACTGTCCTCGGTGTTTACTTGTTTCATTGCTTGGCGGTGTCGAGGGGCGCACAGCACACGGCACGGGAACAGGTATATCTATTTACATGTGAACAGGTTTTTGGTGTGTGTGGCGGTTATACAGGTAGTTGGAGTTGGGGGGGATGGGGGGGGGGGGAGATTAAGGTGGAAGGGGTGTGGCGGCGATAAAATGCAGAGTCATAGAAAAAAACTGCGATTCAAATTCGTACATGTTATTTTGCAATATAGCGGTTGTCAGGTTTGTTAGGAAAGGATAATATATATGATAAATATTTTTCTTTCTTTTCTTTCTTTTTTTTCTTTCTTTTTTTCTTTCTTTTTTTCTTTCTTTTCTTTCTTTCTTTCTTTCCTTCTATATTTTCTTTTGTTGTACAAACCAAATGGAATGTCGTATGGGGAGGCTCCTTTAAGCATGCGCCACACTGCTTAACGGTTCTCAAGACGGACGTAGCTTGTGAGTGGATTGTAGACTGAATCACTTATGCAAATTTTCTGCCCGGTGAGTACGTTTTTTTTTTAAAGAAGAAACTCGAGTGTTTTTCTTCTCTCTCTGCACGGAAAGAGAAGTCACTGTTTATAGCGTGATGTATGATTATGTTTTTGATATCGGGAACCAAAATTCGTGATGGGATTAAAAGAAAAAGTCAGTACGTCACGATTTGTTTTGAAAATTAAAACTTTCCTTCCTCACCCCCTTCTCATCCTTCTCCCGACCCTTACCCTCCTCCCCTTCTTCATGCTTTTTCCTCCTTCCCCTTCATCCTTTACTCCCTCTCCTCCTCTTTTTCCTCGTCCCCTCCCCTTTTCCCCTTTTCCCTTACCCCTCCCCGTCCCCCCCCTCCCCCTCCCCCATACACATCCCAAACTCCTGTAGGACGCCGAAGGAGCCCTCAGGAGCCCACAGGAGGTGCCGTCATGTGGCCTCGCTCAGCCCTCCCACACTGCCAGTCTCAGCCTCGCCGCAAACGTGATGGTGACCCAGACTCACGGGATTAATTGCCCCGAGGAAGAAGGCGGCAAGGGAATGAATGGAGGAAAGGAGGGAAGAGGAGAGGGGGATGAAGGGAGGGAGGGAGCGAGGGAGGGAGGGAGGAAGGAAGGGAGGAAGGAAGGGAGGGAGGTAATCAGGGGAAATAACATTGAGGGAGGGGATAGGTTAGGGAGAGAGTGGGAAGCATAGGGCGTGAGGAAGATGGGAGGGATTGGAAGAGGATAAAGGAGGGAGGGATAGACTGATTGGGAGAGGATAGGGTGGAAGGAAGGGCGAAAGAGGGAATGTTAGAGAGAGGAAATGAAGGAAAAAGCCGGAAAAGATGACATGAAAAGGGACGCGAGGTGAAAGAGGAGAAAGGAAGAGAAAAGAAAAGAACAAAAAACAATCTTAGAAAAAGAGAAGGAAGTTTGAAAGAAAACAAAGGAAAGACAAGAGAGTCCAATAGAAAACGAGGGAAAGAACGAGGAAGTGGTGGGAAACGTGATAGGACAGAGGCCAAGAAAGGGGAGTTTGAAAACAAATAAATCAATAACATGAAGAAGAAAGAAAACAAAAGAAGAAAGAGGAAGCATAAGAAACGGTAGGGCCTCAGATAAAGGAAGAGCCGGAAGAGATAGTAAAGATACGATTGTAATAAAGAAGAAAAAAAAAGGGGAAGGAGAAAGGAGGAGAAGAAGAAGAAGAAGAAGAAGAAGAAGAAGAAGAAGAAGAAGAAGAAGAAGAAGAAGAAGAAGAAGAAGAAGAAGAAGAAGAAGAAGAAGAAGAAGAAGAAGAAGAAGAAGAAGAAGAGAGAAAGGTTTGAGGAGATAAGGGATTGTGGATGAAAGGGCTACAAATAAGAGGAAAGCTACCGAGGAAGGCGGAACGGTGGTTAGCTTGGTGGAATGTCGGATCACCACCACCACCTCCACTCTCTCTTTCTTTCTCTTTCTCTCATTCTCTCTTTCTCTCTCTTCCCTTTCCCTCTTCGCTCCACTCCCCCGTCTCTCCTTTTCTCCTTCATGACTCTCCTCTCCTTCCTACTCTTCTTCCCTGTTACTTACCTCTCGTCCTCTTGTCCTCTCTTCCCATCCATCCTCTCACCTCCCCTCTTCCCCTCTCCCATCCCATCCCACATCTACCCACCTCCCCCCACCCCCTTTTTGCCACTACAGACACTCCTACCCCTCCCCCTCCCCCTCCCCCCCTCTTCCCCGCACCGAAGCCCATCCCCCGCCCATCCCCCGCCCATCCCCCACCCGACCTCCTGTCCACAACGGCTTCTTCAAGATGGTCGAAGTTAGCTTGCCGGCGACGCTTCGATATTTCTTTTTTTCCGTGTGTGTCATCTTGGGTGGGGTCAAGGGGGGGAGGGGAGGGGTGAAGGGTTAAGGGGGATGGTTGAAGGGATGAGGTGGGAGGGGTAGGCTGGGGGGGCCCTTGGGCTTCTGGGTGGAGGTCGGAAGGAATTGATGAGGGTGTGAAGAATGAATAATGTAAGTTGTGATTGAGAGTCAGAGGGATGGAGGTGACATCCGGGGTGATAGATTGGTTGACTGGTTGATAAAGTGGAATAAGGTAGATAGAACTAAACCAAAAAAGGCGAATGAATGCGTGTGTGATGTGTGATTTTAATGAGAAGTAATTAAGATGAGTCATTTAGAATTCCGTTGCTCATTTGTCTACAAGTTTATATCTTTCTCGTGTTGATCCGAAATTCAGTGATGGGGGAATTAAAAGATATCAATTTGACCTTCATACATATGAAAAGGAACTATTAAAGTTTGCTAATCTAGTAAATAACTATTTCATGGGACATTTTCTTAGAAGTTTTCTGATGTGTTTTAAGAGAAGTCTTAATTCATTGTCAGATAATAACAGGTTGGGTAGATAATGGTACTCGATCGTCTGATGCCTGATTAAAAGCAAACATATCTGCGTATCCAGATGCTTATTTTGCTCCATTACTGATTTGATGTTGGATTGCCACAACGTAGGACATTTACTATTCTCTTTTGATATTTGCTAAATTCTGATAAAAAAGCGGATTGGCAAGATTATGCCAAATAACGAGCTGCAAAAATTGGTTCCTCTCCCAAGTGCATTATAGAGGAAAATTAAAATTTTATCGATTCCATGACCCATATTCAATTAATTAATAATCTCTCTCTCTCTCTCCAACAGACAAGCGCGCCTCGGCTGACCTGACCAACCACTTTGGCCCCGATGTGCCCGACAGAGGGGGCGGTCCCAGTCGGGGAGAGGGGGGGTCCGGCGGGTCCTCTCCCCCCACGCCGCTCTATGTCATCTATGACGAACCCAACAATTCCGTTGGTGTGAAGAGGAATAGCTTTAGAGGTGAGTACTCGAGGGGGATCTCCAAGGAGGACTGGGACTTGGTCGTGGGGTCCTAGATGTGTGTGTGTGTATGTGTGTGTGCGGAGGATTGCATTTGTTGGATTTGGATGCATGGGTTAGTGTGATGGAGGTGCGTTCGTTTGTTTGTATGGGAGAGTGAGTGAGTGAGTGAGTGAGTGAGTGAGTGAGTGAGTGAGTGAGTGAGTGAGTGAGTGAGTGAGTGAGTGAGTGAGTGAGTGAGTGAGTGAGAGAGTGAGAGAGTGAGAGAGTGAGAGAGTGAGAGAGTGAGAGAGAGAGAGAGAGAGAGAGAGAGAGAGAGAGAGAGAGAGAGAGAGAGAGAGAGAGAGAGAGAGAGAGAGAGAGAGAGAGAGAGTAAGAGAGAGAGAGACAAAGAAAGTAGGACAGACATAATTACACTCTTACATCATTATTCATGATGAAGTCAGATAAAGTTTTGCAATGAAGAAGGGTGCCCGATGCCCCAATACTTAGTCATGCGAGCAAGTCTCGGAGCTGATAGGGTGTGGCAGGGTGATGGCCTAGGGTGGGAAGGGTGAGGATCCCAGGGGACATGATAAAGGCGTGGCGTAGAGGTGTTACGGGCGTAGCATAGAGGAGAAAGTTGTCTTTTTAGGTGTGTCGGTGTGTGATCTTGCTTCATGGCTGGTTAGATTAGCCTATAGAGGGGAAACAGCATGACATGGAGGTTTTGTAACAGTTTGAGTCATTCATTTCATTGTTTATTTATTTGTTTATTGATTTACTTATGTGTTCATTTGATATAATATCGGTCTTATGATGTGGAGATGTTACAAGTTACAGGATAGATTGTACCAGACTGTCAGCGTGAGATGAGAGGAAGATGATGAAGAGTGTGAGGGAAGAGGAAAAGGAAGAGTGTGAAAGTATGAGGAAGGGTGGGGTGAGAAGGGAAGAGGAAAAGGAAGAGTGTAAAGGTGTGGGGGAGGGTGGGCGTGAGGGGGTAAGAGGAAAAGGAAGTGTGAAAGTGTGAGGAGAGGATGGGCGTGAGAATGGGAGAGGAAAAGGAAGAGTGTGAGGAATGGTGGGCGTGCGGTGAGATGGGCGTGGGAAAGAGCAAGAACGTGATGTCTAGGGCCGTGAGAGGCGACGCGTGGGGCGATAGCCTCGTGGTGTAATGAGCCCGACACATGCTAGTGGCATCATCAGAACAGGTGTTCCGGGTTTACACACCTGTGTTGAGATATATATAAAAAAAGTTCGATCTTTCTACGTTGGCTTATACTCAGCCAGTTCATATGTGTGGATGTGCTGGGAATCATTTACTTTCCCGATGGTTAATTTGTTGAATTAGATTTTCATTCTGCGATAACGAAATAATTCATTTTTATGTATTGCAGGGTAATTAGCCTTAGGGAGATTTTCATATAGTCTATACAGAAAAGCGAATGCATACATATACACAGACACGTAAACTACTAACTGTCTTTCTATCTCATCTCTCTTTCTATTTCTCTGTCTGTCTATTTATCTATTTATATCTTTATCTATTTATCTATTTATCTCTCTATCTTTCTATTCTCCCTTCCCCCTCCCGTTCTCCCTCCCTCCCTCCACTTCCCATTCTCCCTTTCTCTCTCTCTCCTTCCCCCTAAACAATGACTCAACATAGCACTGTCTTTTCACCCCTGCTTGGATGACTCGCGTTTCTCCTTTCCTCGTTCTCAAAATTATCAGTTCCATCGCTTCTCCTCCCTTAACTCCCCGTGGACACATTCTCTCTCTCTCTTTCTCTCTTTCTCACTATCTTAGTCTCTCTCTCTCTCTCTCTCTCTCTCTCTCTCTCTCTCTCTCTCTCTCTCTCTCTCTCTCTCTCTCTCTCTTCTCTCAATTCTCTCTTTCTCTTGCTTCTCTCTCTCCTCTTTCTTCTCTCTTCTTCTCTCTCTCTCTCTCTCTTTCTTCTCTCCCCTCTCTCTCTCTCTCTCTCTCTTCCCTTTCCCTTTTCTCTCTCTCTCTTTTCTTTCTCTCTTTTTTTTTCTCTTTTCCCTCTCTCTCTCTTCCTTCTCTCTCTCTCTCTCTCTCCTCTCCCTCTCCTCTCTCTCTCTCTCTCTCTTGTCTCTCTCTCTCTCTCTCTCTCTCTTCTCTCTCTCTCTCCTCTCTTCTCTCTCTCTCCCCCTCTTCTCTCTCTCTCTCTCTCTCTCTCTCTCTCTTCTCTCTCCTCCCCTCTTCTCTCTCTCTCCCTCCTGTCTCTCTCTCTCTCTCTCTCCTCTCCTCTCTCTCTCTCTCTCTCTCTCTCACTCTCTCTCTCTCTCTCTCTCTCTCTTCTCTATCTCCTCTCTCTCTCTCTCTGTCTCTCTCTTCTCTCTCTTCTCTCTCTTCTCTCTCTTCTCTATCTCCTCTCTCTTTCTTCTCTATCTCCTCTCTCTTCTCTATCTCCTCTCTCTTTCCCTCCGCTCCTCTCCTCCTCCTCCCCCTCCCTCCTCCCTCCTCTCCCCCTCCGCTCTCTCTCTCCCCCTGCTCTCTCTCCTTCCTCCTCCCCCTCCCCCTCTTCCTTCCCTTCTCTTCCTTTTCTCCTCTTCCTCCTCCCATCTCCGGTGTAAACTCGGCCCCCTGCGGACTCGACAGACGCACAAGGGTGGCCCCTTCGTCAGGGTGTCTGATGTTGGACGTGCGCCAGAGACACGGGTCTTGGTGGCTGGGTGGGCTTGGTGTGGGGGGGGGGTGAGAGATAGGGGAACAAGAAGTAGAGGGGGAGGGATAGGGGATAGTAGTACAGGGCAAGGGATAGGGAATAAGGAACAGAAGGGATAAAGGATAATGGGATATGGGCTTATTAGGTTTGGAAATAAGGGGTGAGAGAGGGCAAGGATAAGGGGTAGGGGTGTTACGGGGGAGGGGGTGGTGTTGTTGCTTGTTCAAAATCAGTGACCGGATCGTAGGCCTATAACCTCGTTACGGGGTGGGGGAGGAGGGGAGAGGGGAGGGGGGGTGATGTCCCACGGGCAACCAGGTGGTTAGAAGGGAAGGGGAGGGGGAGGGGGAGAGGTACGTCCGTATAGTTAGTGATCAATATCATGAATTATGATAGAACGGAGGAGGCAGTAAGCCTAGGATCATTTGTTTTGTTTTTCGGTTATTCATCAATTTGTTTTTACTTTCATGGTTTCTTTTCTTTTTTCGTAGCATTTTCATTCTTGTTGTGATGGGTTCAGTATGGGAATGGTGATGGAGGTGATGATGTGGTGGTGATAATGGGAGAAGATGGTGATAGAAATAACGATAATGATTGTATTTATTGTAGTGATGACACTCCTTCAATAAGGAGTTTAAGTTTTAATATGGTTTTAAGAAAATCCCAAATCCTCCGGAAGTATTACGTCATATCCAAACCCCTCTTATCTTACTTTTCCTTTTCATCCCCTAACATCTAACCCCTCTCCCCTCTCTCCTGTCCCCTCTCCCCTCTCCCCTCTCCTCCTGTCCCCCTCTCCCCCTCTCCCCCTCTCCCCTTACTATCTATTCCTCAGCATCCTTTTCTTCGCTACTCGTACTGCTGATTTACGCCGATGTTGTGCTGTTTACCGAACACTTTTTACAAGGGAGGGAACACTATTTTCCCCCGAAAGTCTACAGAAATAGATAATGTCGACTACCTCATTATCCCTGAGCCTACATGGCGTGTTTGTTAATAATCTCGATACCGTAATTCTTTTTTTTTTCATGAGGGGTGGGGGACTGGGGGTAGGTGGAGGTGGGGTGTTAATGGTATTGTTCGATCAGTATGTTTGTATCCATTTTTCTTCTTCTTCTTCTTTTTCTCCTTTTCCCTCCATTATTGTTTTAATGTGTAGTTTCTCTTCCTGGCTCTCACAATTTCTTTTCTGTGTGTTTTAATTGTTTCCGCATTTGCTTTGCCATCTCCTTCACCTCTCACCCCCCCCCCCACCACCACCACCACCACCACCTCCTCTTCCTTCCTCTTGCTCTTAATTACTCTTTATTTTTGTTTATGTTTTTTTTGCGTCTTAATTTTCATTTATTCATTCACTTTCTCTTTTTCCTTTTGTAATTACGTTTTTTTTCTCATCACCAACCGAGCGAGCAGAGGTCCATAAATTAGGTCGATCTCTTAACAGTCCGTCTCGACGTTAGGAATCTCCCTCTTTCGTTAGACGCGAAGGGGAAACTGATCTTCTTGGAGTGGTTGTAATGATGGCTAATTATTATCTTCTTCTTTTTTAACTTCTATTTTGTTTTTGCTTTATTGCCGGTAGAATAAAATTGTTTGTGCAGTGATTATGGCGATATGGATTTTTGGGGGATTTTTGTTAAAAGAATACTTCGGCCTCTCAGGGAATCTCTGCAAGTCTCTCAGCTACATGAACCCTGCCCTTCTCAATATTCCGGTCGGAGATTGGTTCCGATAGGCCTTCACGGTTCCGGGAATCGGGGAGTGTAAACAGTTACAGCTGTCGGAAATTCTGGAAATGACCTCCTAAATTTCGGAGCTTCAGAGCCCATAGCTTCGTTCTCCTGGATTCGAAATTGCGCCGGCACCCTCTTTGCCTTCCTCCTCCTCCCCTCTCCATCTCCCACGCCTCTTGCTCCCCTCTCCTCCCCTCAGCCCATCCCACGCCTCCTTGCCTCTCCCCCTCTCACGCCTCCTCCTCCTCTCCTCTCCTCTCCTCTCCTCTCCTCTCTCCCTCCTACGCCTCCTCCTCTCTCTCCTCCTCCTCCCTCTCCTCTCTCCTCCTCCTCCTTCTCTCTCTCTCCCCTCCTCCCCACGCTCTCTCCCTCTCCCTCTCCCTCTCCCCTCTCCCTCTCCCTCCCTCTCCCTCTCCCTCTCCCTCTCCCTCTCCCTCTTTCTCCAGCACCTCCGTCGTCGTCTTCTTGGAACCAGGAAGGAAGTTATGAGCCTAGGGACCATCTCGTAACCGGGAGTACCTTCTTCTCGGAAGTGGGAACAGGGCAGCGCATTAGCTGTCATAACTCGGGCTCTCAACGCGGCCGAATTATCGTCCCTGGAACGCGTGGTTTGCCTGAATGCTTGGCTAGGATCCGGGGAAGCGTCGACATAACGTGGTCTTTTTTTTATTTTATAGGATTATGTTTCCAATTTTACGGGGAGGTTGTATCGTTCTTTTTTCTTAATTTAGCAACATGAAGGACATTTTTTATAAGGGATTAATGTCTCATTTTCTATTTTTTTCATATTTTAATGACATAATGAATGTTTAAGGAAAAGGAAATTATTTCGGAGGTTCGACTCTGTGCGGAACAAGGGTTCGAGGAATAGTCTCGAGGGAGGCAAGAGACGCAGGAGATGATATAGTAGGATTCGCTGGGGATTATCTCGAATGGTTGATGCTCAGGGTAGACGACAGGTGGAATGAGGGCGAAGGGGGAAGAAAAACCAACGCATTCCCCACAAACCCCACACACCCATCCACTCACACACTCATTCATCCAATCACTCACCCACTCATTCACTCACTCACTCACACACTCATTCACTCACTCACTCACACACTCATTCACTCACTCACTCATTCACCCACCCACCCATTCACCCACCCACTCACTCACCTACTCACTCACCCACTCACTCACCCACTCACTCACCCACTCACTCACTCACTCACTCACTCACTCACTCACTCACTCACTCACTCACTTACCCACCCACTCACCCATTCAACCACTCACCCATTCACCCACTCACCTACCCACTCACCCACCCACTCACCCACCGCGCTCTCCCTCTCCCCAAGACCGATCATTCCGAGGTCCTGAGTACCATTGCATCGATCACCACTTGGGCGTCTTGAGCATCCTGTTGCACGAGAGATTGGGGTAGGGTGTTAATAGTTTACAATTTCGTGGGGGGTAGAGCATTTTTTTTGTTTTTGAGCCTACTGCCGTATGTGGTTGTACTTTTCCTTCTCCTTTCTCTCTTCTCTTTCTTTGTATTCGTCTGTTGTCTCCCTCTCTCTTCTCTCTTCTCTCGTCTTTTTCCTTTTCCTCTCTTCTTTATTAATAACTTTTTTTCCCTCCCTTCCTCTTTCTCTTCTCGTCTTTTCTCCACCCTTCTCTTCTCTCATCCCCTCCTTCTCTCCTCTCCTTTCCCCTCCTCTCCCCTCCCCCTCCTTGTCCTCTCCTCTCCTCTCCTCTCCTCCTCCCTGCCTCTCCTCTCTTCTTCACTCCTCCCTCCTCTCCCTCCTCTCCCTCCTCCCCATCACAATTTTCCCTCCCTCCATTTACAACGGTGGAGTGGCATTGGCTTGGCGGGAGAACTGTTTATTGTTAGGTATGGGAGCGAGAGGAAGGCCTCCGGATGCTGCCTGATGCCGGGAGGATGTAGGGGAAAGAGGGAAAAGAAGAGTGTGAGTGAGAGGAAAAGGAGAAGTTGAGGGATGAGGAAAAGGAGAAGTGCGTGGGGAGAGGGGCTAAATAAGAATAATTATATGATACGCACACGCACACGCACACGCACACGCACACGCACACGCACACGCACACGCACACGCACACGCACACGCACACGCACAAACACACACGCACACGCACACGCACACGCACGCAACACACACACACACACACACACACACACACACACACACACACACACACACACACACACACACACACACACACACACACACACACACACACAGATATATATATATGTATATATATATATATATATATATATATATATATATATATATATATATATATATATATATATATATATATATGCATATACACACACACACACACATATACATATACATACATACATATATATATATACATATATATATATATATATATATATATATATATATATATATATATATATATTATATATATATATATTTTATATATAATATTATATATATATATATATACATATACATACATACATACATACATATAATATATTATAATATATACATTTATACATTTATACATTTATATTTATATATCTATACATTAATACACTTATACACATATACATTTATACATATATACATATATACATACATACATACATACATACATACATACATACATGTATGTATGTATGTATGTATGTATGTATGTATGTATGTATGTATGTATGTATGTAGTATGTATGTATGTTATGGTATGTATGTATGTATATATATATATATATATATATATATATATATATATATATATATATATATATATGAGGGAATCGAGGTAAAAAAATAAGGAGTGATAGTAAAAGAGTTGGAGTAACAAATTTATATATATATAGCCTTTATGAGAGAGAAAGAGAGAGAGGGAGAGAGTGAGAGTGAGAGTGAGAGTGAGAGTGAGAGTGAGAGTGAGAGTGAGAGTGAGAGTGAGAGTAAGAGAGTAAGAGAGTGAGAGAGTGAGAGAGTGAGAGAGTGAGAGAGAGAGAGAGAGAGAGAGAGAGAGAGAGAGAGAGAGAGAGAGAGAGAGAGAGAGAGAGAGAGAGAGAGAGAGAGAGAGAGAGAGAGAGCGGGGATGTATTGTGTTTTTAATAGCATTGACGTAAAGAATTCGCGGTGCTGTTTGGGGCGGCATGTCCTGTATACCGGGCCTGGCGAAGGTTTCCCCAGGGGGCGAGGGGTATCCTTGAAGCGGTGCCTGGGGAGTGCCACTCACATTAACTGCAGCAGGAGGGACATAGATTTGGCACAGTGGGTGTACGCATACGCCTGCGTGTGTGTTTGTGTACGCGTGTGCGTGCGAACGTGCGTGTACGCGCTTGTGCGGATGCATTATTGTAAATAAAACAACGAAGGCAAAACAAGCGAATATGCTGGAGGGCTTTTCGCTTTGTTGCTTCGTCAAAGAAGAGAGGCCTTCTGCATATTCGTGTTTTTCCTGTTTTTCTGTTCATTGTTTTAGTAACACTTTTTTCGCCATGAATCCTTCACATTTGCAGTATGACGTTTACATTATATGGGTCCGTTTGATAAGGAATAAAATACTGGATATTGTATTATAATTTATGTCATGTACATCACACACTGCGTCGCAGTGACTTGCTGCAACTGATTTCGCAATAAGTTGCATAAAATGCCGGTCTAGGAAGTCCTCAGACCATGACAGTGATGTGCCTTCTTGACGACAAAAGCTCCGCATAGCCATGTTGAATAAGTGATATTGTTTATTTACATTTCCTAATTAGAAATGTGTTTGACTAGGAAGCTATAAACAAACATCCTGTAATAGATCTAAAGTTCTTGCACTCTCATTATCAACATCGCGAATATCACTTTGCTCTCTCCTCTTCCTCCTCGCCATTAGTTTAAAAATAGAAACTCGCGTAATTGCAAAGTCGCCATTATTTATATAAATCTCACCTCGAGTTTTCCTCGCCTTAATAAACGCCTAAATTCACCCTCATCGACCCTCGTTCAAGTAATGATTTTGTTGCGCGAAGATCTGATGAAGTGAATTTTGCTCCGTAATAAAGGGTCAGGAGGTGCGAACATGAGCCGAGGTGAGGGGACTATTGTGCGGCAACAGGTTTATTTTCTACGCTGATAAAATGCGGGTGCGGGGGAAGGTGCGGGTTGGTGCGGGTAGGGGTGGGTTGGGACGGGGGGATGGGGGGGAGGATGGTGATAAAGGGTGGAAAAAGGGAGAGAGAGTAAGAAGGTCGATGGTGATAGGGGTGGAGAAGGAGAAGGTTGGTGGTGATAGAGGTGGGGAGAGAGAGAGAGAGAGAGAGAGAGAGAGAGAGAGAGAGAGAGAGAGAGAGAGAGAGAGAGAGAGAGAGAGAGAGAGAGAGAGAGAGACAGACTGACAGACAGACAGAGACAGAGAAGGGGATGAGGGCTGGAGGAATGAGAAAACAATGGGGATTTGTAAAAAGAGAGACTGAAAAAGAAAAGGAGAAAGACAGATAACAAAAAAAGAGTAGTAGATATAAAGAGAGGAGGAGAAGAGAGAGAGAGAGAGAGAGTGAGTGAGAAAGACTCAATAAACTTAAATAGAACAATTCAGATACAGCTTATTCATTCTGTAGAAATCCAGGCGGCATTGCTCCGTTTTTGTATTATCTTGAGATAGTCAGTGCATTTAATAATTTTCGGGAGAATCTGTGCAGATACCCATACCAACAGCAATGTTTTACACGTATATAAAAAAGAGAAACAAGAAAAGAAAAAAAAGTAAATAATGTGAGGAAGAGAGAAAGGAAGAAAAGAACGCCGCTGTGGCATTCACTTCTTCTCTAGTAAATCTAAGCATCGTCCTAACACATTCTTAGCTAAGAAGCCAAGAAAAATCTTTTAAGCGGAGACCAGCTAACCAGGAATGTCAGGAGGAGAAACGACCAACCCAAAAACGAACAAGTGAATCTGGTCAGGTTGGACTGTAAGCTCCTTCCCCCTCCTCCTCCCCTCTCTCTTTCCTCTTATCTCTTTCTCTTTTCTTTTTTCTCTTTTCTCTTTCTCTTTCTCTTTCTCTTTCTATTTCTCTTTCCTTCTCTCTCTCTCTCTCTCTCTCTCTCTCTCTCTCTCTCTCTCTCTCTCTCTCTCTCTCTCTCTCTCTCTCTCTCTCTCTCTCTCTCTCTCTCTCTGTCTCTCTTTCTCTCCCCCTCCTTCCCTCCCTCCCTCCCTCATTCCTCCCTCATTCCTCCTTCCTCCTCCCCTCCCTCCTCCTTCCTCCTCCCCTCCCTCTCTCCCTCCCCTCTCTCCCCCCCCTCCCTTCCTCCCTCCCTCATTCCTCCCTCATTCCTCCTTCCTCCTCCCCTCCCTCCTCCTTCCTCCTCCCCTCCCTCTCTCCCTCCCTCTCTCCCCCCCCCCCTCCCTTCCTCCCTCCCTCCCTCCTCCTCCTCCCTTCCTCCCTCCTGCCTCCCCTCCTTCCTCCCTCCCTTCCTCCCTCCTTCCTTCCTCCTTCCTCCCTCCTCCCCCCCTCCTCCCTCCCTCCTCCCTCCCTCCTGCCTCTTCCCTCATTCTCTCACGGGGGAAGAACCCACGTAGGTAGGCCTACACGCAACACGGCACATCTCCCGGGCGACGGAATGCCATCGCTGAGCTTGTTATTTGTAGCTTGCTGGTAATCAGGAGTCACGAACGGCGAACGTGATCGAGGGGGGGACTTTTTTCACGCCGTTCTCCCCTCTTCCCCTCATTATCTTTTTCTTTTTCCTGGTGTTTATCTCTTAGGACCATTGTCAGTATGTTATTATTATTGTTTTTGTTATTGTTATTGTCATTATTATTATTATTATTATTATTATTATTATTATTATTATCATTGTTGTTATTATTATTAGAGTTATCAATATTATTGTTGTGTTTTTGTTATTATATTAATAATTTCATTATTGTTATTTATTATTATTATTATTATCATTATTATTATTATTATTATTATTAGAGTAGGAGGAGGAAGACATGGTAGAGGCTTTACAATTAGATTTCCGACTTGTAATTATAGATATCTGAAGGGGATTAGGTCGCAGTTCTTCTTTGTTTGGAGGTGGAAATATAGGAGGGGTAGGAAGAGACAGAGTAAGAGTAAGAAGAGGATGGAGAGGAAGAGAAATAAGAATTGGAAGTGGAAGAAGGGAGAGGAAGAAGGAGGAGCAAGCAGAAGAGTTCGAGTATTAGTAGAAGGAGAAAGAAGGAGAGAGAGGAAAGAGGAAGGTGGAGAGAGAAAGAGAGGGGAGGAATCGTGGTATGGGATTAGATGCTCTGATTGAGTGACATGGAGGTAAATCCCGTGGGATGAAGTGCGTTGTCCCGTACTATTCAGTTTCATTATTTTTTTCAACCAAAAATATGATGAAATTATATAACAATAAAGGTGAGGGTACATATCTTAACAACAGTAGTGATAAAATTATCATAGTATTAGTAATTATGATGATGATATGGTGATGATACAGAATAATACTGATAATAGTAATATCTACAAGAATGATTATAGTAATAAGGTAGTTAAAAACACACACTCAATAATTATATTACTATAGATGTAAATTATCTAAGTATGTGTGTATGTATGTGTAATAGCGTATGTGCGCGGGAGGGAGGACTCAAGAATTCGGTAGAATTGGAAATTGGAGGGTCGGAGTTGAAATATCTGGCATGTCAGGTTTGTTTACCTTGGTGCCTCGTCGCTTTTTACTTTTAGTGTCACTTTCATTCATTGGCGTGTGTATGTGTGAGAATATTTGGTAGTTGTAGCATCCGTCGTCGCTCGTTAGATGTATCAGAAATATTAGATTATTGTTGTGTTTTTTCCCCCTGTGGTATTGGACAGAACGTTGTTTATTCGTTTTTTTCTTGTTTATTGAATGGTGGTTTTATTTGTGTGTTTGTTTATACGTCCAACTGGAATGTTTATAGGGATGCAACGTATGGTTTTGGTGGTTATGCATTTTCCATGGACAGTTATTTGTTTCCCGTTAATAACAAAACCATATTTGGGGAGCATCCTATGGCACATTGTTTAGAATACATGTTTATGTTTACCGCGTGTGATGTGCTTTGCCCGTTGTCTAAACAGTGATAGGCGTGCTTTGATGCTTCCTTGTGAGTTTGCCCTTGGCGTCGGGTTAATTTGCATAATGTGCCTCATTGGGGATGTCGAGCGCATTGTCCGTGTGAACTAGGCGATTACCCTTGGTTCAGAACCGAGCAGACGTTGCTCCACATCCGCCATGACTTACATTACACTATTTATTTCCTCCATTTATTTTACCACCGACCTGTGCTTCAGTTTTCATAGATCTAGTCGACGACTTCTTTTAAAAAAGTTTTCATTATATCTAATCGAAGACCTGTGAAGAAGTTCCCACCCGAGAGGAAGCTTTCATAGATCTAGTCAAGGAGCTGAGAAGAAGTGTTCAGAGAGCTAATCACGTGGGATGCTGGGCAGTGGGGAGCGCAAAGGACGGTAGACTCGGACAGATGAAAAGGACCCGAGCGGCGGCGTCTTGAGGCACATCCGCCTTGCTGCGAGGAGGAGCTTAGTGTCACGCGCTGCTCGAAGCTGAGCCATGGGCAGAAGGCATAAAAGCCGTGACGCTGTCCCTCCGAATAGCTTGGAATAGGGGAAGAGGGAGAGGGATAGATAAAGATAAAGGTAAATTTAGAGAGAGAAAAAGAAAGAGAGAAAAAGAAAGAGAGAAAAAGAAAGAGAGAAAAAGAAAGAGAGAAAAAGAAGAGAGAAGAGAGAAGAGAGAAGAGAGAAGAGAGAGAGAGAGAGAGAGAGAGAGAGAGAGAGAGAGAGAGAGAGAGAGAGAAAGAGAGAAAGAGAGAAGAGAAAAGAGAGAAGAGAAGAGAAGAGAGAAGAGAGAAGAGAGAAGAGAGAAGAGAGAAGAGAGAAGAGAGAAGAGAGAGAGAGAGAGAGAGAGAAGAGAGAAGAGAGAGAGAGAGAGAGAGAGAGAGAGAGAGAGAGAGAGAGAGAGAGAGAGAGAGAGAGAGAGAGAGAGAGAGAGAGAGAAGGGGAGAGAGGGAAAGAGAAGAGAAGTGTTGGTTAACTCGCACTAATAGTAACAAGGGGCTGGCCGCCTGGCACTCCATTAAATGTAAGTAATGGAGCGCTGGCAGTAAGGTGCTACGTTTTAGCAGCCACGCGACCTAGTAACAAGGTTCATGGCCTAGTTGGCATGGCCAGGAAGCGTGCAAGTCGAGTAGATCACACACCTTTTACAACAGGGGAATGGGCGCTGTCATGTATTTATTCCGGACCAAGCAAATAACACGTGTGCTTGCGTTGTTTTGCGTCCGGCGTGAGTGCGGTGGAGTGCTCAGCGGCGGACAAAGAACGTCTGATTTGAGTTCCCTTTCCGTCTCCTGGGAAAGGTACGGACGCCTAGAGGAAAATTAGGCCTAGTTTCCAACGCCAGATGTCGCCTTGGCTTTGGTTTTAAGATGTGTTTGTTATCTCACTCGTCTGGTTTGCATATCTGACGAATTGTGTAATTTAATGTCCAGTTATAACCAGTATGCCATTATTCAACATGATGACGCTGGTGTGTTTACTGTGGCGCTCTGAGGAGTAGCACTGTCGGTAACTGTGGCATGTTAATGAAGAGTAATTCACGTGTCAGAGTAAATAAAGCTTGATGGCTTGCCGGGATTATTAAATGATATAATTGGTCCAGACGCTTCGAAGAATGAGGCTAGTTAGTGGTTTTAAAGGGAGCGAAATGGGTCTCCTGTTCCGCCGAGAGTGCTAGTGCGCGCAGGTAATCACGCAAGTTATGGGGAAGTTTAATTCTTCCTCCCTTTTTATCGGATCGGTTGGCAAGATGGCTCTTATTTTGTTATCTCCGTCCCTTTCCTCTCTCCTGTTTTGGGGTTCCTTCTGCAGTACCAAGGGCAAGGAAACTGTGATTGTGAGCCATACTAGAAGTAAATTAATGTCTTTTAGCTAAAAGATTTTGTTTCCGATTGTTGGGATTAAAGAGAAAGACATACTACAGATGAAAAATGTAAGGAATGCGATGTTTTTACACCTGAGCTCGGAGAAGGTAATAATATAGGTTAGGCATTATCCAGCGCGTGAACGTATTTTACACGACATTTTAATCCTTGCGAAGTAGCCTGAAACAGGCGATTTTTTTCTCAGTTTCCACAGTCTTTTGTCTTCTCGTCCACATTGTATTGCAGTTATTAAATATTTCGCTACAATGACCACGCGTATTAATTCAGGCCGTGGTTATTGTGACAGGCCCGGTTTTTTATATTAGATATTTCGTTGTAAAAGAAATGGACTCGGAGGAGGATCGGCCTCATTTGTGCACATCCCGAAGGGCGCCGCGTCGGAGGAGCTCTTTGTTTCGCGATGAAAGGAGCGGCTTCCAGGCTTTGTATTTTATTGCCGACTTCGCCGCTTGTACATCGTGGGAGTTTAAAGCCGTAGACTTTAACTCGGCATCGGGTGTGGTGGATTTGCATGATATGTATGTGAGTGTGCGTCCGTGTATTTTTAATGGATTTATCGGTCATTATCCTTTGTTCTCTCAAAGTATTTCTCAAGGAAGGCCTGAACCTTTGAGAACATTACTTATTCTCACAAGCGACAGAAGGCGCGGTGGAAGCCTTTTCAAGCCAAGACAATTTTTTTTCTAGAAGGATTCCCAATTTTAGTTTTCTTTGTATATAACGCTTTTCCCAACTTTAAGATCATATATTCATTTGATTTTGTCGTTTTAATTAAATAGCGGATTTGAGAGTAATTAATTACATATCTCGTAATAGGTCGTTCTCCTCCTACCTAAGCATACGCAGCAGTGTATGTTTGACCTGTACGTTTTTTTCACCACAGGGTTGTCTTTCGTGTCCACCTACTGTATTCTATGTCCACAGCAGAAGCATACTGTTAAGAGACATAGGCGTTTTTTGTCACGGTAAGCTGTAGGCCTAATACATATCAGAAGGCCTAAAAACCCCGCGCCCTAGGATTTATCCCAACATCGCTTCGTTACAGGTCGTTGTCGTTTCCATAGCAAGAGGGGGGGGGGTGATTTGGTCATTTGGTAGAAGAGAGGCGGAGTGTAGACATGGCTGATGCGGTTGGATTTAGTTGATGGAAGATACAGTCATACAATGATTGTTATTTGAACATTCCTTATCCGAGAATGCTAGATTATGGGCAGTGGAAGCATAACTTATTATAACATATTATTATTATGATTTTCATTTATGTGTTTATTTATTTTGTTTTCTGGATGCCGCTAAGCCCCGTTGCGTCCTTCCGGTCGTGCAATGTACGCAGAGCGGGCTGAACGCGGCTGCATCGTGTACGGCCGGAAAGAGAACATC
Source organism: Penaeus japonicus (assembly GCF_977035675.1). Lineage (NCBI taxonomy): Eukaryota > Metazoa > Arthropoda > Malacostraca > Decapoda > Penaeidae > Penaeus > Penaeus japonicus. The sequence continues at coordinate 10,995,153 of NW_028234434.1, forward strand.
AAATGGCGTCCGGAGACCTTGTGCAACTCGGGTCAATAGCTCTTCAGAGAAATATAAATGTTGATACTTGAAATTGAAATAGAACAAGCTTTGTTAGTGCATTGTGGGGAAGGGAAGGCGTGTTTGTTGTGAGGAAGGGGAGGGGAATGGGGAATAGGGGTTGGATAGTGTGGGGATTGGGAAGGAAAGATGTGGGGAGGGGTAGTGGGATTAGGAATGAGGGTTTGGTGGGAAGGGGAAGAGGGTGTGGGTGGGAAAGGGAATAGGGTGTAGATGGGAAGGGGAATAGGGTATAGTGGGTTGGAAATGGGAATGGGTGGGTGGGGAGTAGGGGGGAGGGGAATGGTCGGGAGGCTAAAGGATGGGGATGGGGAGGGGGATCACTGGGTAAACAAAGGAAAGCAGCAAGGAGAGGAATCGGGTGCAAAAACTCGGTGCTCTGGAGAGTGGGTTTACTCTGGAGATGATCCGCTTCGCCTCATGAGAAGCCCCTCCTGACCCATGACTTACCCCCTCCCCTCCACCCTTATCCCACCCTCCTCCTTTCCTGCCTTTCTCATGCATCCTGTGCTCCCATCCCTCGGGGTAGGCAGGATTTGCCAGGTTCTCAGCAGGGGGGAGGGGGTGCAGGAGAGGTAGAAAGAAGAGAGGAAGATTTCTGTTTTCATTTTGAAGATTGTATTCGACATATATGCATCTGAACAGGCGTAGGAACTATTTGTGCAGAAAAGTCTTATGATGACAAGAGTATCATCCATACAGTAGCTTAACTTTATGCGTATCATACAAAAAGTACGAGAGAGAAAGAGAAAAAGAAAAGAAAGAGAGAGCGAATGTAAGGGGACGTGAAGTGGACATGAACATGTATAAAAAGTGAGTAACTGGAGAGAAGGTTCTTAGAATTGTCAGCAAGGGGAAAGGAGTGTTAAAACTAGTGAAAAAAGTCTTCGAAAAGGAAGATATGAAGGTGTTTATGTTGTCTTTATCACTATTGATATTTTCATAACATTTATTTAGTTTTTTTTTTAATGAGATAATAATTATTCGATCTCTATTCATAATTAAGATTATGAATAGAGACCTACTTATTGGGAATTAATTAAACGTAAGCAATTACAAATATGAATAGATACATCCTCGATATAGATAAAATTGTAGCCATTGCATTTAACAGTTACCAAGGATAGATACGTCTGGTCTCTGTGGAGTTGTTTACTCATTCGACAACTTAAACAGTCGGCAAGGTTCAAAGGGCCCGGTGACGTCATTGTGTTGCCTGTCCTGCTTAGGGTGATTATATTTTTCAAGTTTTTTTTTCGCTCGTTAAGTTAGCCTGTATTTTTAAAGTTTTAATTATGATTTATGACTTTGTTTATCTGTTATGTTCATATTTAGCTGATTAAGAGTTTTCAATGTTTGCTGGGTTAGAAATGAGGATGAATTATCATCGTCATCGCTATGTTTTGGAATAATTGTTAACCTGTCTGTTTATGAGTTGATCCACCAGTGAAGTTAATTAACGGTTGATTTGTTGTAACGGATAGATTTCTAGTTTGATGTCTTTGCCTCCAGCTTATACGAGTTTGTTTTGTTGGCATCTCAGCGCGTGCGGGGAAGGAGTAGCCGAAGTCGGTGTTCGAAGTCGAAGTCGGGGTCTATGTCTGTTTGACACCGATACAGCACCGGCACTAATTACATGTTGCGTCGGAAATGCCGGTTGGTGTGTCCTGCGCACGCGCTTTGATCTAGCAGCATCCCGAGCATTGGAGGGGCTTGTTCTATGAAAGGAGAGATAGATAGATAGAGAGAGAGAGAGAGAGAGAGAGAGAGAGAGAGAGAGAGAGAGAGAGAGAGAGAGAGAGAGAGAGAGAGAGAGAGAGAGGAGAGAGGAGAGAGGAGAGAGAAAGAATAGGTGTGTAGGTGGAGGCTGTGGGAGAAAGGGAGAGAGTATATCGGTTTTGTTTCCTGTGCAAAAAAAGTGTTCGGTGTATTGGATTTTCTGAAGTGAGTTTGTACCCTTCAGGAAAGATTTAGAATTCAAGAAAGATAGGTCTGGATGGAGCCTTCTGCAGCCCCCAGCCCCCAGAGCACTGCGAGTTGGCCACGTGGCATGTCCCAGGCCCGCCGCAGGGGGCTCATGCCAGTTCTTTCGGGGATTCTGAAGACCACAACAATTATTCGGATATTTCTTTGATATCCACTTGATGTATTATATTGTATTATTTGGGAGCTTGCACAAGGGAAGGTGTAATTTATACATCCTAGAGTGAGATGCAAGTACTTTGACGTTTGGATTTACTCTCTAAGTCACGATGGAACAGTACCCCCTTTTTTAGCGCTTCTTTTTGTTAGAAATAACCCTTCCTTTCTAAACATGCATTCTTTTGAGCCTTTTTTGGGATCTATCTCATCTCGTTCTTTTCTGTGCCTCATGGCGCGGCATAGGCTTCTCCCTTTTGTGTGACGCTGCTCTCCTGTAGATGTTATCCCGGACTCCCTGGCGAAGAATAAGCCTTTTCAGGCCTTTGCGTGCGTTTCTTTCACTCTCTCTCTTTCTCTCTCTGTTTTGCAGTCTGTGTTTTCTATTTCGCGTAGTTTTTTTTTCCTTGCTTCATTCATTTATTTTAATGTTTGTTTTTAAAGAAAAGTATGGTAGTTTTTGGGGGGGGGCTTTGGCTTTGGAATTTGTTTTTCTTGAAAAAAAAAATATTATACTGATTTCTTTACTCTTAAATGTTAGTATTGCTACATAATGTGTGGCAAAAGGCCCAAGAAGAAGGCCATGGAGACCACCTTAATTTCGGAAGTCGTTAGGAAGATGACGTAGGGCGTTCCTTTTTTTCTTCTTGAACCTTCTATAAATACAGCGAAGGTGAGAAGGAAGGAAACTCGATGGAATTCGCCGAAGAGAACGTGGGAATGAAACGATAAATTGAGAGAAAATAGCGATGACGAAGGAAATTGAAGAAGCATAAGAATCAGAGGAAGGAGAATCTCAGTTGAAGAGGAGGAAAAGGGGGGGGCGGGGAGAGAAAGAGGGAAAGAGAGAGAGAGAGGGAGAGGGAGAGGGAGAGGGAGAGGGAGAGAGAGGGAGGGAGAGAGAGAGAGAAAGAAGGAAAGGGAGAGGGAGAGAGAGAGAGAGAGAGAGAGAGAGAGAGAGAGAGAGAGAGAGAGAGAGAGAGAGAGAGAGAGAGAGAGAGAGAGAGAGAGAGAGAGAGAGATGAAAAGGCACGCAGACAGAAAGTGGTAGAAAAAAACACGAAACAGGAGTCAGAAAAGAACCATCAAGGTCAACAACGGGACAATAAAGGACCCAAACAAAAAACAAGAATGAGGCGCAAACAAACAGCCAAAGACCCTTTCCAGCGAAACAAGCAAACAAACAAACACAAAATCCACACAAGAAGACTTTAAAAAAAAAGAAGCCTTGAAGACATCGCCTCAGACCGCGCCTGGGACTTTTGAAGGCGTAATCCTCGAATCGGTTTCAGAATCCTTTCGTCTAGGATCGTGGTAAGCGGGTTGGAATGAATGTCCTTTGTAATGCGAAAGGACGTCGGGGGAAGCGTATTGTTTGTGATTATCCGTTGTGGGCTTATTATTTATTTATTTTTATTTGTTCATTTATTTATTTGTTATCATTGTGTACTTGTTTTTTTTTAGGTGTTCTGAGTTTCATGTACGCAAGCCCGCATGAACGATTCACCAGTATATTCCTCTCTTCCTCTCTTGCTCCCTCTCTCCATTCCTTTCTCCCTCTCTTCCTCTCTCCCTCATTTCCTCCATCTCTTCCTCTCTCCCTTACCTTCCCTTCCACTTTTTTCCCACTCTCCGTCGATCTATCCCCCACCTACTCCCTCCCTCCCTTTCTCTTCTCCCTGCTCATGCTTAATGCTGTACCCATATACTCCCCTTTCTTATTTAACTCTCCCTCCCTCTCTCCCTTCCTCCCTCCCTCCCCCCCTCCCTATCTTCGTAAGTAGCTCCATTTATCAAGAGGAACAAATGCCTTCCACTTTTTTCTCTCTTTTCGTCCCCAACACCTGACTGTTGGGTTCCCCTTTCTCTTTCTCTCCTCCCCATATTTCTTCCCTCTTTTCTGTCTCTTCTTCCCTCGCCCACCCACCTACCCACTCACCTACCTATACACCCATCCACCCTTTCCCCTTCTCCGTCCCCTTCCCCGTCCCCTTCCCCTTCCCCTTCCCCTGTACCCCGTGGGCATGATGAATAACTTTGCCTGTTACGAAGTTTAGCCACGACCTTATCTTGTTTCAGGCTTGAGGAGGAGGGTCTATGGGGGAAGGGGAAGGGGAAGGGGAGGGGTTGGGTAGAAGGAGTGGAGGGAAGGGGTAAAGGGGGAGGAGGAGGAGGAGGGGGAGGGGGGGACAGGGGGAAGGGGATGGAGAAAAATTCTAATGGGTCGATATTCTTGTTAAGGAAGCGTACCCCTCTCAGCCGCCTCTGGTTTATCCTCAATCTAACTTTGTATTAGATAAGTTGGCGGGGTTAAGTGTATTCGTGATGGGGAGGGGAATGGAGGGAGGGGAGTGTTGGTAGATGGGTGGAGGGGGAAGGAGGGAGCAAGCGGATAGGTTGAAGGGGAGGGAGTTTCGGTGGATGGGCAGAGGGATAGGAGGATGGGGGTGTTGGTGGTTAGATAGAGGGAGAGAGGTAAGGGAGCTTTGGTGGATGGATGGAGCGGGAGGGGGTGGGGGATCTTTGGTTGATGGGTGGAGGCACTGGAGGGTGGGTGGTGGGGAACGTGAGGAGATGCTCCCGATACAGGAGATGTGGTATGCCTTTTGGGGTTGCGATTTTGCTCAGGTTTCAGAGACGAGCTGCGTTTGAGTCATGTGGACTGTCATGCCGATTTTGTGCCTTTGTAGGAAAAGGATTTTGTGCCAATGGTATACCAACGTAAAATTGCTTATGTCTATCCAGAATACAGAGCAGGGGCTTGGCTTGGATGATAAGTGTAGGCCAGATTGGAAACGCAAGATATGTGCAGGGAATTAGGAATATATGTGAACCTAGACCGGTTTAAGTAGGCAAGCAAGCCAGTAAGTATTAATGGTAACTATATCTCTCTCGCCGGTCCTATCTGCAGGGAACACCGGCTTTGTCAACCGTAGTTATGTGGGAAAGTGACGTTAATGGGGCATCGTTTGCAGCCATTAACCGTGGCGTAACGAATTTTAAACACTTATTTGATTATCGACTTCAAACGAACGAAGGCCATCTTAATATATATTTGCAGGCAGGCAGGCAGGCAGGCAGGCAGGCAGGCAGGCAGGCAGGCAGGCAGGCAGGCAGGCAGGCAGACAGGCAGGCAGGCAGGCAGACGAATAGAAACGGGTAGATAGATAAATAGTGGGCTTAATAGATAGATAGATAAATATTAGCTTCGATAAAGAGATAGATAGATAAATATTAGCTTCGATAAAGAGATAGATAGTGGGCTTGATAGTTAGGTGATAGATAGGTGGATAGATAGATATATAAGTAGATAGTAGATTAAATAGCTAGATAAAGAGGAGTGTTGAGCGTAATAGAAGAACTCCTTCTCTAATGTGGACGTCGACAGCCTCCCCTCGCGTCCTTCCGGCGAACGAAGAGGACACGTGACCGGGAGTTACCGGGAGGAGGTGAGAGAAGCTTGCCAGATTACCCACGCGATGATCCCGGGCGAGATAAGGTCCCGGCAGAGGTTCATTTTCCTGATCTCTTCCTTATCTCCGCGTGGCACACTCGTTAAAGGGAAGGAGGAGACTTTGAAAGGGGGGGGGGGGGATGAGACCGGGATTGGGAACTAGAACGGGTGGGTGGGGGGAAGGTGGGGATGGGAGAGGGAGAGGTTGAGGGGAAGTGTAGGTGTAAGTGTAAGTGTAAGTGTAAGTTGACCAGAGGAGAGGTGGGGGGGGGGGAGGGGGCGAAAGGGTTGTTGAGTTAATGGCAAGACATTTGGAGGAAAGGTATATGATATGAGATGAAAAATAAAAATAGACATAGAGTAGCGAGTGCGCTTACAGCCCTGCGAGGAAAATGAAGAAAGAGTGCGGGGAAAAAGTCTTTGAGAGAGAATGACGAGAGCATCAGGTGGCAACGAGGGAACGTGTATTATTGAAGAAATGATTCCAGGATGGGGCAGACTAGAAATGAGAGAGGGAGAGAGAGAGGGGGGAGGGAGAAGGAGAATGAGGAGAAGGAGAAAGAGTTGAAAAAGGGGAGAGAGAAGGGGAGACAGAAGGAGAAGGAGAAGGAGAAGAAGAGGGAAAAGGGGAGACAGAAGGGGAGGGAGAGAGTGTGTGTAATAGGAGTTGTGGAATGTTCTTTCTCGTGGAAACCGCTTTGATGACTTGGAAAAAAATCGAGGAAGTGTTTGCCGGTATCAGGCAGGGTCAATATTGTATTGAGTTTCCCGTTCGCCTGCAAAACCTTACATTTCAGTTTAATTCCTAGCAATGTTAACCAAAAAGAAATACCGATCTCTTTTCTTATTAACATAAGACATTCCTTTAAAGAATTGCGTAGAATATGTTGGTCGGACCCAATAGCAAAGAAATGCATGTCAGCACTTTTTTTCCTTTACCGTCAAACGCGAAAGCTCAATATCGCAGTTGCCAGCTCTGTTTATCGACCTATATATTTCAGGCAGGCCTCAGACAATATTCATTACCTGCAACCATCTGCAATCGAGGTCACACTCTTGTTGGTTGCATTCAAGGACTTGCAGGATGTTTGGATGCATTTTGGAATTGCTGCGGTTTCAGTATCGAATTTTGTATTTCGATATCAAATTTGAAGGGAATCGGATTCAAAAATGGACTTTCGATCGACCTGGAAATAAAATCCTCCCCTTCTTTCCTTCCTTCCTTCCTTCCTTCCTTCCTTCCTTCTTTCCTTCCTTTTTTCCTGATGGTCAATTCTCTTGCATTCCCATTTCTCTTGCAAGTCTACACTTTAAGAACCATGCTTGAGGGATGAGCATGATGTTGCAACGGCTGCATTATGTCCTCTTCCGTTGAATACTTTCTCCGCGTTCATCATCTGTCTCATTTCCTTCTCTCCTATTCCTCTCCCCCCCCCCCCTTTCCCCTCTCCCCAATCTTCCGATCTTCAATCTCTTTCCTGTTTGCTTATTCTTAGTCTGTCCTTGTTATCGTTGTTGCATCATCATTCCTCTTCGCCTTTCCTATCGAATTGTATGTTCAAGCACGCTTCACTTCTGATTGTTGTTTCTTCGGATGCTTACCTTTCCTGTGGCGTGGATATTACGTTATTCGTCATATTACATCATCATCATCATCATCAACCCCCTCCTTTTCCTCCTCCTCTTCCTCTTCCTCCTCCTCTTCTTCCCCCTCTTTCTCCCCCCTCCTCCTCCTCCTCCTCCTCCTCCTCCTCCTCCTCCTCCTCCTCTTCCTCCACTTCCTCATCCTCATCTTAATACCCCCCTTTCCCCGCCCTTCCCTTCCCCCCCGTCAGCTCATCCTCCAGTTCCTCGGGATCCTATTTACACCGACAACACACTACCCCATCATCTGTTTACATCCTCAGCATCCTCCGTCAGCGCTCTCTTTCATTTTACCGCCGTCAGATGTCGCCGTTGTCGTTGTCGTCTTCAGATACTCGTTCGCCTTTCGCTCTGGCTTGAGTTTGCGCACGAGCAGGAGCCACGCGCGGAGAACGGTGACTCGCGGAATCTTAGACGTGGCTGTCCTAGACGTTGACAGGAAGTTACGTAAGGGGGGTGGGGTATGTGTGGGGTTGTGGGGAGGAGGATGGGGATATCTGAGGGAGTTGTGTTGAGGGGGGGTGGGCAGATAAAGACCTGTTGACTGGATTTCCTTTGCGATGTCTTTCTTCTTCTTCTTCTTCTTCTTCTTCTTCTTCTTCTTTATCTTCCTCCTCCTCTCCTTTTCTTCTTCTTCTTCTTCTTTATCTTCCTCCTTCTCTCCTTTACTTCTCCTTCTTTATCTTCTTACTCCTCTTCTTTACTTCTTTTTCTTTATCTTCTTCCTCCTCTTAATTTCTTCTTCTTCTTTATCTTCTTCCTCTTCTTCCCTTCTTCTTCTTCTTTATCTTCTTCCTCCACTTCCTTTCTTCTTTTTCTTTTTCTTACCTGTTTGTTTGTTTGTTTAGGGGTGGATGGAGGAAAGGCTTGGTTAGTGGGTGGGTGTATATTTTGTCATTAGTGGAACCATCTAGAAGGAGAGAAGGCTACAGCACAGGCGAGATTGGCGAGGATAAAGATTCCATGTGGGATTTCTGGTCATCGTCGCCGGCTCGCACTTTTTTGCGACGTTTTTTTTTCTCCTTCTTTTTCTTCTTATGTTTTTCTCCTCCTCCTCCATTTCCTTTTCCTTATCTCCCCAATATTCTTCCTCCTCTTCCTCTCCCATCTTCTTCTTCTGTTTTTCCTCCTGTTCCTCTTCCTTATCTCCCCAAGATTCTTCCTCCTCTTCCTCCCCCATATTCTCCTTCATCATCATCATCATAAACATCATCATCATCATCATCATCATCATAAACATCATTATCGTCATTTTCCTCTTTTCCCTCTTCTTCCTCTTTTTCAGTCTCCTCTACGACCTGTCTCTTTTATCTGACAAATGTTCTTTTAATTGTTAAAGAAGGTGGGAAGATGGTGGAGGTTGGTGTCGAGGGCTGGCGTGTGGCTGGTGTCAAGGGTTCCGGGGTTCATGGTTCCTCGTGAATCATGGAGGTTGGTGTCGAGGGCTGGCGTGTGGCTGGTGTCAAGGGTTCCGGGGTTCATGGTTCCTCGTGAATCATGGAGGTTGGAGTCGAGGGCTGGCGTGTGGCTGGTGTCAAGGGTTCCGGGGTTCATGGTTCCTCGTGAATCATGGAGGTTGGTGTCGAGGGCTGGCGTGTGGCTGGTGTCAAGGGTTCCGGGGTTCATGGTTCCTCGTGAATCATGGAGGTTGGTGTCGAGGGCTGGCGTGTGGCTGGTGTCAAGGGTTCCGGGGTTCATGGTTCCTCGTGAATCATGGAGGTTGGTGTCGAGGGCTGGCGTGTGGCTGGTGTCAAGGGTTCCGGGGTTCATGGTTCCTCGTGAATCATGGAGGTTGGAGTCGAGGGCTGGCGTGTGGCTGGTGTCAAGGGTTCCGGGGTTCATGGTTCCTCGTGAATCATGGAGGTTGGTGTCGAGGGCTGGCGTGTGGCTGGTGTCAAGGGTTCCGGGGTTCATGGTTCCTCTGTGAATCATGGAGGTTGGAGTCGAGCAAAGGCTGGCGTGTGGCTGGTGTCAAGGGTTCCGGGGTTCATGGTTCCTCGTGAATCATGGAGGTTGGTGTCGAGGGCTGGCGTGTGGCTGGTGTCAAGGGTTCCGGGGTTCATGGTTCTCGTGAATCATGGAGGTTGGTGTCGAGGGCTGGCGTGTGGGCTGGTGTCAAGGGTTCCGGGGTTCATGGTATCTCGTGAATCATGGAGGTTGGTGTCGAGGGCTGGCGTGTGGCTGGTGTCAAGGGTTCCGGGGTTCATGGTTCCTCGTGAATCATGGAGGTTGGTGTCGAGGGCTGGCGTGTGGCTGGTGTCAAGGGTTCCGGGGTTCATGGTTCCTCGTGAATCATGGAGGTTGGTGTCGAGGGCTGGCGTGTGGCTGGTGTCAAGGGTTCCGGGGTTCATGGTTCCTCGTGAATCATGGAGGTTGGTGTCGAGCGCTGGCGTGTGGCTGGTGTCAAGGGTTCCGGGGTTCATGGTTCCTCGTGAATCATGGAGGTTGGTGTCGAGGGCTGGCGTGTGGCTGGTGTCAAGGGTTCCGGGGTTCATGGTTCCTCGTGAATCATGGAGGTTGGTGTCGAGGGCTGGCGTGTGGCTGGTGTCAAGGGTTCCGGGGTTCATGGTTCCTCGTGAATCATGATTCCTCGTGGTTGGGTTGGGTCATGGGATTCATGAGCTGGGCGCCATGCCTTGGCTTTTTTCGCTTCCTGCTTTCCCGGGCTGTTTTTTTTTTCTGCTTGTCTTTCTGTCTCTATTTTTCTAATTCTCTCTCTCTCTCTCTCTCTCTCTCTCTCTCTCTCTCTCTCTCTCTCTCTCTCTCTCTCTCTCTCTCTCTCTCTCTCTCTCTCTCTCTCTCTCTCTCTCTCTCTGCTTCTCTCTCTCTCTCTCTCTCTCTCTCTGCTTCTCTCTCTCTCTTTCTCTCTCTCTCTCGCATTCCTCTCTTTCCTTCTCTCTCTCTCTCTTCCTCTCTCTCTTTCTCTCTCTCTCTGTCTTTCCTTCTCTCTCTCTTCTCCTCTCTCTCCTCTCTCTCTCTCTCTCTCTCTCTCCTCTCTCTCTCTCTCTCTCTCTCTCTCTCTCTCTCTCTCTCTCTCTCTCTCTCTCTCTCTCTCTCTCTCTCTCTCTCTCTCTCTCTCTCTCTCTCTCTCTCTCTCTCTTTCTCTCTCTTTCTCCCTTCCCCCACTTTCTCTCTATATTCCTCTCTATTCCTGTCTCTCTCTCTCTCTCTCTCTCTCTCTCTCTCTCTCTCTCTCTCTCTCTCTCTCTCTCTCTCTCTCTCTCTCTCTCTCTCTCTCTCTCTCTCTCTCTCTCTCTCTCTCTCTCTCTCTCCCTCCCTCCCTCCCTCCCTCCTCCTCTTTCTTTCTCTTTCTCTCTCTTCCTCTTCCGCTCTCTCTCTCGCTCTTTCTTTCTCTATTTGCTTATATTCTATATCCTTCCTCAATGCATACCTACGAATCGGCACCTCCACTATGCCAGTGTCCCACTGACACTGTTGATATCACGTGCCCCCCCCCCTTCCCCCCACAGAGCGTTCTCGCCTGATGACAGTGGCACTCATTCTCATCTACTCAATCAGTGTGTTTGTTTTAATTACCCCCTCCTTTGTTTGACTGTGATTCCCCGCATTACGGTAGTTTGTTTTGCGGTTGCACCTGGTTGAGGGAGTGAATTTACTGGGCATGTGTGGGGCAGGAAATACCCGCATTGCAAGGGTCCCGTACTTATTTCATTATGGGGTTTAAAGCATTGTTCAGCGCGAGAGGAGTGTCCGACCACCACGTGACTACGCGCCCATGTGTTTTGTAAGTGTGCGTTTGTCTGTCTTGTGTTATGTGCGCGGAGACTTTAGACTGGAAAGTGAAAGGGCGTGCGTACTTGTGAGTGCGTGCTTGTGAGTGCGTGCTTATAGGATTGGTAGAGGGATAGAGGAACGGTAAACATTAAGAGAGGAAGAGAACGAATGAGAGTGAATGCGTAGGTGAGTGAGTGAGAGGAAGGAGGAAAGAAAGAAAGAGAGGAGAGTGATTTAGAGGGGTAGACGATGCGTCACGTGACCTTTTCCCCGTCACTCGTATCGGCACGCCACGCGGACACCTCTTCATGATATTTTGCTTTATACGACCTAATTCGCCGTATAGAAAGACAGTTATGCAGAGGCGCGTTCGGTGAAGCTCCTCTGAAGGCGCATGTAAATAAACATGCGGATAACAAGCTCAGATAAGGCAGGAAATAAGGGAAATGACTCCCGGAAAGAGAGTGGGAGAGGAGTACTCGGAAACTCGATCTTCTATAATGCTTAGCGCACTTAGCACGCGTGCACAACCACCCACCCTACCACCCACCCACAACGTTCATGGGGAGAGGAATAGGAAGAAAAAACAAAACAAAAAAGAAACAGAGAAAGAGATAGAGACTGACTCGAGAGAATGAGGAGAGGAGAGGAGAGTATATCTAGCCAGAAATTGTAATGAAAGGAAGTATGAGTGAAGATGGAGGATGCACCTGTTGAGACCTACCTTTGAACGGCTGGCAGGCAAGCAAGCAAGCATGACGTCATTCCCGTGGCTGTCAGGTGTGAGGGTCATTTTGAGTTTTAAGATTCCGTTGTGTATTCGGATGTTTACATTCCAAACAACTAACATCACCTGTATTTATTATCCTCAGCTTAAGAAAAAAACGCATGGATTATTGGATTCATTTGTAATTCAAATGACCAAAGACAGACCCGGTCTTGAACATCCTTATCAATCACAGACTAGCGGTGGAGGGAAGCTGAACAGGTGATGGCGTCATCAACACTTTGAGTATTTTGAAATTACTATGAGCAAACTTTTGTGAAGTCATGCCTTTGCTTGCATGCTGATGAATTGGCCGAGTGACGTCATGGACTTGTCCATCGGCCGTGGGATGTTCTGGGAAAAATAAATGTCCCAAGAAATTGTAAAATCTGTTTACTTAAAAGCCTCCCTTATTCGGGAAACGCCCAAGAGGGACCTTAGGAGTGTGGTGAGTCGACGGAATGCGCTTGATTTATTGAACGAGCGTGGACAGTAATTAACGCACCATTAAGAAATGCACTTATTTCCCTCTCCCTCGGCGTGCCGTACTTCAACTTTCACCACGGCTCTTGTGTAGGGCCTGCCTTGTGGTGGGCGACCCTCACCGCGTCCCCGTACAATGTACCCCTTAGGTGACGTCATGCAGTGGCCACCAGGTATGCGGGGAAGCCTCGCAAGTGAGAACTTTTTTTCAAATGTCAGGATCAAGGGAGTTGCTTCATCCTGTGCCTTCATCTTTTTATACCCGTCGATGTCACTTGGCAAACTTTAATACCGGATAATTTTCGTTGCGTGTGGCTTATTTGGTAATCTAAATCTGAAATACATGGAACAGAGGATTCTTGAAATATGAGAATACTGCACATCAAAATAACTATTCTATTATATATGTTGGGAAGATATTTGGTTACATTGTCAGTGGCATAGAAGAATTAAGTGTCATTAAAGCTCGTCATCTACTGATGAAGAGGCGCGTCTCTCTGTTTTTGTTGTTGCGGGACCTAATTACGCGCTTTGCATTCCAGCCTCTCTCTGGGCGAGCTCAGACCGTAGACTTTATCTGGAAGAGCTGCGGAATGTTTGCTCGAGGAACGTCACTCCTACGTCATCATAATGGTTACCGGATAGATTCGATTTAAGTACCACGCCCGCTTGCTCCTCGCGTTGATTAATCTCGCTTGTCAACTTGCGGGTCCTCGGAAGGTGTTTAACGAGGAGGAAGGAATCAAGGACCGTCTTCAAAGTCCTCCTCGAAAGCGAGAGGAGACACATCACGGTGACGAGAGAGGTTCGACTGATCGATGTGCCCTTGTAGTCACGCAGCGTCCAGGGAGAGACGGGTTGGCGGGGTTGAGGGAGGGGGTGGGGGGGCAAGAGGCGTAACCTTGGCCCAGTGTCGAGCGTGAAGATGGGGGTTGTTGGGGGGGGGGGTCTTTTGGCAGCTATCGACAACTCTCCCCTCCCCTACAGCCCCCCCCCCCTCCTCTCCTATTGCCACTGTTTACCCAACCCCCGTCTGCTTCGCAACGTATTGCGTATTGCAGGAGTGTGTTTTTGTGTATGTGTGTTTATGTTTACGTTTGTTTGTAGGCATCCTTGTGTCAGGAAGTATTGTCATCATCTTCATCTATTTACGGGATTTCACTTATGAAAGACGTTATAAGTTTGAAAAGTTGTTTAAACTAATTTTTGAAAGATATTTTATTTACAATCATTTGGAGATTTCTTTTGTCATTTTCATCGTAAATGCTTCCATCTTGATTTTCTATTGTCATGCATATGGTTCGAGAATTTGTATTTATTTATTTATATATTCATTCACGCACCAGTGTCAGAGAATAAGAGACAGACAGACAGTAATGGTGGTCCTTACGCGCTGTCACACGCACCCTCCGAATGTGTTTTCATCTTTTTATGTATCCATATTTTTTCCCGCCCGTCGCTCCGGTCATATTTTCCTCCCCTCTCCCCCGCCCCTTCCTCAGTTTATCTTCCTTTTTGCTATCCATTCCTCTTCGTATTTCCTCCCCTTCTTGGTTCGCAAACCACGCGCCCCTTCCCGGTTTTCTTTCCTTTCCCTTCCAGTCCCCTTTTGCAATCCCTCTTTCAGTCTCCTTTTCTCCTCCTCTTAACCTGTTTCTGTGAGTCTTACTCTTTTCTAGGTTCGTTTTAGAGCCCTTTCGTCCTTCTCCTTCTTCTACTTCATCCTCTTTTTCTTTTTTAGTCCTTTTCGTCCTGGTAGACTGTTTTGGTGGTAGTTTGATTCCTTAGCTGATGTTTCATTACTTGGTGGTTGCATGGCTCCCTACGCTTGGTTTCTGTGAATTCGCTTCCTTTGTGATTTGTTGCCCGTAATTCCCGCATCTCTCTAGAGGAGCGCTTCTTGTGCAGTGTTTAGGGGATTCCCAGGTTATCCTTCAAAATGGATTTACCATCTCCCTCTCTCTCTCTCTCTCTCTCTCTCTCTCTCTCTCTCTCTCTCTCTCTCTCTCTCTCTCTCTCTCTCTCTCTCTCTCTCTCTCTCTCTCTCTCTCTCTCCCTCCCTCACTCACTCTCTCTCTCTCTCTCTCTCTCTCTCTCTCTCTCTCTCTCTCTCTCTCTCTCTCTCTCTCTCTCTCTCTCTCTCTCTCTCTCTCTCTCTCTCTCTCTCTCTCACTCTCTCCCCTCTCCCAACCTCCTTCCCTGCCCCCTCCCCCCCTCTCGGGATGATTTCTAAGTACTGATCCACAATCCTGTCGTGTCTTGGCAAGATGTTGCCCCATTAGGCTTATGGGAGGTGAATGTTCCTTTTGTGTGTGTGCTGAGTCTCCTTCATATTCTAGGAATGTCCTCGTGGATACTCTGTCTGTCGCCAGTGGCCTTGTCATAAGCAGAGGGCCAAAGATCTCTAGAAACCTGTATGGAGCAAGAGATGATAAAGGAGGGGGGGAGGTTGATAGGTCCTGGCAATGTGTTGTCTTTTCTTCTCTTGCCTCCCATATTCTCTCTCTTTCACCCGCCCCCCCTTCTCTCTTCATCTTCCCATTTCACGTTTCATCATTATTCTCCTCCCCTCTTTCCTTGTTTATCGGTATTCCCTCCCTCTTCCTCCGTGCTCTGACCGTAGCCGTACATGTTCGCCTTCGCTTCCTCCCCCTTCTTCCCCTCGTCTCCTTCCCCTCCCATCGATCTATTACCGAAACAGTCATGCCTCCCCCCCCCCCCCTATGCCACGCCCGCAAGTGAAGCCCTCATGTTTCTCATCATTCCAATTGATTTCTATCTTATCAAATTGTCTCTAAGCCATTTTTCCTAGGGGCTTTGATGCCGTTCATGCATTATTTTACTAACGCGATTATTAAAAGGTTGGGCATGTCCTGTTGTTCAGCTTTTTTCAGCTATTATTTTTTTACTAACACGATTATTAAAAGGTTGGGCATGTCCTGTTGTTCAGCTTTTTTTCCGGGTCCCTTTTTCAACATTAAGACCCCCCCCCCCCTTTGAGCGTCTCTAGACTACTTTTTTTTACTCATGCTGCAGCTTCATATTCCTTGTCACTAGCTTGGCTTCCGCGACGAAAGACTTGAGGGACAGAGCTCCAAACTTTTCCCCCGGCCAGAAGTTTTCAGAAAATTTTCAGACATTTTATTTTAAAGGGAGGGAGAAAAGTGAGAGGAGAGACAAGAGGAGAGAGAGAGAGAGAGAGAGGAGAAGAGAGAGAGGAGGAGAGAGAGAGGAGAGAGAGAGAGAGAGAGAGAGAGAGAGAGAGAGAGGGAGAGAGAAAGAAAAGAAAGGAGAAGAGGAGAGAGAGAGAGAGAGAGAGAGAGAGAGAGAGAGAGAGAGAAGAGAGAGAGAGATGAGAGAGAGAGAGCGAGAGAAGAGAGAGAGAGAGAGAAGAGAGGGGAGACGAAGGAGAGGGAGAATGGAGGGATGGGATAGTGAGAGAGTACAGAGAAGAGAGAGAGAGAGAGAGAGAGAGAGAGAGAGAGAGAGAGAGAGAGAGAGAGGGAAGAGAGAGAGAGGGAAGGAGAGAGAGAGAGGAGAGAGGGAGAGGACGGAGCAGAGAGCGAGAGAATGAGGAGAGAGGTGAGAGAGAGAAGAGGGAGAGGAGAGAAGAGAGAGAGAATGAGAAGCGCAGGTATCGAGATAAAGAGAGAGAAGGGAAGGGAGGGGAAAAGGAGAGAGAAAAGTAGAGAAATAAAGAGAGAAGGCAGGCAGGCAGATGATTAGAGATGTATATTTATTATAATACCCACACCCATCTCCCTAAAGGATGGATTTCATTAATGTCAATTAGCAAGTAAGGATCATCGGGCTTTTCCGTATCGCAAAAAATATGGAGGGAAGGTATATTATTTATAATACCCACACCCATCTCACCTAAAGGATGGATTTCATTAATGTCAATTAGCAAGTAAGGATCATCGGGCTTTTCCGTATCGCAATGGAAAAGAGAGAGAAGGGATTGGGATGTTCGGGAAGCACGTGGGGAACGGGGATGGAAAAATAGAAGCAATAAAGGGGTGAAGGCATCAGGGGTGCTGATGAGATGATTAGAGATGTATATTTATTATAATACCCACACCCATCTCCCTAAAGGATGGATTTCATTAATGTCAATTAGCAAGTAAGGATCATCGGGCTTTTCCGTATCGCAAAAAATAAGGAGGGAAGCAACTGATGAAGAGAGGGAACGAAGATGAAGAAAAAAAAAGGCGTGAATAATCAGGGTGCATAGAACCTTGAACATCCGATTCAGTATAAGAATAACCTTATATGGCAGAACAGTTGTTCGTTATTTTTCGTTGTTCGTTGTTATGATAACGAAAGTCGTAATGTTTGTGCTGATGATAGCTATCATAATTACTTTTTTTCAGTATTATCGTTCGTAATATTATCGTTATTGTGACTGTTGTTAATAATATCATATGTTATTCATTTTTAGATTATTTTTTTGTTTGTTGCAGAAGTGTGTTCTTGTTTGTTGTCGAGGTATATTCTAGTTTGTTGCAGAGGTGTATTCTAGTTTGTTGTAGAAGTGTAATCTAGTTTGTTACAGAGGTGTATTCTAGTTTGTTGCAGAAGTGTGGTTTAGTTTGTTGCAGATGTGTGGTCTAGTTTGTTGCAGAAGTATCCCCGGTACAGTGCGATTAGCAATGCTGCCTCTGTACATGTATTATGTATCATCATGGTTGGATCTGGACCCCCCAGCGTGTCAAATCTGTGTCATTATCGATTTATTACTCGTAATTAACGGGAGTGAACCCAGGTCGGAAGTAAGGAGATAGAAGTGTGGAAAAGAATACGAATAATAACTAGAAATAGAACCTTGAACATCCGATTCAGTTTAAGAATAACCTTATATGGCAGAACAGTTGTTCGTTATTTTTCGTTGTTCGTTGTTATGATAACGAAAGTCGTAATGTTTGTGCTGATGATAGCTATCATAATTACTTTTTTTCATTATTATCGTTCGTAATATTATCGTTATTGTGACTGTTGTTAATAATATCATATGTTATTCATTTGTAGATTATTTTTTAGTTTGTTGCAGAAGTGTGTTCTTGTTTGTTGTCGAGGTATATTCTAGTTTGTTGCAGAGGTGTATTCTAGTTTGTTGTAGAAGTGTAATCTAGTTTGTTACAGAGGTGTATTCTAGTTTGTTGCAGAAGTGTGGTTTAGTTTGTTGCAGATGTGTGGTCTAGTTTGTTGCAGAAGTATCCCCGGTACAGTGCGATTAGCAATGCTGCCTCTGTACATGTATTATGTATCATCATGGTTGGATCTGGACCCCCCAGCGTGTCAAATCTGTGTCATTATCGATTTATGAATTAGGGGAAGTATTTTTGGGAAGGAGTGTGGAAGAGAGCGATTTCGATTATATTACTAGTAATAGAACCTTGAACATCCCGGATTCAGTATATATTTATCCGTATATGGCAGATCATTGTTCGTTATTTTTCGTGTTCGTTGTTATGATAACGAAAGTCGTAATGTTTGTGCTGATGATAGCTATCATAATTACTTTTTTTCAGTATTATCGTTCGTAATATTATCGTTATTGTGACTGTTGTTAATAATATCATATGTTATTCATTTTTAGATTATTTTTTTGTTTGTTGCAGAAGTGTGTTCTTGTTCTTGTCGAGTTATTCCTAGTATGCTGCAGAGGTTATTCTAGTTTTGGTGTAGAAGGGTATTCTAGTTTGTTTACTGAGGTGAAATTCTAGTTTTTGTTGCAGAAGTGTGGTTTAGTTTGTTGCAGATGTGTGGTCTAGTTTGTTGCAGAAGTATCCCCGGTACAGTGCGATTAGCAATGCTGCCTCTGTACATGTATTATGTATCATCATGGTTGGATCTGGACCCCCCAGCGTGTCAAATCTGTGTCATTATCGATTTATGAATTAGGAGTGTAATTTTGGTCGGAAGAAGAGGGAGAAGTTTAGGGAAGGGAAGAGAGAGAGAAAAAAGAAAGAAAGAAACAACGAATGAAAGAAAGAGTAGGAAAGAACGGAATGAGACCTAGAAAGAGAAGAAAGAAACTTAGAAATTAGGAATAGATAAGTAATAGATGAAAGAAAGAGTTCCCCCCCCCCCCCCCCCCCCCCCCCCCCCCCCCCCCCCCCCATTAAGAAACTTAGAAAAATAGATAAAGTAATAGAAAGAGTGAGAGTGAGTGGGGTAGGGGGGAGAAGGGAGAGATGAAAGGGGGATGTTGATGATGCGATGTAGTCGATAAATATAGCATGAGGTAGCTGTAGGATTTTTGTGATATTGATGGGTTGTAAGCGTAATGCGTACCGAACCGACCTCGTATCACTTTTAAACGTACACAGTGACCTGGTTTGTGTCCCGAGAGCTGTTGTCATGCAATAAGGTGTGTTCGGGGTGAGTGGTGAATGCATGTGTCTGTGCCGCTGGTTCGGGTGGTGAGTGGGAGTAGGTGGTTGGGTATGATGCCGCTGGTTTGGTGGGGGATGTTTGGGGAAGGTGGTTGGAATGTGATTAAGAGAGTTTGTGATGTCATTGATGGGGGTGGATGTGGGTGTGGGTGTACATCTCGCTATATCTTATTTATGGGAAGGTGAATGTGATTAAAGAAGTTGGACTTTTGTTATGTTGGTTGTGGGTAGGTTGGGTGTTGAATCTGGCGTTTACGTCCATGTTAGTTATGTTTTACTGGTTGAAGGTTGTTTGTTAAATAGAATCGGGTTATCCATGTGTTTAAAGCTTCGTCTTGTCTGGTGTGCATGTATTCACCAGCGCTGTGTGTGATAGCGATGACCAATTGGTTAGACCAGATGTTATGGTATGTATTTTTGAAGAAAAGCACAGGTTTTTTGCGTTATGCAGTAAAAGAAGTTACTCGGGTACAGCCAAGTGTTAAACAACGATTTGTCTTTTATCATTATTCCCACGCGTGAGTGCTAGGACTTTTGTTATGTTGGTTGTATTTTGGGTGAACTGGCTTATCGTTTCATTTGAAACAATTCTGGCCCAAAAATGAAGGGCCAAGTTAAGTCTTTATTTGGACGCCCTCCAGTATTTTTGCGGTTGGCATTGTGGGCATTAGGTGAATCTGAATGAGTGGGCTCGAGGTTTCATTTTTAGGTTTCTAACGTGATCCGATTTTTTAAAACCTGCTTAAACCTCTTGTTGCCAAATTTTCGATGCAAAACACTGGATTACTTTGATATTTTTAGATATAAGTCTTCTAGGAGAGCCGAGTCGTCTCCCTCCCGTTCTCTCTATTTTGATTTAGAACGGGTCTGTTAGCGCTGTAATTAGATCGCCGTCAAGTTCTGGCTTTTTTACGTTTGGGCCGAGTTTATTATTTAGGTTTCATATAGTGTTACGATTTTTGAAACCTGCTTTAGCCTATTGTTGCCATATTTCGATGCAATAAACTGGATTACTTTGATGTTTTTTTGATATAAGTCCTTCTGAGGAGAGCCGGATTCGCTCCCATGCCGGTCTCCTCTTCTATTTTTGTTTTAGAAGACGGGTTCTGTTAGCGATTGTTATTAGATCGCCCGTCCCAAGTTCGTATCCTGCTTTTTATTCAAGATAAAAGTGAGTGTTAAAATAAAAAAACTTGTCTTTTATCATTATTCCCCATCGCTGTGAGTGCTAGCGAAGCCCAAATTAAGCCAAGTTAAGTCTTTATTTGGACGCCCTCCAGTATTTTTGCGGTTGGCATTGTGGGGCAAGAGGTTGAGATTTATTGATCGGGGCGGGGGGGCTCGAGGTTTCATTTTTAGGTTTCTAACGTGATCCGATTTTTTAAAACCTGCTTAAACCTCTTGTTGCCAAATTTTCGATGCAAAACACTGGATTACTTTGATATTTTTAGATATAAGTCTTCTAGGAGAGCCGAGTCGTCTCCCTCCCGTTCTCTCTATTTTGATTTAGAACGGGTCTGTTAGCGCTGTAATTAGATCGCCGTCAAGTTCTGGCTTTTTACCGTTTGCAATTCAAGAAGTGGTATTTATTATATATTTACCTGGAGAGAAAAAGAATCGGGGATTGG
The DNA here is from genome assembly GCF_977035675.1 of Penaeus japonicus. Taxonomy (NCBI): domain Eukaryota; kingdom Metazoa; phylum Arthropoda; class Malacostraca; order Decapoda; family Penaeidae; genus Penaeus; species Penaeus japonicus. The sequence goes on from NW_028234434.1 coordinate 11,015,460, forward strand.
GGGCATAGGGGGTATTTATATCCTGGAGATATGATTTATATCTCCCGGAAGAAAAGGAAAGATTGTGGAGGTTATTGGAGGAGTCATGAGACGATTGTAAGGAAAGTGAGGGAAGGGTAGAGAGATACAGAAGTAGAAGGGGGTGAGTGAGGGGGAAGAGGGAGATACAGAAGTAGAAGGGGAGGGAGGGCGATAAGAAAGATATAGAGGAAGGGGAACGGGAGAAGGTGATAGGGTGGAGGGCGATTGAATGAATGATATAGAGTAGTGGTAGATGAAGATAAAGGAGTAATGAGTATAGGAGGCGATAAAAAAGAAAGATAGAGCAAGATGTTTGGTGGGGAGAAGGAGATTGACAGAGTGGTACGAAGGGAGATAAAGAAGAAGAGATAAAGAAAGAGAAAGAGGGGAGAAGGAGAGAGGGGACGAAGGGAGATAAGGAAGAAAGAGAGATTGGGAGAGGAGAGAGTGGGATGGAGGGAGTAAAGTAGAAATATAGGGGAGAGAGAGAGAGATAAGGAAGAAATAGAAGGAGGGACAGAAAAAGAGAGGGAAGAAATGCGATAAAATAAAATAGAAAGAAAAAAAGGCGGAATGGGTAACCAATTCTCTTTACTCTCAATGCCGGGATTGTTGGCAGCATAGCGGGACTAAGCTGTGGATTAGATGAATTATAAAAAATATGAAGTTCGACAATAAACAGACATTTTTGACGACCATTAACACTAGCACTTCGAGTTAGTCCCAGGTGTGATATCTATACAAACAAGATGAGACGGAGATTTATTTTATAGAATGGGATTTTATTTTATTGAATGAGTGAAAAATGATAAGCGGATTTGCCGGTGAGGGAAAGCAAAATACATTAACCAGGTGTAGCGTTGTATCCTCCGCGGTGGTTATTAGCCTGAACTATGGCACAGAGCGCGTCTGTTATGGAAAAAATGGAATAAATCGCGAGGGCTTACTGTGGCATTTTGAAAATAGTGCGAATTTCATGCATATTTGCACCCATAATTTCCCAAGCAATAATGCAAGGCTAAGCACAAATAAGGATATATTTCACAATGTTTTTTTTGTAATGAAAAAAGTTGGTGGTAATGATTCTATTATCATACACGATTTCTAAAAAAAGAAAAAAAAATGTGTTCCGAATAAAGCTGCATTGTCAAACACGATGCCTTTCACATGCCGGCCCTTGGCATCTCGTCGCATGATTTATTAGATCGATGGCAGATCCATCGCCGCCGGCAACGCAGAGATGATCTCGGAGAGTTAGAGTTAAGGAGGAAATGATTTGGGGTGATGACCACGAGGGCAGGGGGCTGGATGGGTGGGATGGGGACGAGTGTGTCATGGATGCTTCGGAGTCATGGGGACTTGCTTGCACACAGAAGGAGAGGGAAGGAGGTGGAAGGGAGAGACACTAGCAACAGCTTATTGTCTGTCTGCATGCATGTCTGCCTACTTTGCTTGATGTTCCCTGTGAGGTCTCGATGTGATGTGAGTGCGCAAACTTGCTTGCATGCAGAGGGAGATGGAGGGAGGAGAAAAGGGGGAGACTTTAGATCTAGGTATCTGCCTGCTTTGCCAGTATTGCTTGCTTGGCTGTTCGACTGACCATATAGAGGAGACAGTGACAGGCAAATAGAGTAAAAACCGAGAATGGATTCAAACAGAATGCGTCTTTTAATGGCGTCTGCAGACGTTGTGATGCTCGAATTACTCTCGCTGACGTTATGGAAAGTGTGATGGCAGCTAAGGTTATCTTGGTGATCAGGAGGGAAGGAGGTAAATGTAGAAAACGTAAGAAGAAAAAGAAGAGGTGACGAAGAGGAAGAAAGGGAAGAAGGAATATGGGAGGAACTTAGAGAATAACGGTGTATTTGGGGAGGAGAAAGGATGTCGGTGAACACACACTTGCATAAAGAGTGGAGAGCATTGCTGGAGCGAGAGCTGAATTGACGTGGTGGTGCGGTATGGACAGTAATGAGAGAATTGTAGAATCGGGGAGGTGGAGGTGGAGGTGGGAGGCGCGGGCGGGCGGGTGGGTGGGAAGAGGGAGCGTCCAAAAGTCAGAGGTCAAGTGGGCGAGGGGAGGGAGTATGGGCGAGGCTCGTAGAGGAAAGAATTGAGAGCACGGCAGTGGGGTAACTATTTTAGAATCAGATACATGTTATTATCTCCTTCCTTTATTCATTTACTTGCCTGTCTCTTCAGCTTTTCTTAAGAATAATGTATTGTTTTAATTGATTCCCTTTGTCACTACCAAGGGTTATGATTCAGGGAAACTTTCCCTTAATTGTAGAACAACGTGGCGACACGAACGGAAAAGGGGAAGAGATACGGGAAATGAAAGCCGTAACTATTATAGGGGCGAGATGGGCCCTGGGGCCAAGTGCTGACTTAGTGCACGGGGATGAAAGGGTTTCGGTGGTGGCGTCGGGGCCCCCTGCCCGTGCCAGCTGATGAGTAATGAGATTGGGCAAGATTGTTCTTAATGAAGGGAGGGGCATGTGTATGTGTGGCTGATACGTAGGGCAGTACAGCATCTCGCTGGTCTGTGAAGAGCATCTTGATGGGAGAGGAAGCTGTGTCAGGATCTAATAACAAGCGTCTCTGAGAAGGTAATATCATATGTTTTTATTTTAACTTTGAAAACTGTTTATTAGTCAGCCAATGTACACTGTGGTGGTAACACACCGGCGTGTGTCAACCTGGGAGAGACATAGACCATCTGGGAGAGTCTTGAGTGGCGATGGTGTGGGCGGCAGAGGAACAGAGAGCGTTTATCACACTGGTTGGCGTCATGGTGGCGACCCTCCCTTCCCCCCTCCCACCCCCACTTCTCTCCCTCCGCCAGCATCGACTATGAAGACACCATTCGCATTACTGCTTCACCAAACATGTCGTCTGATAGCAGCTTCACTAGCGGATTAATCGCCTGTCAGATTGAAATTGATAGAAAAAAAACAATAGAATGTTTATAGATTTACGTGTCGCGCTAATGCCACGTCCATTGTCCCTTGTTGCTGGGTGAGGGGTGACTGTAGCCAGGATCATGTTGCCAGCCAGACTGCTATTGGTTACACCTTTGAACTCAGGCGGCTGACCGTAGGACTCCCGTATGTAAAGGACAGGCTCTCGAAGTGACAAAAAAAGACCAAACAATCGCATTTCTTTCGCACACTGTGTTAGTCTTTATATTTATAGCGCGTTCGGAAGTTCTCGTGGTTTATTTCTTGGTAAGAGTTTATTCCGAGACGCGAGTTCAGCAAATGTATTATATATATGTCGGTATCTTCTCAACATAGTCCTGGCACGGCGCGAGGCCCACGAGTTGAGAGCTGGTGGAACGACAAAGCCGACATTTCCTGGTTTCATGTAACACGGTTTCGTATTTCTGTTCACATTATCATCATCAAGTTGTGATGATGATTTTTTCTACATAAGCTGCTCTTTACTGAAGGGAGGAAGAAGGAAACTGACCATAAGTGATTGTGATAAGTAGAAGGTGGGAGAAGAAAGGGAGGAATTGAATAATGAAATTGTAATAAAAAACTAAAATGATGGATAAATTTATTTTGAGATGAAATAAGAAAGTAATAAAATACAGTAAAATAGAATAGAATGAAATTAAACAACTTTGCACATCTTATGCTTTTCACGATACAGTCACATGCTAAAGAAAGAAAATGTATTCCCGGACTGGAGTATTTTGAACTACCCTAATCTGTCCGAGGCATCCTGTCAAACGTTCCGGAAAGCATGAAGTGAATTGGCTGCGACTCAAACCAGTTTCGTGACAAGCGGCCTACAGTCTGAAGTTATGAGTCAGGCAGCACAGCGAGGCGGTTTCTTTTTACTTTTTGGCATGTTAGAGAATGAAATACGAGGAAGTGAAGTTTTGGGAGCGAACTATGCGTCTAATGAAAGGAAACTCATTTTTTTTTTCGTTACTTTTTTTCTTTTAAGGACGGGGAATGCATTAGCCGAATGACTGGAGTTTTGGGAAAGCGGGAAAAAAAGTAATTTAAGTTTTAATTTAATGTTGTTTCTACATATAGAACAGCTGCGCGGGCCCCCCCAAAAAAACTAAGTAGTTGCATAATTTCTTTAAGTCTCTGACACTGACAGATTACCGTAGTGACGCCTGGAAGTGATAATATCGTTTTCTGAAGAATGCTGAGGTATTTTTGTAAATCCGTTTTTTGTCAATATTAATCCTAGGTTCGTTACATTAAAGAAAGCTGAAGTATATTCAAAATTTCAATCTTACTCAGTATTAATCCTAGGTTTGTAATGTAAGACGAGTCAGTTTGGGAGTAAATGTAGAGGGACGCGTGTGATGGGAAGCTGCGAGGGAGGGCCAGGGAGAAAAGGAGGGCTCGTGGCGTTCCCCGACGGCAATAAGGGCTGTGACAAATCGCCCACTCGGTACATTCCGAACATGATGGAGAGACTGGGCTTGTACAAATCCCGCCCCGCCCACCTCTACCGTCTTTTGTTTTTTATGATTTGGACCTGGTTGTGTCTTTGAGACGTGTGTGCCAAATGTTTAGTTGGAGGAGTGTTTGTCTAATCGTTAGAAATAATTTTAGCTTTTCGGAGAAACGTCAAAGATTGTGGAGAATTCTTTGGTAAAATTTTATGTTTGTCGTTAACAAATTGTTCTGGTTGACTGGGACGTCGCGGCCAGTAACCGTTTTCTGTGAGGGTCGAGGAAGACGAGAGGGGAGACTAGTGTGTTTCTTTTGTCTTGTCAGCTCGGCGGCAGAGGGGAGAAACGACTTGACCTCGTTCTGGTTCACTGGATTTTTGTCTTGCCAGAATGACCGTTTATCAGACGAGCATCAGTGAGGAGCCTCGTAAAGATGATTTCTGTTCAGAAGTTTTGCCATAAGGAGTATGTGCAAGTTTTCATGAAGGAATTTTGTAAAACTGCGCA
>NW_028234434.1:11022907-11025407 GCF_977035675.1 Penaeus japonicus
AGTCGTATAATGAATGCTATGAAAAGATGATGGATAATTGTGGATATTTATAGAAGTGAAAACTAGGCTCGTGTTAGCCCTAAAGCAGACTTACGCTGACTGATAGTCATTGGGTCTTTAGTCGAAAGGTTAAGTGGGTTCAGAGCTAGGTGTATTTCATTAAGTATTCGACTATCTGTTTACCTCTTTGTTGAAATGTAAACACCGCGCCACAGTTTAGGCAGTGGAATAATGAATGCTTCTTCAAAGTTTATTTTTATTTTTATTTATTTGGATTTCCTTTTTTTTACTTTGTCTTTGTCATGGAACGGCTAAACTCCTCGTGACTGACGTGAAGGGAAATGGAAGGCTTTCTAAAAAAAGTGTTTTTGACTTGTAGCTGTTCGTTTTTGCAAACCAGTCCGTAGACTTTGTCCGGCAGATTCTTGTACAGATTAGGAGGGGGCGATATCATGGTCGGCGTTTGGGTTCGTGTTTTATTTTGTAGACCCATTTTTCAGAGAACTGGGCCAGGATATGTCCGGGGAGTATGAAAAAGTGCTGCGAGATCATAACATTTTCGGTGTAGCTGAAAACCAGAGAATTTGAAGTTGTTTTTGCATTTTGTTTTCAGGGAACACCAGACTCCGAGTGAGTGTACATAGCACGTTCGTTACAATCTAACACGCACATGCAACAGTATTGTAAATGTGGATTGTGACAAAGGGCCACGAAAACTTGATTATAAATTAATTTCTTCCCTGTTTACAATCCTGAGACCATGTGTCTGTCAGATATTTATAAAGTTGCCCTGTGGTAGTTGCCATCTGTCTCCCCCTCCCCCCTTCCTGGGACATAACACAGGCCATCGCAATTTCCTCCCCCGGTGCGTTACGCTGCAGAAGATGGATTTGGGAAACTCTTTGGCTGAAATAGTAGTTCTGGCTTGTTCGACGTGCTTCGTGCATTCACTATCAAAGAAGACATATTTTGGTTTTCGTTCTTTTGTATGTATGTACGAACATGTGTATAAAACGTGTATGCAAGCTTGGAACTATTGTATGGAGAGACGGTCTTTCTCGCGTCGATTTTTCCTCCTTTTCTTGAGGCGTAAAAGAAGAGGGGAAAGGGGGAAAGGGGAAAGGGGGGAAAGGTGTTATTAGGCTAATAACACGCCAGCAAGGAGAGGAAGACGGAACACAACGCACGCCCACATGCTGATCGCCGCGGCCTTGTTACACAAACTTTATATCACAGCATAGAACGGTAGAGGAAGCGACAGGATGAGGAAAGCTCTGTCTGTGTTCTCGGATGAGGAAAGAGCCTTGTGCTCGGCTCTTCCCCCCCAGCAAACTGCAGAGACGAACACAACGATAATCTCGCCATTGTGTTGCAGTGGCTATTTATAGGTGAGGGCAGTTTTACTCACGGGAACTCGCGTTGCCCAACACGACACGCTCCCCAAGTTAATTGTACCGGGAAATTTGATATGAACTTTATTGTCTGGGGTGAAGAAATGCGTAATTCTTTTGGTTTGGGTTAAGGGGGGGAGGAGGAAGGGGTTGTGGTTGACGCAGCGAATGTAAATCCATTACTATTGTATGTGCTCATTCGCTTGTTTATTCGTCTTCATCATTAGTATTGTTGGTATTGTTTATGTTTATTGTTTTTTTTCTTGCTTTACTGTGATATATATATAGATCCAAGGCCATACAGGACAATGCATACACGAAAGAAAAAAAAAACTCCCCCGCTGCGTTATCGAGTCCCAGGCATGAGTTCGTTCCTTCATTTTCACGCATGTTATAGAGGGCCTTGCAACCCCCCTTCACATCCCGACTTCCCGAGAGCGGTGAAAGGGGAAAGAAATTGCCCGATTACAAATCATCAGTCGGCGGCCGTGAATCGTTCTGGCCGCCTTTCTCGCGGCGATTTTCCCTCTTTTTTTCTGGAGGTGTAAAAGAAAAGAAGGAAAGGGGAAAGGGAAAAGGAAAATGAAAGGGGAAAGGGGAAAGGAATATAAAATGCGGGAGCGAAGGTGATGCTTCTTAATGAAGTTTTCTTTCTTTTCTTGTTTGTTTATTTATGTGTTAGATATGTTTGTTTTCTTCTAACAGGATAGGATATCCACTTGGCACTATATTTTCTATGTTTTTTCGCGGTGAAGGGTCCACGTTTATGCGTATTATTTTGTTTTATTTTGTATGATTATTTGTCTTTTATCATCATCAACATTATTATTATTATTATTATTATTATTATTATTATTACTATTACTGTTACTGCAACAACAAAATTGTTGTTTTTAGTGTTATGATTATTACCACTGTTATTCTTCTATCTTATTTATTTCTTGGTGACTCCGTGTATCCTTTTCCCGAAGGGTTGATGTTGATCCCGAAACTGTGTCAAGGGGTCAGAAGGGGTCACGAGGGACGGAGGTCGCATGGTATAGGGTAGGGGCAAAGAGGTCACGTCATTCCACATTTTCGCATTTCAGTGAACCCGTGAATGTTTACGT
>NW_028234434.1:11030407-11032907 GCF_977035675.1 Penaeus japonicus
CCCCCTCTCTCTCCCTCTCCCTCTCCCTCTCCCTCTCCCTCTCCCTCTCCCTCTCCCTCTCCCTCTCCCCCTCTCTCTCCCTATCCCTATCCCTATCCCTATCCCTATCCTTCCCTCTCCCCCCTCCTCTTTGAACAAATATTTTTTCTCACTATTCTTTCATCAAATTCTTTTGCGTTCGGCGAAATAGAAATAGAAATGGAAATGGAGGTTAGCCCGCGGGGAAATGCTCTCTTTATCTGCGTGAACATTTCCGCCTTCTGCTGAGCGCTTCGATACTTGATATTCGTGTGTGTGGTGTTGGTGGTGGTGTGGGGGGGGGGGTTGTCGTGCTATATGTTTGTGTGTACGGATCTGTCTCCTTTTAGAGAGCACGTGTGCAGATGTTTACGTGTTTCCCTACACAAGCACTATCGCGGGTATCGTAGCTCATAAATAGGAAGCAGTAACAACATTCCTAGGCCGAGTTTAACCTTTACATAATGAGTCTCACACTGTCCCTGGATGAATGTGCCCCTTAACTCTCGTATGCGCATGTTCTCTTTATTTATTTGTGTCTGTGACTCTTCACACGGGCATGTCAATCGGTCATGGTATGCCCATAAGTGCGTGTACAAGCATAGCTCTTCCATTTCATTCTCACGCGTGCACAAAAGTCTTTATCTTTCTCGACAAAATACGAGGCGTGTAGGCATGTGGCGAGAGATATGTCGCTGGGATGATGGGCGGGACTGGTGCTACATATCTTAGGTGGAGGTGGGGGTTGAGGTGGAATAGATGGATGTAAGGGTAGGGTAAGTGGTAGAGGTGGAGGTGGGTTAGGTAGAGGTAAATGAAAAAGATAGAAAGAAAAAGAAAGAAAGAAAGAAAAAGAGACAGATATAAAAAATAAATAAAGGTGGGGTGGGGTGGTGTGGGGTGGAATATGGTGAGGTGAGGTATAGCGTCATCTGGAAGACATATCAAGTGAGGTTTGGGTATTTTAGAGGTGGAATTAGAATCTTTATTCGCTCTTAAATACTTCCTTCGTGCGGATAAGAGGCGTGCGTTCTTTCGCATGCAGCAGGTGGCATAATGCGTCGAAAGGAAGATTGATCTGACATGCAAGGACATCATATATTTATACAACATGATTCGTAAAAGGAATTAGATTACCTGTCTGAAATGAAGAAACGACAGTTCGTTGTGCATCACATGCTAACTATTTAGATATAACACGATGATGACATGAAAATATAAGATGCTAAATAAGATATAACAGATTCAACATGAAAATAATCAGTCCAAGTGTGAGCGTGTTTTTCCCCCAACTCTTTATCCCGATTACCTGCGAAGACCGTGAATGCGGCTCTATTATTGTCCTCCTTCCTCCAAGAATATCCGGCGATGTATTTTTGGCGCGTTTATTTACGTAATGTGTGCTTGCGTACGTGCGCTTCTTGGACCGTCCGTTGCACAATTGCGCCTTTCGTAAACAAGGATTGTCTGTTTCTTTTTTTTTTACATGTTTTATCCTGTTTGTCATGTTCTGTACTTGGCAGATTTATGACCATGTCTCAGTTGCTTGTGTTGATATTGTGAAAACTGGCTAACGTTGGAAGGAAGGGCCTTTTATGGTACGAAGTATGACCGGACTTTGAACAATCCCAAATTCGCTTTTCTTCCTGTTGTTGTTTATCATCATTTTTATCTACATCTACATATTGATATTCATTTTCAATTTCATTTTCATTTTCATTTTCATTTTCATCTTCATCATCATTATTAGCTGCTGCTTCGTCTTATTTTCGTTCTTCGGTCTGATCGCCGAGTGCCTTAGCAAGCGGCGCGTTGATTTGATGGGGCCCGGCCATTATTTTTAGTGATTCGGCCGCAGTGCCTGGCTAACGGCGGATCGCTTTGAATGGATTATTTTGAACAGCCGCCGGGTTATTTTTACCACGGTGGAGGGCGGCCAGGTCCTCTCGATCGAGATTACTCAGGTGCAGGTAGGATCGCGGCCGCAGGCATGTCTCGGTCGCTCACCTGTTGGCTAGAAGGGAAGGGAGAGGGAGAGGGTGGGGGAGTAGGGAGGGAGAGGGAAAGAGGAATAGGGAGGGAGAGGGGGAGGAAGAGAGAAGTAGGGTGGGAGAGGGGGAGGAAGAGAGAAGTAGGGAGGGAGAAAGAAGGAAGGAAGGGGATGTCTGTCACTTGGTACTCGGCTGTGTGTGCATGTGTGTATGGGAAGTGAAGGAAGAGGGTATTCTGCGTCACTAGGATTGCCGGATGCACTGCAGGCACGGTAGCCCCAGGATGCGTATGAAGGCAGTGTTATCATGGATGTTGGGTTGAATTAAGGAGTGGCATTGAGAAAGATTTTGGTAGGGGTGTAGACAAGGTTTTCATTCACAGACTTGCAAGGAATATGAAATGTGCTTTTAATTAATCAACAGCATCGCGGGGCCGCTCGAGTACTTGCCTTCGTTTTCTCCGTTTCATGCTGTTCGTGTTCATATCGACG
>NW_028234434.1:11040407-11055407 GCF_977035675.1 Penaeus japonicus
GCACCTGTGTTTTCCGGCCACTTCCTCCGCGAAGCCACGTGGAAGCGACAGACAGATGGAGGTCACGTTTTTTTTTTCGCCTCTTCCCGTCTTTTCCCCGAGACCTAGTTTTGCGCCGCTTGTTTCGGCCGCGCCTCTGCGGGTGTCAGTGGCACCGCCCGGTATTTAAGGGGTGGGGGTGTTGCAGCGACTTTGGAGTGTCTAGGGCCGGGTTTATTTATTTGATCGAAAATAGACGTACGTATAAACGCACGCACACCCACGTACGCACGCAACGCCCACCCGCACGCACGCACGCACGCACGCACGCACGCACGCACGCACGCACGCACACACACACACACACACACACACACACACACACACACACACACACACACACACACACACACACACACACACACACACACACACACTCACACACACACACACACACTCGTGTCCACGCGCGTGTCTACTTCCCCAGATTACTTCCATGGTTAAAGAAAAATATTAATTTAAACTGCTCTGAAATGTTATGCATCTCCTCATCTGACTTTTGCAGGAAAGTGTACACTCGTTTAGAGTCGAGCGAAAGAAATCTTGTTTGGATTATATTTACTTGTTTGTCGTTGTTTTGCGGTCTTTGCCACTCGTTTTGAAAAAGAATGTATACGTTTTCCCTCTTATGTTGTTAGCCTGACTGAAGCTAAGGGATGCATGTGTTTACTTCTTTTTGTTTACATTCTTTATTTGTGTAGCCCTGTGTATGAACATCAAAGGACATCTAAGAAATGCTGTCACTCGGGAATTATATATATACACACTGACCTTATTATCCCTTTGTTTTTCGCGTTACGTAAGATAAATTACGCGTGTGGTAATTTTTTTGTATTTGCTGCGTAAGAGGCATCCATGGGAGGTAGAGGTGGGGGGGGGAGGCGAAGGATGAGAAAAAAGGGTGTTAGAGTCTTAATGGTCTCATTAAAGTGTCGGTCTGGGTACCCTTGGCTTGCTTGTGTGTTGTGTCTCTGTTGCTTCAGCTCTAAATAACATGACGGTCGCTGTGGTAAGACGACACTGTAAGGCAACCCTTGTGGCGGTCATGTAGGGTGAGAAGGGGACACTTCACCCGGGAGGCCTTTGTGCAGTGTGTGTGTATGTGTGTGTGTGTATGTATGTGTGTGTGTGTGTGTGTGTGTGTGTGTGTGTGTGTGTGTGTGTGTGTGTGTGTGTGTGTGTGTGTGTGTGTGTGTGTGTGTGTGTGTGTGTGTGTGTGTGGAGGCGAGGATGGTGTCAGTGAACGCCACGGAGTTGGGGAACGCCCTTTACTCTCGCCACTCTTATTTCTGTTGTTTCATCTTCCACCCTCACACTCTCGTTTTTCGACTCATCCTTACATTTGCCTTCCTCTCCCTTACCCTCTCACCCCCTACCCCCAAACCCCCATTCCTGTTCTCCCTGTCGCTAGCACCTCCGCCCTGGCATCTGACGCGTCTTACAATCGGCCGTTTGTTGGTGCGGGAGGTCGCTGCTTCCCCAGGAATTTTTAATTAAAAGGACATTGAGATCAAGGTGATTTCGATCGAGTTTAGGGCAGCGGGTGCATTCCGGCCCGGGATGTGTGTGGGGCCACTTCGCCTCCGACACTCCTCTGCGAAGAGAGGGGGAGGGGGAAGGAAAGGAAAAGAAGGGAAGAAGGATGGAGGGAGGGAGAAGAAGAAAAAGAAGAGTAAAGGGAGTGGGAGAAGGAGAGACGGGAAGGGTGAGAAGGAGAGTGGGTGAGGAAGAGGGAAAGTGATAGTGGAAAAGAGAGTGAGAGTGAAAGTGGGAGAGTGTGAGTAAGAGAGGGACAAAGAAACTAGTGCAGACAGACAAACACAAAAATAGAGTCAAAATAGAATTTTATTTGTAGTAGTAAAGTGTTGTAAAATCCGTTACCAACAGAAGCGATTTGACTAGAAGGCCGCGTGTTTACCCATCCCCGTATCCTTGGCTCAGGGACATCCATAATAGTTCTTGGAATCATTCATCAATCGTTATGATGAACTGACTAACACACAACAATGACCACAACAGGGTATGGTCCCTTTAGGCCTTGGGGAATAGTAATAGGAATCGGGAATGATAATTGGGAATAAGAGAAAATCGTGTTGTAAACCACGACCCTCGGCGTTTGACACGTTGGTACCACGCCCCCAAAACATAGTTATGGTTCCTCAGGGTATTGAGTTTGGAATGAGAATCGGGAATAAGGATTGGGAATGATAGAGAGAGAGAAAAAAAGATAGAGGTGGGGCGCTGTGTCATCGGTAGAGCGGAGAGTGTAAAGTAAAATATGCAAGTTGTATCTTCAAAGGGAAACCATCTTCGTGTCATCGACTTTGATGCCTGCCTTTTTATCGAGGTTCACGGAGAACAGGCTTCAAGTGTCGGTTTGTACTCTGTGTGTGTGTGTGTGTGTGTGTGTGTGTGTGTGTGTGTGTGTGTGTGTGTGTGTGTGTGTGTGTGTGTGTGTGTGTGTGTGTGTGTGTGTGTGTGTGTGTGTGTGTTGTGACAAGGGAATTCGAAATTATGCAACATGCTTGAAGAAAATTCAATTAACTGTTTAAGCTTCAAGGATTAAGATCTTTACTTTTGTTATTCTTCATTTCTTTCTTCACTTTGTACCAAGTTCTATAATTTTCTTGAAGGCTCTAGTCCCTAACGCAGAAGGAAGTGGGAGTGGAGGTTGGGGGAGGGGGGTAAACAAGAAGAAGAGGAAGGGAGAAGAGGAGGAAGAGGAGGGTGTGTGTGGCAGAATCCTCTCCCCTCCTTTTGTCGCAACTTCTTTCTCTTATCTCCTACTCCTTCTCGATCACCCCCTCCTCCTCCTCTTTCTTCTCCTCCTTAGAGGAGGGAGGGAAGAGAAGACGGGGATTCATATTCTTTTTCCTCTTAATCCTCATCTTCCTCCACCACCTTCTCCTCCTCCTCCCCCCCTCTTCCTTTCCCCCTCCGTCGAGTACCTGGTTGGAAGTCAGACGGATTTCTCTTATATCTCTCCTTCGATATCCCCCTCTCTCTCTTTTTCTTTGGAATTTTTGTACTTTTCGCAGAAGATATTCTTTTTATGGAGGTTCTATCTTCTCCAGAACCTTTCTCTCCTCTCCCCCTCTTGAGGAGGAAGAGAGGGTCGAGTAAGTGCGAAGTCAGGACAGAAATTTGTCGCTGGAGGGATCTAACGGGAGAGAGAGTGTAATATCCGAAGCTCTAGTCTATCGCAGAAGGAGAGGTGGGGAGTGGAGGTTGGGGGAGGGGGGTAAACAAGAAGAAGAGGAAGGGAGAAGAGGAGGAGAGGGAGTGTGTGTGGAGAATTTCCTTTTTGTCGCAGAAGGGTAAATTTTCTGAGAGAAGATGGAAGAATACTCGGCAACTCCGTTCTGGTGAGGAAAGAGGGGAGAGGAGGGGAGGGAGAGAGAGACGGGGATGTGAGACAGAAAGGGAAGAATGGGGAGAAGAGGAGAGGAAATAATCGGAGACAGGGTTCTTCTGATAGCGTTGGTAGATTTGGCCTTTGTAGCATCGGTGATAATGGCGTCACGGGATCCTTCTTTTTTTTTGATCATTGATCGTGAAATTGGATGTGAGGTGAGAGAATCGTATGTGTTAACAATTTTCCTTTTTGAAAGTTGCAGAAATTTTTATTTTTATTTATGTAATGGATTTCAAGATGGCGAATGCATCGTGCGTCACTGAAAGGAAAATGATAAATTCACATCGAAGTCATTTAATTTACAAACTCTAGGGATTCGGCACTCCAAGTTTCATTTGGTCTCAGACAGCGGACCCTAATTAAACCATTATAGAAGCTGTCTGCTTGGACAGTGTGCTGGGTGGAGGATGAATAAATGATAGTTGTGAAATCTTATTTTGTTCTCATGTCATATAAAATATTATAATATGCTATGAACCCAAATTTGTATATTGCTCCTAAAATGTTATTATTATAAGGTTTATTCATGGTAATCTAAATGATAATTTTATTAGTTGTTTTGTACAGCTCTCTTATATCCTCGAGTTTCTCCTGTAAATAAATGTATTTTCAGAACAGATTAGTAAGCATTGCTGGCTTCGTTCTTAGTCTCTCCGCTGGTTCTCTCTCTTTCTTATCTTTTTTCTCTGCTCTCTCTCTCTCTCTCCTTAAAGGGCATTATAGATGAGCGAGTCTATCTCTCTCGATATCCTCTCTCTCTCTCTCTCTCTCTCTCATCTTCTCTCCTCTCTTCGCACGACTCTCTCTCCTCTCTCTCTCTCCTCTCTCTCTCTCTCTCTCTCCTCTCTCTCTTCTCTCTCTCTTCTCTACTCTCTCTCTTCTCCTCCTCTCTTTCATTCTCTCTCTCTCTCTCTCTCTCCTCTCTCTTCTTCTTCTCCCTCTCTCTCCTCTCTCTCTTTCTCTTTCCTTCTCTTCTCTCTCTCTCTCTCTCTCTCTCTCTCTCTCTCTCTCTCTCTCTCTCTCTCTCTCTCTCTCTCCTCTCCCTCTCTCTCTCTCTCTCTCTCTCTCTCTCTCTCTCTCTCTCTCTCTCTCTCTCTCTCTCTCTCTCTTCTCTCTCTCTCTCTCTCTTTCCTCTCAATCTCTCTCTTCTTCTCTCTGTTTCTCTCATCTTCTCTCTCCTCTCTCTCTCTTTTCTCTCTTCTATCTCTCTCTCTCTCTCTCTCTCTCTCTCTTCCTCTTCTCATCTCTCTCTATCTCTCTTCTCTTCTCTTTTTACTCTTCTCCCTCCCTCTCCTTCTCTCCTCTTCCCTTCCTCCCCTTCCTCTTTCCTTCAATCTCTCTTCTCTTTCTATTTCCTCCCTCTTTTATTCTCCCAACCAGTAACCTATTGACCCAAACCGGGTCCGGCTGCCTTTTGCCAGAGCTCGCACCAGGAATCACATTATACCTTGATTTACTTTGACGCGAGGAGAGGTAGGGGGGGGGGGTGAGGTGGCAGCTCGTGTGAAGCAATAGCCCCTGCATTAATATTAATTGTGACTCGCGTAGTGGGTAACATAACAGGACGATCTGTGATTCGGTTCTGGGTTTGATGTTGAGTGGTGGTGAGGGGAAAAGGTGTGTGTGTGTGTGTGTGTGTGTTTATGTGTGTGTGTGTGTGTGTGTGTGCATGAGAGCGTGTGCGTGTATGCATTATGTATATATGTATCCGGGTATCCCGAATCACACAGTGAAGTTCTTTCGTAAGCTGATAACGAAGCGACGGCCGATATACCTGAAGAACAAAAGTCATAAAAGACGTAATGACCTGAGACCGCGTGTGATCCCGGCATCCCCGCTGCTAGGAAGAAATTACTCCTTTCCATTAAGGAAAATAAATGTACTCATTTTATACAGTAATAGTATATAACCCCGGCTGCGTAGAGGGAGATAAGTGGGGCTCTTAAAAGGGTCTTATCGATTAAGTGGGCCGCGGGATTATTGTTTCAGTTCTCGGTGTAGATAAACGAGTTTGTTAGTCCAGTGAGTGAGCGGGAGAAACTGGGGCACAACGATGGTGAAATTCGTAGGTGATCCTTGAGGGGTTAAGTCTTGAGAACGAGCTTATTTCGACGGGGCGCGAGCGCGTAGGGCAATGCTTCAGGTGGCTCGGTGAGTTGTTGGTGCGATCCCGTAGGCTTGTGCTGTCCGTGCGAGCTGTGTTGATCTTGGCTGAGAAATATACCGAAAGAGAGATGAAAGAATAATATTTGTCTTTCTCCTATAGTCTTATTCGTTTTCCCTCTCTCTCTCTCTCTCGTCATCATCATCATCCTGTTCTTATTTTTTGGGGGGGTGGGTCTTTTTCTTCCCTTTCTTCTACTTTTTCTTTTCCTCCTCCTTCCTGCTCCTCATTTTTATTTTCATTTTTCTCTTCTTTCCCCTCTCCATCCTCTCTTCCCCCTCTCTCCTCCCTGGTAAATGTAATGTCTTCTTTCAAATTGTTTCCTTTCCACTTCCAACAGGTTTGCTTTTCACGGTTGATTTATAATGAGTTTCGGGATCTCCGCCGTGGCCTCAAGAAGTGATATTTAGTTAAAGGGTTTAAAAATGGCCTGGAAAAAAAGCTTGAAAAAGGCTTAGAGAAAGGGCTGACAAATACCAAACCAGATTGGAGGTAACAGCGAGCGGCCATTGATCCAGTGGTGGTGCTTGTGTGTATGTATATTTTCATCCGAATATAAATATTTTTTTCTATAAAACACTTATTGCTCTTCCGCTGTGCCAGGAGTTTATCTCATATGATTTATTTTTATTCAAGCATACTTGGCTGAGGTTTAAAATTCACAATATCCAGCGGCCGCTCATTTGTATCTTTTTCGTATCTTTTCTTGGAAGCGAACTGCGTCTTAACTCGGTTACACTCATCGCGAAAGGAAACCCGAGGAGTGGCGGAAAGGCGAGTCGGCGTTGGCGCAAGGGAAGCGACAAGAAAAAGAGAATCTTCCTTTGACGTCATTTTCCGGAATCTCTCTGAGGAGCGACTCCTCGTCTCCTCCCCACAAGAGTCCTCTCCTCGCCAGCTCCTAGTCGCGAGGCACGTGGACTAAGGTGTCGCGGAGGTGTGCTTTCTCGAAAATAGGGTGAATCTGTGGGTGAAAAAATAAAACAATGAAGTGAGGAGAATTCCGATGAAACCGCCTGCCAAGAATGAATGGGGACGAAGTGAATGAATGACGTCACGGCCTACGTCACTCTTGGCAGTGCGAGGATCAATGGTTGACAGGCTGGTCCGACGTGGGCGAGTTTCCCCCTCGAGCATGATGCTACTCGGAGCAAGTTTAGCGGGCGAGGTTGCCGGGGAGGAGCATCAGCAAACTTGCGTTACAGACCAGAGGATAATAAAAGGGTGAAAAAAAAAAATCGATTTTTGTTTTTGTTAGTAGCCAGTCGGATGCTGCTTGATTATTTACTGTAATGGCTCACGTAACTATGAATTAACGGCCACAAAAGCCCGTGTGTAATAGGGTCTGCGTAGTCATTAATCCCCTCACTTGACTTAATTGATACTCCCGAGAATCCTGGCGCGGATCTCTTTATTCGCGCCGAGGAAACGGTGGCTGGAATTTGATCTGCGAAAGAGGCGGCATTTTTCATCTCGGGGAGACAGTGGGTGGGTTGCATCCCTTCCCCACTTATATTTAGGAATATATTTAAGGATATGTGCAGATGAGTTGAAAGTGTTGCTAGATACCATTACGCTCTGTGAACGGAAAAGGCTACTCTGTAGAACCCAGTTTAAAGAAAAAAACGTTTGAATATAGAGGAGAGGAAATGGTTGCATGAACTAAATCACACATGTCTCGTTTTTTCGAACAATGTTTTTAATTTTTTTATGGAGGGTTTGGTTATTTGCAAATGGTTAGATTGCACGGCGTAAAAACTCGCCAGGTCTGTTGTTTACAGGCAACAGTTTGACTGGCGTGTTCGGTGCTTAAATGTCTTGGGACAAGTGTCGCAGTTCCTACTCTAAGTCCTTCTTGGCTTTTACGCTCCCCATAACCTACATCTGAAGTGGGCCATTGAGTTTGCAACATTTAAGAACTTTTGCACGGTCAAAATACCAAGTTGCAGATAAGGCAGGCAGATATTGCATGAGATGAAATATATTAACGGCTTCATTATTGTGTGAGAAAACAAACAAGAAAACGAAGAGGGAAAGAACATATTTTTAAGAAAGCATGACATTCTTATTACTTTGTGCGGGTGTAGCAGTGTGGGACAGGTGGATGAGGTTCAAAACGGTCTCGGTATTCCCGGCGCCTTTTGGTGGATCTAGTGTGGAAGTGGAAGGACTGACGTCCACCCTCCGCCAAGCGCGCGAGCTGGGCGAGGGCGTGGCACGTTAGGAATGCACTGTGGATGAAGGACGTGACCTGTATGTGGCAGGAGCGGCGAAGGGATGGCTGTCGGGCCCTTGGACTCCTCTCGTTGCACTGTCGTCCCCGTTGACCTGGCGTGAGCCATCCCTTGGGAGCCGTTTTCAGAAGCTGGAGGAATCGACTGCCCTTTTTTTTTTTTGGGGGGGGGGGATATGTTTTGTATCGATGCAGTTTTTCGGGCGTTTTGATTTTTGGCATTTCTAATCGAAATGATCCGAAGTGTTATTGAGCCTGCGCTGCATGGAGGGCGACGCGATGCACAGGGTGTTTTGCCTTGTTGGTCTGGCACTGACGTGACCTGGCATTTACATATGAATAACTTGCACAGGTGACTGCCACAAGCACACTAGGGGAAAGGGATTAAAGGGGGAGGGGGTTAGAGTGCTTGAGGGGAGGGAAAGGAGGGGAGGGGAGGGGAGATAGTCGAGAGGAAATCCGAAATAAGGAGGGATGATTGTGATAGGGAAGTCAGAAGTCAAGTCCACCCTAAACAATCTTCGCTGCATAAAGAGCAATCCACGTTTTGATTGATCGAAGCGAACAGGAAATGTAATTCAGAGCCGTTACTTCGCATTAATACCCATCTACCAAAGAGGATTTCGAAAGATTGCCATCACTTTTACGTCGTCGTTTGCCCACTTGCGAATCCTTACTCTATTCTAGATACAAGGCTTTGGATTGACCTTTTGTATGATTGACCTTTCAATGTGGTGGACCGTTATGTTCTTCCCTTTGAAACCCGTCAGTGTTTGACTTTTCCTCCTGGCTGGATATTTCCCTTTAAACCGCATGAAACAATAAGCCAGCAGTGTGTGGGAAGCCTTTGCAATGTCGAGCTCTATTTTTTTTTCTTTCGCTGGTAACGTTTTACATCTTTTCCCTGTAACAATCTAGTAATGATCTGATTTCTCTCACGCTACGTTATTTCGTTCTAGTGACGTCCCATACTGTGTTCAGTAACGTTTTTTTGTTTCTTTCGAGTAAAATACAAGTTTCTTTCGGGCAATTGTCTAGTTTCGATTTAACGTTTCGTTTTCCTTGCGTAAGTTTCAGATTTTTACTCCGGCAGCGTTATACATTATTTCTCTCTAACGTTCTATAGTATGCCTGGCAGTGTTCTTGTCTTCTTTCAGCCAACTGCTTCGAGTCTTTCCCCTCCTTGCCGGTGCACTTCGGGGACACTAACGACAAACTCGCCCCTGATTCCTGCTTTGTTTAGAGATTGTACGCCGACAGGAGCCTAATCCCCTGGGGTTTAAATCTCCGTGTGATAAAGAGCCAGGGTTAGTGTCTGCCCGAGGCCTTCCCTCCGCTGGCTGTCCTCAGGGTCAGAGTCCTGTGCTTTTGGATAGGCGAATGGTCTTTGTGGACAGGGGGATGTTGTGTGTTACTCTACCATTTAAACCTGCCATTGTGTTTCATTGTGGCGAAGGGGTGGGCGGTACGGGTTCGCTGCGTGGGTGGGCGATTGCTGTATTTGTGTAATGGATACAGCCCGGATACTTTTTGTTGATATGCAAATGAAGCGAGAAACACAGGAATTAAGTGTAAATCTCTTCCGTGGGAGACTGTGGGGCATGCTGTCCCAGGAGGAAGCTGTGCAGGGGCGAGGGAGTCTCAAGTGCAATTTTCGGATCAGATTCGCTTTCAGGATCACTGGAGGAAGTGAGAGACAGGCAAGAATAGTTTCGTCCCGCCCCTTTCACTATATTCACTATCTCGTGTGTGTGTGTGTGTGTGTATTTTTGTTTATTTTATACATCTTTGCATTGAGTCTGCTTCATCTCCCCCTCCCCCTTTCCCCCTCAATCTGCTTTTACTTTCCCTTCACACTCCCCTTGTCGTTCTTTTACACACTTCTGCTTGTCTCTGAGGGGTTTTCTCGCCCTTTCTTTCCCTTTTCCAATATTTCTGGGTTTTTTGCTCTTCCTTGATTCCTATGGCTATCCACTCGCGTCTTCCTGTCGCTTTCACTCAAAGTTCATTATTCTTTTTTCCATACCTTTCATTTCCCCTTCTCCCCCCTCTGTATGCTCCCCCACTTTCCCTCCCCCATTTAATCTCCTTTCTCGAATCTCTCCCTTCTCTTTCTCTTCCTCCTCCTTCCCCCCTCCCCCTCTCTCCCTCCTCCTTCCTCTTCCACCCGTCTCTCCCTCCTTCCTCCCCCTTCTCTCCCCCCTTCCACCCTCTCCATCCTTCTTCCCCCTCTCCATCTCCCTCCCCCCCTCTCCCTCCTCCTTCCTCCCTCCCCTTCTCTCCCTCTCCTTCCTCCCCCCCCTCTCTCTCCTCCTTCCTCCCTCCTCCTCCCCCTCTCTCCCTCCTCCTTCCTCCCTCCCCCTCCTCCTTCCTCCTTCCTCCTTCCCCCTCTCTCCCTCCTCATTCCTCCCTCCCTCATCTCTCCCTCCCCCTCTCTCCCTCCTCCTTCCTCCCTCTCCCCTCTCTCCCTCCTCCTTCCTCCCTCCCCCTCTCTCCTCCTCCTTCCTCCCTCCCCCTCTCTCCCTCCTCCTTCCTCCCTCCCCCTCTCTCTCCTCCTTCCTCCCTCCCCCTCTCTCCCTCCTCCTTCCTCCGTCCCCCTCCTCCTTCCTCCTTCCTCCTTCCCCCTCTCTCCCTCCTCATTCCTCCCTCCCCTCCTCCCTCCCCCTCTCCCTCCTCCTCCTCCCTCCCCCTCTCTTCCTCCTCCTCCTCTCCCTCCCCCTCCTCCTCCCTCCCCTCCCCCTCTCTCCTCCTCCTCCCCTCCCCTCCTCCCCTCCTTCCTCCCTCCCCCTCTCCCCCTCCTCCCTCCTCCTTCCCTCCCTCCCCCTCCTCTCTCCCTCCTCCCTTCCTCCTTCCTCCTTCCCCTCCTCCCCCCCTCCTCCTCCCCCCTCCCCCCTCCCCTCCCCTCCCTCCTCCTTCCTCCCTCCTCCTTCTTCCCTCCCCCTCTCTCCCTCCCCCTGCCTCCTCCCTCCCCGACCCGCCGCAAACGCACACACAGTCTCCGAACAGGGTATTTTCCCACACGCTGTAGCAGGGAGGGAAAAGGCATGGTCGATAATAGCCGTGTTAACTGAGACTATACCGGCGTTGTCCGCTCTGTTCCCACCCTCGCCTGGTTGTGCTTCATTGACTTTTTTTTCCTTCTTCCTGGGGTGTATGGTGCTGGGTGTGGTGAGTGCAGTGAAGTTTAGTGTAGGGATCTTGTTGTTATCACGATGATTATTGGAATTTGGCGTCGCTGTTCGTTGCACTGTAATTTAAGCCGCTTAGATTTCGGGATAGTTTGCCTTTGGAGACTGTGGTAGTGAAACGTGCATTTCCGCCATGAAGTTCATGTGATAGTCTGTTACTTTCATCAAAGGACACTTACTTAATTCCCATGTGTTATGGTCGTTTTAAATATCATGTCTCCAATCATGACCGTTCAGAGTAAATATGCAAACTGGAAGCGAGCGGAAGACTCTACCATCGCTATTAGTTAGCGCAAATCACGCATAACAATGGCTTGTCCATTATCGTTATCGATTAGTTATCGACAATGGCCAGTATATCAAGGGTTGGTAGGGGGGGGAGGTAGAGGCCATGCTCCGTGGCCGCTGTCCGGTGTCATCAGAGGTCACTGTGTCTGCGTGGGTCATTGTGTTGCGAAGTGAAACACGAAGGTAAAGGAAACACTAACTCATCAGATTTACAGCAGTTACAACTTATTCTGTATTGCACTACAACCGCCCATCTACGCCGTGTGGCATGCAATATACAAAGAGCCAGACGAATCGGCCGGGAGTAATCTTCCAATCAGACGTGTCGTCGGCGTCCCGCGGCTCCTCCTGTGAGGCTCTGCGGTCGAGACCTCGTCAGGGAAGAGCAACGTAACCTCTGCGATCGCTGCTCGGACTCCGGAGGGGGGGAGGGGGGGTCGAGGTACAAATTGCACCATTGTTCTTTTTTCAATCGGTGTTCGTTGCTTCCGGAGTTGGATAGGCTGGTAGTAAAGCCAGTCTGCAAACGGGGTGTGCTTGAGTTTGTAATCGCTGCTGCTTCCGCCCTTCTTCGGGGCCGGTCTAAAAGGTTGCTGCCC
This sequence comes from Penaeus japonicus, assembly GCF_977035675.1. NCBI lineage: Eukaryota > Metazoa > Arthropoda > Malacostraca > Decapoda > Penaeidae > Penaeus > Penaeus japonicus. The sequence continues at coordinate 11,052,334 of NW_028234434.1, forward strand.
AGTCAAGCGATCTTACTAATCATGTGTCTTTGTTGACTACGCATGGCCGAACACCAGAGGCTTGGCATCACGGGAGGAACGCCCGGGTGTGTGACGCGAGGAGAACGGGCTTAATCAACGTTTAAATGCCTGCAGTCTTAAAGGTTAATTACATAAATGACAATTAGGCTTCCTGATTGTGTCATTTGTCGATGGGAGTTGTTTGTAGGAGGCAAATCGTCATTAGTTAATCATGTTTTTCTTCTCTTGTAATTACTGAATGTGCACAAGACAGATTGGTAATGACTGTATATTCCAACTATCACAAACAAGTGAAGACGCTCCTTCCATGTCAGTAATGTTACATCGTAAGCAGAATTCCATTGCCACATGTGCTTTCTGATCAATACATACATCTAGATGTAAGAGTAGCGATACCCTCCCCCCGTAGCTCAGCTGTATCATGTATATCGCTGCCATGATTGGTTGCTGGGCGATGTCGGTTCCAGGTGCGATGCGGATCTGGAGAACCTGATTGGCGCGTAGTAACACTGAGCACGTCTTTTGTACGGGATTCCTTTTCCGCGTACGTTCGAGGCGTGGGGGATGTCCTAATGACCCCTGTGTGACCTTGCGTCCCTCGGAAAGATGGTTATCTTGTATCTCTAGGCATGGCAACACATCACGGCCGTGGCGGATGGGAAGGGTTTGTCTGGCCCACCGCCACGTGCGGCCCAGGTAATTACAGGGCGCGTCAACGTGGATACGCTCTCCTCCCCTCTCCTTCTCCCCTACCTTCCCTTCTTTCATCGCCCCCCCCTCCCCCCGTTTGCCCCTCCCCTTCTGCTTTGTCCCCCCTCTTGCCCTCCCCTGCATCTCGCTTCCGCTCTCACCCCTCCTCCAGGGGGAGAGGGGCAGGGATGCTGGCCGCTGCAGATCGAGACGCGGCCGCTTTAAAATCAACTGGATTGTTAATTGTTACGGCGAGCAATCCGGTTCATCGCAGGGCATTGTGTGATGTGTAACTGAAGCCGAGCCGTCTCATGTTGCACAGTTTGGGGATACGGCGGGGAGGTTCCAGTTATCGGGGTCGGGCAGTGATCTCACAGGAGATCAATACTATCGACTCACAATTGATCTCTTTTTTTCACGCAACTGATCACTTTCCCGGAGTGTGTTAACGGCGTCACGTGCCGCCAATTACACCAGACATTAGTAACTTTTGGGGATAATCTTAGGAAGAGACAGAACGCTATAAACAAAATACACAGTGTACCTTGAAGAATCATTTCATATTTTGATTGTGGATACAAATGCATATAATAAAATCACACACTATGGAAAACAATAACAACAAAAGGACAGTAAGAAAAAATGAAAGAAAAACAAGACAAACAGATGCAGGTCGTACCACAAGAGTCGCTCTGGAAATGACCTTTTCGCCGAACCGCCAACGCAAGCGACATCGGTACTCGGCCAAGGTCTCCCCGCCGCGCCACGCATCTTGGGGCCTTGGGGAGGAATGGCAAGAATTTGACATTAGGAAGATCGTAGCTTGCTATGATTTGTTCTACTATAAATATATATATATTTTTTACTATTATAGTTATGATTTCTTGATATGATTATTTTATTTCTTACTATGACAATATTTTCTTTTGCTATTACACCTACGATTTTCTTATGCTATAGATCTATGTCTTTCTACGATTATATATATTTATTGCTATCACATCATCACTCATTTCATATATTTTGTCTTTTGTTCAGATTTTTAGTAATGTTCATGTCATTCGTTCTTTCCGCATCGATTTACATATGCGTTATTTTATTATTATTATTATTTTTTTGGTTGCACACCAAGCAACGGAAGGAGGTAGAGACTTATCACACCATAGGTTAGGTATTTATTCAGTTCACAATATGTGTTTATCGCGAGCTTCTGAACCATAAGCCGCAATATCCTGCTTCGGAAGTCAAGTGAAGGAGCCACAATATAAATATTTATGGCCTGAACGTCTTTCAGCATTCGACGGGCGGTGGCGCTGCAGGAGACGGGTGGCGTGTAATGATTGCGTGCGGAGGAGAGAGAGAGCAAGGAAGTTGTCTCCGAGGGGCAGGGAGAGGAGAGAGGGACAGAGGGGGAAGGAGGGAGGAGGGAGAAACAACAAACACTCTCTCTCGCTTTATCATTCTTTCTTTCTCTCCCTTTCTTTCTCTCTCTTTCTTCCTCTCTTCTTCTTCCCCCCCCCCCCCTCTCTTTCTCTCTCTCTCTCTCTCTCTCTCTCTCTCTCTCTCTCTCTCTCTCTCTCTCTCTCTCTCTCTCTCTCTTTCTCTACCAATCCATCTCTCTCTCTCTCCTCTATCTCTCTCTCTCTCTTTCTCTCCTCTCATTCTCTCTCTCTCTCTCTCTCTCTCTCTCTCCTCTCTCTCTCTCTCTCTCCTCTCTCTCTCTCTCTCCTCTCTCCTCCTCTCTCTCTCTCTCTCTCTCTCTCTCCTCTCTCTCATCTCCTCTCTCTCTCTCTCTCTCCTCTCTCTCCTCTCTCTCTCTCTCCTCTCACTCTCTCTCCTCCTCCTCCTCTCTCCTCTCCCTCCCCTCTCCCTCTCCCTCCCCTCTCCCCTCCTTCTCCCTTCCTCCCCTCCCCTCTCTCTCTCTCTCCTCTCCTCTCTCATCTCTCCTCTCTCTCTCTCTCTTCTCTCTCTCTCTCTCTCTCTCTCTCTCTCTCTCTCTCTCTCTCTCTCTCTCTCTCTCTCTCTCTCTTCATCTCTCTCGCATACACACGCGCGCGCGAGAGGAATTGGTTAGCATTGGGTGGAGTAGAAAAGGGGAAAGGGAATTATAGTGAGAACGCCAAGAACACACGAAGAGGCAGACTAGGATAAAAAAAACAATAAATACGGTCTCGTTGCATAATGAGGGAAAGAGAAAGAATGTGCAATAAGGCGTAGAGGCATTAGAGGAGATGATATATTAGAAGGAGTGGATGCAATGGCGAAGAGGCTGGAGACAGGAAGAGATAAGGAAGGTGTTATGAGTGCGGCCAGTAAATCAGGAAGAATGGATGCGACGGGATAAGATAATGCAGGCTGTTTTG
>NW_028234434.1:11060407-11095407 GCF_977035675.1 Penaeus japonicus
AGCGCATTACCTACCCCGTCCCTCTTCCCCCCTCCTCCCATCCGCTCCCCCACCTCTTTCCCCTTTTCCCTCGCCTCCCTTCCACTCTCCCCTTTTTCCCTCGCCTCCCTTCCACTCACCCCTTTTCCCTCGCCTCCCATCCACTCTCCCCTTCCCCCTTTCTCCTTATCTCCCATCCGCTCTTCCCCCAACCCCCTCTTTCCCCTTTTCCCTCACGTCACATCCACTCTTCCCCCCTTTTCTCTCTTCCCCCCATCGTCAGTAAACACGCTGTCCCGTAGATTTTTGGCCCAGGATCTCAGTGCACGATTGGAAGCTTTGCTGTCGTAAGTCTGGCATGTTCACATAGGAGGGAGGGGAAGGAGTGGGGGAGGGAAGTGAGGAAGATGCCAGGGAGGGGGTGTAGAAAGGAGGGGAAGGGAAGGGTAGGGAAGGGGAAGGAAGGGGGAGGGGGATAGAAGAGATGGAAGTAGGAGGAGAAAGGAGAGGAAAGGGGGAGGAGATTAGGAGGAAGAGGCTAGGTCGCATTAAGAGTGAGAAAGAAGAAATTATACGCTGTGGTAAGGAGAGAAGCGTAACAAGGACATAAGGGCGGAGGTAGGGATGAGGGTTGAGGAGTGGTAGGGAGAAAAGGGGGGGTTGAAGGGAGGATGGGAGTAGCTAAGAGAGACAGACAGACAAAACAGACAGACAGACTGATATGCAAGCAGGGAGACAGAAATAAGAGAGAGGAAGAGAGAGAGAGAGAGAGAGAGAGAGAGAGAGAGAGAGAGAGAGAGAGAGAGAGAGAGAGAGAGAGAGAGAGAGAGAGAGAGAGAGAGAGAGAGAGAGAAAGAATGAATATGAGAATGTGCATGAAAGACAAGGTCATCATTGAAGAAAAGAAGAAGAAAAACCAAAGAGAAGAAGATAGGCAGAAGGCCAGCAAGAAAGCGTTGGCACAGACTCGCGAACGACATACACATACGGGCGAGGACACAAACAGCGGCAGGAGGATGGCAAATGGTAAACAAGAGGTAAATGACAGGAAAGCAAGGGAAGAAGCGGCATGAGTGTACGCATGTCCCGGAGCCAGCGTCCAGTGGTTCGGAGGGGAGGAGGGGGGAAGGGGAAAAGTGGAGCAAAAGGGTGGAATGTGGTGGTAGGGGGTGGGGGGGTGAGTGACAGCATGTTACTCGTATCTGGACACGAAGCGTAGGTAACGCGGCGGACCCGGCGGTGCGTCACATCAGAGCGTCCCTCGAGACAGGGAGGTGTTGGTTTGGTCGTGTCGCCGAACCTCGCGCCAGTTAGCCGTTGATTGACGCTGCCGAACCCGGATCCGGGGAACCAGAGGGGGAGGGGGTGAGAGGGGCGCATTCCTGGCGCGCCGTAAGTCACCAACCGCAGCCGTCATGCGCGTGAGTAACGTATCGTAAACATACACACACGCACACGCTAGATATTTCCTCCCTTGCTCACCTGCGCTTTTGCCTCCAAGGACTGACGACTAAGCCTTTCCTTCCCTCTACCTGGGCAGTCATACTTTGTCAAATTTTTAAAATAGTTTTCCCTCGCACCTTCACGTTATCTCTCCTCTGGCCCACTCCCTCGCCCACTTATCTTTCCCTCTGTATGCTCTGCCTGCACCTTATTGCATAATACCTTGACGTCTTGCCTCCCTCGTGGCCCAGACGGTGCTTTGATGTCTTGTCCCTCCTCCCACCCTCTCCCTCCCCCCTTCCTCCCCTCCTTTCCCCTGTCCTTCCACTCGTCCACTCTGATCTTTCCATCCATTCCCCTTTCCTCTCTCTCTCTCTCGCGCGCTCTCTCTCTCTCTCTCTCTCTCTCTCTCTCTCTCTCTCTCTCTCTCTCTCTCTCTCTCTCTCTCTCTCTCTCTCTCTCTCTCTCTCTCTCTCTCTCTCTCGTTCCTCCTCCCCTTGCACCCTTTTACTCCTCTTCCCTCCATCCTCCTCCCCCCTCCTTTACCCTCCTTTACCCTCCTCCACCTCCTCACGCCTTTCCTTCCTCACTCCTCCCCTCCACCCCTCCTCCCCTCCTCCCTCCTCCATCCTCCCTCCTCCCTCCTCTCCTCCTCTCCTCCTCTCCTTTCCCTCCCTGGCCCTTCTGCACATTACTACCTTCTTTGAGCAGTCTTCGCCCCTTACTTGGCCCGTCCTCGCCTTCACCCCGTACACAGCACACCGCCTTTCTTGTCCGTGGCGCTCAAGGCTTTGCTCTCCCGCGGTGCCTTGATAGTCAAAAAAAAAGAAAAAGAAAAGAAAAGAAAAGAAAAAAAGTAGCAATCGTCATTTCCGATGTCGTTTTGACTTCCTCGCCTATGACTCGCGCGCCATCTGGTGTCGGGCTCTTCTCGGCGACTCCGACTCCCCCCCCCAGCTCTCCCTACTTTTGGATTCCTCTGTTTTTTCTTTTTTTTAGGTCTCCTTTTCCTATTGCTTTCATTACCTCTTTCCTTTCTTGTGCTCTCATTCCCCCTCGTTGTCTTTTATTTTTATTTTCTTCTTTTCGTTTCCTTACTCCTCTCTCTCTCTCTCTCTCTCTCTCTCTCTCTCTCTCTCTCTCTCTCTCTCTCTCTCTCTCTCTCTCTCTCTCTCTCTCTCTCTCTCTCTCTCTCTCTCTCTTTCTCTCTTCTCTCTTTCCTCTCTCTCTCTCTCTCTTTCTCTCTCTCTCTCTCTCTCTCTCTCTCTCTCTCTCTCTCTCTCCCTCCCTCCCTCCCTCCCTCCCTCCCTCCCTCCCTCTCCCCCAACCTCTCTTTCCCTCCGTCCCTCCCTCTCCCCCCGCCTCCCTCCCTCCCTCCCTTCCCCCCTCTCTCTCTCTCATCCTATTCGTTCCTCTCTCTCCCTATCTGTTCCTCTCTCTCACTCCCTCTCTCACCCTATCCATTCCTCTTTCTCACTCTCACTCACTCCATCACTCACTCACTCTCTTTCTCCCCCTCTCCCTGTCTCCCACCCTCCCGCTACCCTCCCCTGCCTTCCACCCATCCCCTACCCTTCCCTTTCCATCCCCCAACCATTCCCTCTCCCACCCTTCCTCTCTCCTCCCTCCTTCATTCAATCTAACTGCGTAGCTACCTACCTCTCCTCTCCTCCTCCCTTCCTCACCTCCTCCCTTCCTCCCTTCCTCACCTCCTCTCCTCCTCCAACGTCGTCCTCCAGCCGCCGTCACCCGGATTTCCCCGGCTGGAACTCACGCAGGCTGCCAGATGTCTGCCGTTCTTCCCGGAAGGTCGGTGTTGCTTGGGGCGGCCGAGGGAGAACGGCAGGTTCATTGTACCGGCTGGAGTAGCTGTGATCTCGCTTCTGTTATTTATTTATTTTTGTTCGTTTATTTCTGTGTTTATTTTTGTTTATTTATTTCTTTGTTTTTTTTGTTGAATGGATTTGCTGTCGTTTTTTGTTGTTGATTTCTTTGTTTATTTTTATTTATTGATTTCTTTATTTATTTTTACTTATTGATATCTTTGTTTACTTTGGTTTATTTTATTTGCTTATTTTGCTTATTTATTTATTTGTTTATTTTGACTTATTGATTTCTTTGTTTATTTTCCTTTTGGGAAAATGGGGTTTATTTTCTTTTGGTGTTCTACTGTTGTAGTAGTTGTTGGGATTACTGTTGTTGTGATGTGGTTTATGAGGTAAAATAACCTGAGGATATATTTCTTTTTATGTTTTTGCGTTATTTTTGTTGTTATAGGTGTGGTTTATGGGGAAATGTTTTGTTTTTATTAGCAGGGGAAATTAACCTACGGAAAGTTTTCTTTTGAGATTCTTTTGGGTCGAATTTGATTTGAAAGTTTGGCGGATCCCACTTTCTAAGAACTTAGGATAAGTAAAAAATATGATAATGATTAAGTTTTGTGAAATTAGAAATTCAGATTTCTCTTGCATTCACTAATGATGTATTATTTTTGTCTCTTTCCAGGTAAGGCGGACCTCACGCATGCTGTGGTGTTACGGGTGATGTGCAATTGCATTTTTAGTAATCACTGTTGCAAAACTTCGCTCGCTTATCGGCCGAACCAAAGGCACGGTTTGCTGAAATAACAGCGGTGATCAGGCTTGGCTTCGCGTAGTCTTAAGGGATAGTGCAGGCTCATTCCTGACGCGCCTGACTCTGTCAGCTGCCGCTCTCTCTCTCTCTCTCTCTCTCTCTCTCTCTCTCTCTCTCTCTCTCTCTCTCTCTCTCTCTCTCTCTCTCTCTCTCTCTCTCTCTCTCTCTCTCTCTCTCTTTCTCTCTCTCTCTCTCTCTCTCCCCTCTCACCCCTCTCCCTCCCTCTCCCTCCCTTCCTCCCTCCTTCCTTCCTTCCTTCCTTCCTTCCTTCCTTCCTTCCTTCTCTCCTTCTCTTCCTCCCTCCCTCTCCCCTGAGTACCTCCTTCCCTTTCTCCCTCCCAGAATTCTGTTGAGATTTGCTTCATTACCCTGAGGCATAGCTTTATAATCCTAGAAAGCCCCAGATAATATGCTGTGGTTTCTCATCCAACACAGGACGTTTTGTAATGCTAATCAAATCGGAAAACACCTTTAAGAGCAGTCTGTGTCATCAGGTGAGACTTACGGAACTTTGTTTACACGCCATACATTGCTTATCGTTTGTCGTCTGTTTATCTGGAGAAGCTCGGGAATTCTCATTTTTTTCGCCGTTCGGACCATTACGAAGGCTTGGCACTGTGCCGCTATGCCGATCATTGTAAAGAGGTGGATCGGGATGTACGTAGGTGTCTGTGTTACGTTTACACACACACGTACACATACGCACATGTACGCACACGCTTAGGCATGTACACTCTATTTTCTCTTTCTCTCTCTCCTCTCTCTCTCTCTCTCTCTCTCTCTCTCTCTCTCTCTCTCTCTCTCTCTCTCTCTCTCTCTCTCTCTCTCTCTCTCTCTCTCTCTCTCTCTCTCTCTCTCTCTCTCCCTCTCCCTCTCCCTCTCCCTCTCCCTTTCCCTCTCCCTTCCCCCTCCTCTATCTCTCCCTCCCCCTTCCCCCCTCTTCTCCCTCTCCCTTCCTTCCCCCCTCTGACTATTTCTCACGTAACATTTATAATTACGTTTATTGCCTCCTCACAACACAAAGGCCTCGACTAAGTAATCGCACATATTAAGGAGCATAAATTTGCGGGAGCGGAGGCACACTGCTGGAGCATCACGGCCGCTCGTTTAACTTTCTCGTCGTGACCTTAACGCTCGCGCTTTTTGAATTGTCTCGCGCGCTCGCAGGTGACGAAGGACGCGTAGACGGAGGTTGACAGTGGGCGCAGTTGAGGGGAAGGCATTGGGATTCACACTGTGGAAACACACACACACACACACACACACACACACACACACACACACACACACACACACACACACACACACACACACACACACACACACACACACACACACACACACACACACGTGCTTATTGTGTGTATGTGTGTATGTATTTATATGTCGGGCAAGTATGTGCGTTTATGCTTATAGTGTGTGTGTGTGTGTGTGTATGTATGTATGTGTGTATTTACATGTCTGACAACATGTTCGTGTAGATATGTATGTATATGTATTCAAGTATATGAAGGAGGGCGAGGAAATAGCATGTGAGAAACTATATTTTTTTGTTTTGCATTTTTTTTTTTTCATCCTGATCAACTCTACCCGGCATATCGGCGGGAAAGTGTGTGATTCATTAAGCAAGTCGGCGCGTTGAGTCGAGAGCAAAAGCGGCTCGCGGGAAGCAGTAGGACACCACGAGATCACTTCACTTAGCACGGGCTTGACCTTCACGCTTGAGCTATTATTTATAGCTACTCCCCTCCCTTCCCTTCCCTTCCCTCCCCATCCCTTCCCTCCCCATCCCTTCCCTTCCCTGCCCTTACCTACTCTTCCCTGCCCCTCGCGTGCCCTCCCCTTCCCTCTCCTCCCGTTCAACCCCCAACTCTCCCCTCCCCTCTCATGTTCTCACCCCTCCTGTTCCTTCCCCTCCTCCCCCCCTCCCCCTCTCCACCAGTCTCCCCACTCCCGTCCCCTTCCGTCCCCTCCCTCCACCAAGATGACACTTGTGGATTGCCACGCGTTCTGGTCCGAGATGCTTTCTTTTTTCTTTTTCTTTTTCTTTTACTAACTTCGGAGCTTAATTTTAGTAATGTCGTTTTCATACCTGCATAGCTGCCATGTATAGCCCTTGATGACCGGGGCGCGTGAGTCAGAGCAGGTGGCACTCTCATGACAGTGTTTGTGTCATGGCCGGGCTGCCTTTATGTGCCGTCTTATTGCAATGGTTATGTCTCACGCGATTACCTCCGAGAAACGCCTGGGTTAACTTTGCAACCGCCGGCGAGGCTTTTGCATTGGCTTGTGTCTCTGCTTTAGGCGTATGGCGCAACGGGTAAACGATCTCACTCAGCTGTAGCCTGGAGTGGGATGATTACTTCGACTTTATATCTGTAGATCGCTTCATGTTCCGTCTATTGTTTTCTCAAGCGTTTTTTTTTCATTCATTTGCGTTTCGTTTATTGTTTTATTTAGGCCTAGGTGCAGCGGGCAGTTCGCGTTGATTCAAGTTTCGTCTGTTGTTTTATTTAGTCGTAGGAATAGAGGATAGCTCGCGTTGACTTGATATATATTTGCGATGGATGGTGACAGGGTTGCAAATGGCGCAAACTAAACCTCGACAACGACATCTGCGAAGTCAAGGAAGGCGCGCCCCTTGGCGGTGTTTATGAGGCAGCGTGAGGGTCTCGTCCAGCCAACAAGCCCCGAGGTCAGTCTGATCCTCCCGGGAAGCCGTAATGGCCCCTCACACGCCAAAGGCCCCTTGGTCACGTGACACGAGTCGCCGCGCGCGCCGTCACGAAGCTCGGTTTCACAGCCGAGGGTGAGAACACTGCAGGTGCTTTCCTCGGCGTGCTAATCCCGGCATGATCCCGGCTGCCGGAGGAACATGGCTGCTGCCGGGAGATTATTACGGCCAGGCAGTTTGAAAGGATTTAGCCATCAGCCTCGCTCTCCTTTTGTCGAGGAATCTCATGTGCGGAGAATACGTTCGATAGCACTTAGCTCATTGTTGACTACTGTTACACATCCGGGAGGGAAAAAAAATACCCCGGCCTACTTCTATATTTTTCCCCCTCTCAGCGTTTCCCTTCTCCTGCTTTGCGAAACGAGGGGATGATTCTCACATAAAAGGAAAATAGATGGAGGTTGACGTCACGTGTTGAACCAGGAAGACCGTAATATCAAGCTGTAATAAGGCGACTAAACTTTTTCCTCCGCAGTTGATGACGTTAAAGTGTTTTTTTTTTTGTTTCTTACTCCCTTTTAGTATTATTTATATTTATTTACTTAGTTAGGTAGTTGCCACGTGTAGGCTGTGAAGGAGCCTCGACATGAGATGCACAGGAAGCAACAAAAGAAGTGAAAGATGATAGCCCTTCATTTTTGTTCTATCTTTAAACTTTTTATTTTGTCATGTCCTTTTGGGTGGTTATTCGTGCTTTTATTTTTTTAGTCATTATGCATGCGGAAGAAATGAATAGAAGTTTACAATTATATATTTATATTCTGGCTTTCTATTTCTCTCTCTTTTAATCTCTTTATCTCTTTATTTATATGTCGATCTTTATATTTCTCTTTCTCATTTTCTTTATTCATATATGCATGTATATATATATATATATATATATATATATATATATATATATATATATATATATATATATATATATATATATATATGTATTTATGTATGTATGTATGTATGTATGTATGTATGAATGTATGTATGTATGTATATATATTTTTCCTATACACACACACATAGAGGATATGTATACATATACGCAATAAACACTCATATCAGTATACACAACACACTCGTTAAGCGCGTCTGGTCGTCAGCTTCCGTTGGCTGAGATGAAGCTACTTGGCCTCCGAGCGCGATGTTTACCGCTCCGGAAGTGCGTCTGCGATCCGGCCGGAAACCTCTGGCAGCTGCGGAAGACGTGAGCTCGGATCGGAAATGAGTGGAAGGCGAAACGATTGGCAAAAACAGGTGGATAGGTGGCAGTGTTGTTGTTGTTGGTGGTTGTTGTTGTTTCTGTCCGATGTATTTATTAGTTGGTTGGTTGGTTGTTTATGAATGTTTGTGTTCTTTTGGGTGGATTGATTTATTTGTATGGTTGTTTGTTTTATGTGGTGGATTAAGGGTTGGTGTCGAGTAAGAAAAAAACATATACATTAAAAGTAAATTAAACACGCGCGCGCGCGTGCGCACTTCTTTTACGTCTTTCCCTCACCTCAAAAATGCTGTAAGGCCCAACAGGCAAGGTCGCAAGAAGGTCACACCTGCGCTCTCGACCTGACGGAAAGCTCAGCACTTCTAAGCCAGACAGGCTCTTTCCCTCCTTACATTTGGAATTTTATCATCGGCTTCTCCATTGATTTTCAAACTAGCATTTCTTTCCGGTGTCTCCTTGCGTATGTATATCTGTTAAACTATTTGGTTTTCATTCTATGTTATATTAAGAAAGAGCAAAGCAAAGTCGCTATGCAAACCACATTTATCATGCCGTAACTCTCCATCCCTCTGGAAATAACGCAACGAAGGATATTTTAACACACCTTCACCCTCCTTCACTCTGGGACTTTATAAGCAAAGCCTGTCGTGACCTAGGATGACTCACACGCCCGAACAAAGTGGGGTTTTAAGGAGGAAGTGTGGGTTATGAGATTTTTTTCTTTTCTTTTCTTTTTCTCTTCTTTTTTATGTTCTTTTTTCCTTGTTTTTTTTCCTTGTGCTTCTTTTGTGATAAAAAAAGAGTTGGGATATGAAAGGCTGGGAGGACGGCGGAGGATATGAATGCTAATGGATGGAACTTAATGAGGAAAAGGAGGAGTGTGTGAGAGAATTGGTGGGTAGGGGAGGGGGGAGGAGAGATGGGGGAAGGGGACGAGGGAAGGAGAAGGAGAAAGAGGAGAGGGAGAGGGAGAGAAAAGGAGGAGAGGAAGAGGGAAGAAGGAAAGAGGGTACGTGCATGCATAAACAAAGTGTGAATAAATAAATGTAGAATTAAGAGCACATAAGATAGAAATAAGAATGCCAAGGGTCGTGCGTGAGAGCATATCACCTGAAGTTTGGAGAGCCATGCGAGCATTCTAGAAAAGTCGTCATCACTTCATTCTGGGAAGATTCGGGAACGACCAGGTGTGTCATGATATTTCTTTGGTCGTCCTTGTCGTTATTGTTATTGTTGATGCTGTCGCTGCTGCTGCTGTTGTTGTTGTTGTTGTTGTTGTTATTGTTTACAGGTGAAGTAGGCCGTAGAACTCGCCACTGGAAATATACGATGTAGAGCTCTTGGAATAATAATGGATAGAGTAATTGAATTGTAGAGTGGTGTTAATTCCTGGTACGGTTGTATTTTATGAAGAGTGCAACGCGTTTTCATACCGTATGAAAATGCAATATTGATTGATGGCAATTTACCTTTATTGGACCCGATTGTGTTATGCTGCAGGGCATGATTCATGTTAATTGCGTTAGGCTCTAGGAACATAAGGTCATGTTTGAGCGCTTTGTCATATGAGTTTGAGTTCGTTCTTTGGTGATGATATTGGTTGTGTATGTTTTAGAGCCAGGCAGACGGACAGAAAGACAAACAGACAGACAGACAGAGAGACAGACAGACAGACAGACAGAGGTGAGACGTTAGAGAAGGTATGGAAAGAGAGGGTCAGGCCTGACCTGGCTTTCCCAGCGTCATCATGACGACTGTGGCAGTTGATGGATTGCCCTTGCAATGCTGTAGACTTCATTGGCCCCATTATCTAATAAAGGCAGCGAACTCCTGTATCGACCGATCCCATACCCTTCAGTCCCAAAATGCCCATCTAGCTTCGCGTTCCCATCGCCCCCCCTCTCCCCCCATACCCCCCGAACCCCATTCGCCCTCATGGTCCGTACTGCCAGCCTCCCTCCCTCCGCCTCGGCCCCCGCACTACATATCCGCTTCTTTAATAGACGTCATCCTTTCAGCTCGGCCTAATGGGCACTCGCACGCCGGAGAGCCATCAGTTCGAGGGCGACTTGGTGTGCGTTAGGGGCTGTGTCTGTTCACCTGGTAACAAGTGCTGGAGAAAAGAGTCTCAGGTAAAAAAAAAAGGAAAGAAAAGAAAAGAAAAAAAGAACGAAAAAGGAGGGCCAGAAAACCAAGAAAATACGTGAAGGCTTTGGAGAGCCTTTCGGGGGGAAATAGAAGAGTGGTGATGAAAGTGGTGCGTTATGGTATGTGTCGTCGTGGCGAGAGGTGGTGGTGTGTGGTGTATCTGGAGGGATGGGGTAGGGGAGGGGAGGGGATGTGGACGAGTGTTGCAGGTGTGTGGTGTAGTTGCATAGCGAGGCGTTCCACCGCGGCGTGGGAAGAAAAGTCGTGATCCATTTATTCTTCTATAGACTAGTAATGACGCAGTGTATTTATAACAGGATGAGCCAAGAATCCTACAAGACCGCATTTTCGAAACTAGGTCAAAGCACAGCCTTTTTTTTTACACCCCCCCCCCCCTGTTCGTCTGTCCTCCTTCCCCCATGATGTGAAAATGACCTCAGATCCAACGTTTTATATTGGGCTGTTGCTATGACGCTGTGACCCCCCCCCCCCTGGTCCATGGATAAGGCTCGGCTGCCTTTATGAGAACCTGAGGCCGCGTGAAAAAAAGCTTTGTCCTCCGCTGGAATATTTATGTTGGGCCGGATATGGGGAGGCGGCGCTGGACGAACAGAGGGAGGGAGAGAGAGAGAGAGAGAGAGAGAGAGAGAGAGAGAGAGAGAGAGAGAGAGAGAGAGAGAGAGAGAGAGAGAGAGAGAGAGAGAGGGGGGGGGGGGAGGGAGAGGGAGAGAGAGAGGAGGAGGAGAGAGGGAAAGGGAGAAGGAAAACGAGCGCATGGCCTTATTGCGGCCTCTTCTTGGCGGTGTTTATTGTGTTTTGTTGTTATTGATGCTGTTGCTCTTGTTCTTGTTATAGTTATGGTTGCCGTTTCTGTCTTTAAATTTTGTTTATTAATTTAATTGTTTTTTATTGTTATTATCATTATTATTATTATTATTATTATTATTATTATTATTATTATCATTATTATTATGATGATATTAATGATGATAATGATAATAATAAAAAATATTTTTATTATTATTATAATGATAATAATATAAAATTTAGCGGACCTATTTATTTTTTATGCAAGAATTATTTTCCTTTCACTTCAAGGAGTTTTACAGGCGAAGGCACGCAAGCATAAACAGGTACCCTAATATAAATATGAAGACAAACAAAAGCCCACAAAGCTGGATATTCAAACAAATAGAGTTATTTACATAGTCATAAACACGAGAGAAAAGAGAGAGAGAGAGAGAGAGAGAGAGAGAGAGAGAGAGGGACAGACAGACAGACAGACAGACAGTCTTCCACAAACCTCCATTGTTCCCAGAGGCGCTTCTAAGCTCTCTCAGACAGTCGTGATCAAGCTTCCGGCCCGTCCCCCCCTCCCCCCACCCCCATACGAAGAAGAGGCAGGAGTCTTGAGATGATATTTATGCAAGATGAGTCAGGCCCGTTTGAGGGTGGGCGGCGGAGTGGGCGTGCTGGGGGGGGAGGGGGGTCGTTTGGAGTGACAGGGGGCGAGTAATAACCCGTTCGGAGTAATTAAGAGCCGGGGCGCTGACGGGGCTGCAGGCGAAGGCGAAAGGGGGTGTGAGAGATGGTCGCACTTTCCTCTCTCTCCTCTTCGTTGTCATTTTCCTCCCCCTCCTCTCCCTGTTCAGGCTCATCATCTTGTACTTCTACTTCTTCTGCTTCTTTTTCTTCTTCATCGGCGTTATCATCATCATCGGCAGCAGCATTACCACTATCATCATCATCATCATCATCATAATCATCATCATCATAATCATCATCATACCCATCAACAGCAGCAAGTGCCAGTAGTATAAAAGAGCGCTTAGTAATATAATTCGTCCCTGCTACATACTCGTCATGCGGGTTTTATAAAAGCACAATGATCCATCTGCCTCTAGCATGTGTGACGAGTTCCTTAGCGGTCGGGCGTGTCTCGGAGTATTTCGAGAATATATGAAGATTAGACAAGAGATATTTCGGGAATAGTTGAAGATTAGACTCTTTTTTATAGAATATTTGGGGATTAGACGAGAGATATTTCGATGATATTTGAAGGTTAGATAATCTACATTTCGAGAATGTTTAAAAGTAAGACAATAGATATTAGAATATTTGGAGATTGGATAAAGCTGTATTCTGGGTGTTGTGTTTCCGAATCAGATATTTCGAGGGTGTGACTTGTGTATCACACGCGAGGGAGTTATGCAAGATAACCATATGGGCGGATGATTGGGTTTAAGTATGAAATCTATTTTTTTGTTCGTTTTTTTTTCTTCTTGGAAATCGGTCAGGATGATGCAACAGCTCTTTCCTTCCTCCGATGGGTGGTCAGTTTCCTTCGTGGAAGACTTAGGAGAACAGAAGATGTCATTAGTGCAAAGAAGATCGTCGTAACTATAGATACAAGCCACCCCTCCTCCCCCACGCCGGTTGTTATCCTTCAGTCTTCCCACACACCTAGGTCAAACTTTTTTCTTTTCTTTTCTTTTTTTTTCTTTTTTTTGATACTTTGTAGCTACACCCATCTCGCGGGCGTTGATTTTTTTTCTTGCCCTTGTATGTTACTTTCACCGCCATCACACTTCGTCTTTTTTTATTTCTTTCCTTTTCCTCCTCTTCTGCCCGCATCATCTTCCATATTCCCCTCTGTTCGTACATCATACCATTAACCTCCCCCCCCCCCCCCTCCCTTCCCTTACCCCCTTGTTGGGACCTTGTCTCATCCCACTCACCCCCACCCCAACCCCCTCTTAGTACCCTGCCTGCCCCCTCCCCCTTCCTGTTTCTCTCTCGCCTCCATTTTTATTCACTCTTCCCCCGCCCTCTCATGATGAGTAACAAGCTGTGTGTTATGAGGTAGGTTGAAGTATGACGGCCCATTTCTTGCTCTTTTGACGTCACTATCACCTCTTCGGAGGTTGAGTCATGGCCCAAAGCCGCCGAGGCCTGGCGTTATTGTCATTTATGTTATTGTCGATGCTAACAAATGTCGAGAGACTTGTGGCTGTGCTTCATTTGACGGGAAGTTTTATCGGTGATTGCTTCGGGGTGATGGGGATGGGGAATATGGGGGGGTGGGAGTGAAGGTCAGCTTGTGTCTGTCATAACAAGCCCCTTCTCGGAGCAGCTGTGTGGCTTCCTCCACTCGCCGCGTGCGGGGGAAGGTGGGGGGGCATGAATCATGAAACGTTTGGAAGCTTCCCTTCGGCCACTTGTCATAACGCCGCAGATGTATGACATGTTTACTCCATTAAGTTATAGGACTTGTCATTCACCACGCGAGACTATTGTATTTTTTCAGCCATATTATGCGTCTTGTCGGCATTTATACCGTCATGCACTAGTCTGTAGAGAGAGATAGAGGTAGAGAGAGATAGAGGTAGAGAGAGATAGAGGTAGAGAGAGATAGAGGTAGAGAGAGATAGAGGTAGAGAAAGATAGAGGTAGAGATAGATAGAGGTAGAGAGAGATAGAGGTAGAGAGAGATAGAGGTAGAGAGAGATAGAGGTAGAGAGAGATAGAGGTAGAGAGAGATAGAGGTAGAGAGAGATAGAGGTAGAGAGAGATAGAGGTAGAGAGAGATAGAGGTAGAGAGAGATAGAGGTAGAGAGAGATAGAGGTAGAGAGAGATAGAGGTAGAGAGAGATAGAGGTAGAGAGAGATAGAGCTAGAGAGAGATAGAGGTAGAGAGAGATAGAGGTAGAGAGAGATAGAGGTAGAGAGAGATAGAGGTAGAGAGAGATAGAAGGAGAGAGAGATAGAGGTAGAGAGAGATAGAGGGAGACAGAGATAGACGTAGAGAGAGAAAGAGGTAGAGAGAGATAGAGGTAGAGAGAGATAGAGGTAGAGAGAGATAGAGGTAGAGAGAGATAGAGGTAGAGAGAGATAGAGGTAGAGAGAGATAGAGGTAGAGAGAGATAGAGGTAGAGAAAGATAGAGGTAGAGATAGATAGAGGTAGAGAGAGATAGAGGTAGAGAGAGATAGAGGTAGAGAGAGATAGAGGTAGAGAGAGATAGAGGTAGAGAGAGAGAGAGGTAGAGAAAGATAGAGGTAGAGATAGATAGAGGTAGAGAGAGATAGAGGTAGAGAGAGATAGAGGTAGAGAGAGATAGAGGTAGAGAGAGAGAGAGAGAGAGAGAGAGAGAGAGAGAACGAGAGAGAGAGAGAGATAGAGGTAGAGAGATATAGAGGTAGAGAGATATAGAGGTAGAGAGAGAAAGAGAGAGGTAGAGAGAGAGAGAGCGAGAGAGAAAGAGATAGAGGTAGAGAGAGAGAGAGATAGAGAAAGAGAAAGAGAGAGAGAGAGGTAGAGAGAGAGAGAAAGAGATAGAGGTAGAGAGAGAGAGAGAGAGAGAGAGAGAGAGAGAGAGATAGAGGTAGAGAGAGATAGAGGTAGAGAGAGATAGAGGTAGAGAGAGATAGAGGTAGAGAGAGATAGAGGTAGAGAGAGATAGAGGTAGAGAGAGATAGAGGTAGAGAGAGATAGAGGAGAGGGGATGAGGGAGAGAGAGGAGAAGAAACGAGAGCTGAGGAGAAGAGAAGAGGATGGGGGAGAGAAGGGTAGAGTGGGCGAATGGAGGAGAGAGGAGAGAGTGAGGAGAGAGAGAGGAAGAGAGATGAGAGAGGAGGGAGAGAGAGAGTGAGAGATTATGAGTGATAGAGAGGAGAGAGTTGAGGAGTGGAGAGGAGAGGGGAGAGGTAGAGAGAGAGAGATAGAGGAGAGGGGAGGATAGCGAGAGAAGGAGGGGGGAGGGTGAGGAGGAGGAGAGGGGGGAGAGGAGAGAGAGAGAGAGAGAGGGGAGAGGAGAGAGAGCGAGGAGGAGGAGAGGAGCGAGTGAGGAGGAGAGAGTAGCAAGAAGGAGAAGAGAGGAAAGGGAAAGAGGGAGTACAAGAGAGGGAGAGAGAGAGACAGGTGGAAGAGAGGAGAGGATGGGAGAGAGGAGAGAAGAGATAGGAGAGGAGATGAGTGAGAGAGAGGGGAAGAGAGAGAGGGAGATGAGAGGGAGAGGGGAAGGGGACGGAGAGAGGGTTTGGATGGAAGAGATACGAGGTGGGGAGAGATAGAGGTAGAAAGAGAAAGAGGGAGAGAAAAGAGAAAGGGGGGATAGAGAGAGAGAGAGGAATGAGAGATATAGAGAAAGAGAATAGATTAGAGGGTTTGAGAGAGAGAGATAGAGGAGAGAGAGAGAGAGGTAGCGAGAGATAGAGGTAGAGAGAGATAGAGGAGAGAGATAGAAGGGTAATATAGAGGGAGATAGAGGAAGAGGAGATGAGAGAGAGAGAGAGGTAGAGAGAGAGAGAGAGAGAGAGAGAGAGAGAGAGAGAGAGAGAAGAAAGAGATGGAGGAGAGTGAGATAGAGTGAGAAAGAGATAGAGGTGAGAGAGATAGAGAGGGAAAAATAGAGGAAGAGAGAGATGGAGAAAGAGAAAGATAGAGAAAGAGAAAGATAGAGAAAGATAGAGAAAGAGAAATAGAGAAAGATAGAGGTAGAGATAGATAGAGGTAGAGAGAGATAGAGGTAGAGAGAGATAGAGGTAGAGAGAGATAGAGGTAGAGAGAGAGAGAGAGAGAGAGAGAGAGAGAGAGAGAGAGAGAGAGAGAGAGAGAGAGAGAGAGAGAGAGAGGGGCTAGAGAAAGAGAGAGAGGGGGGGTGGGGGAGAGAAAGAGAGAGAGAGATAGAAATAAAAAAAGAGAGAGAGAGAGAGAGAGAGAGAGAGAGAGAGAGAGAGAGAGAGAGAGAGAGAGAGAGAGAGAGAGAGAGAGAGAGAGAGAGAGAAGGGGGGAGGCAAAGAAAAAATATATACAGGAATAATGAGAGAAGAGAGGAGTGTAGAGAAGACAGCATAGTTACATAAATTTAACTCTGTGTATATTTATATCAATCTCTCTCTCTCTCTCTCTCTACCCATCCTTCCTCCTCCTCCCCATCCTTCCTCCCCATATCTATCTCCAAACAAACAAACAAATAAACAGAGCCTCTGCCAGCGGCGCGTCGGGCAGCCTGCCAGCCTCCGTCGGCAGTGGCGCGCGGAGGGTGAGTCTCAGTTAGGGAGGGAGGGAGGCTAGCGGTGGCTTCGCTGCCTCGGAGATTAGGGAGAAAAGAGGAAGAGGGAGATTAAGGCGAAGGGAGTAAGAGGGAGATTAGGAAGGGGGGAATAAGAGCGGAATAGGACAGCAACAGACGATAGGAAGTGGGGGAGGAATAGGGGAACTGACTCGGAGTTTAGGGAGAAAGGAAAAAGGGAGATTAGGAAGATGAGAATAGGAGGAATATTAGGGAGAAGGCAATATGAGGGAGACTAGGGAAAAGACAACAGGAGAGAGATTAGGGAGAAGGGAAAAAGGGAAATTAGGAAGATGGGAATAAGAGGAATATTTGGGAGAAAACAATATGAGAGAGATTAGGGAGAAGGGAAAAAGGGAAATTAGGAATATGGGAATAAGAGGAAGTCAGTATGAGGGAGATTAGGGAAAAGACAACACGAGAGAGATTACGGAAGAGACAGCAGGAGGAAGACTAGGGAAGAGACAACAGGAGGGAGATTTCGGCGAAGGGAAAGAGGGAAGGGATGATGAAGGTCGGCGAAGGGGCGAGTGACGATAGGAAGTAAGAAGGACAAAAGGAACAGGGGAACTGGCGAAGGGAAGATAGAAGGGGAGTTGAGATGCAGATCCTTCCTTGATGGAATTAGAGGTCGTATGAGAGTGATGAGCGCTAATTTAGACGTGAAGGTCATGATTGGCTTCAGAGTCGTGTCATCGTTTCGTACCTTCACTTTTTTTCCTTGCAACTGTTTCTTTTTGCTCTCTTTTCATCATAAAGGACCGGATCGAGAGAAAGGATCTTTTTCTTTTTTGATGGTGGTGGTGGCGGAGCAGGGAAGGTCTGCCATACTCCCGTAGGATGTTAGGATGTTGCATGAAGATTGGTGCTCCGTCTCTCTCTTTCTCTCTCCTCCCTCCTTCCTTTCTTCTTTCCTTCCTTCCGTCCTTCCTTCCTTCCTTCCTTCCTTCCTTCTAACCCTCCCTCCCCCCTCTTCTCCTATCCCCCATCCTACCTTCCCCATTCCACCTCCCTTCTCCCTCCCTTCCACATCTGTCATACTCTTATAGGACTTTAAGCTGCAGTATAATCCTACCCTCACTGCCACCTTCCTTCTTCCCTTCGTTCTTATCCTCCTCCTTCCTTTCCTTCCTTCCTTCCTTCCTTCCTTCCTTCCTTCCCTACCTCCCCCCCTCCTCATGCTCCTATAGGACATTAATATGCCGTATGAAGTATTGCAGGCGAGAGAGGCGACATCATGTCCAGCTTACCTGAGATAGTGCCGGACGTGGCAACTCGGCGATGGCTAGTCACGTGGGGTCATGGCGTCGCATCGGTAAACATGATCGGCATTCATGTCTTCACAGAGAAGGCCTTGTCGAAAGTGAAGTGAAGTGGAGTGAAGTGAAATGCGAGTTCGGGGAAAAGCAGAAAACCTGAATAGAATCTCTTGGTTCGGGGGTTTTCTCACTCGGCTGCACTTGTTCGCTGCTGTAAACAACAACCCAATTATTGAATTACTTTTTTTGTGTCCGTGTACACAGGTGGCTGACGCGCACGTGGAGTCACAGAAAGCTCGGAGATAAAGCCATAGGAAAGCGAAAAGAAACTGAAGGAAAATAAAAAAATAAGCAAAGTGAGTGAAGGAGATCGGTAGGTAAATATAAAAAAGGGTAAGCAGAGCAATTGAGAAAATCAGTAACTAAAAACTAGAAAAGCTAAGCAAAGCAAGCGAAGACCATTGGTAAATATAGATAAGAAAAGATAAGCAAAAGCAAAGCCAAATAAACCATAAGTCCAGGCCGCGTGAATAGCCCTATATAACGAGTCGAAATTCGGGAAATTAGCTATTTCCAGAGGGTCGGGTCGTGAGGAAGCAAGGAGGTGAGGTTAGGATCGGCGCAAGGATTAAGTTCAGCCGCGGCGAGGGGAGTGGCGAAGAAGGAAAGGAAGGGAAGGAGGGTGCTCGCATAGGCTGGGAGTGGTGCTTCGAGACTTCGAGGTGAAAGCACGGCGAAAGAGCGGGCTCGGACGAGGAAGTGAGAGGAGTACGAGACTCGAAGGAGGGCCGTGTGAATCAAATATAAAGAATGGCGATCATTATGAACCAAGGTCAGGGTCCACGGAGCCTGCCTGGTCTGCTGCAGGCTCGCCATACCTTCATTACCCCCCATTAAGTATACCCAGATGGGTATACCTTCTTAACGAACATGCCCTACATACCTTCTCCCTTCCCGCCGCCAGCCCCTCTTGCTGCCACCGCTGCTGCTAGACAGATGGCGCAGCAGGTGTAACATGTCCAAGTACAGGTACTCGCACACTGTCCACCTGGGAGCCGTTACGTGCACTTCCCGGTGACGGCAAACCGGTATGGTGGGAGCGGCGGCCACCTCCAGCATCCCACCTGAGCTGGCCAGGTTGTATACCCCGGACCCAGGCTGTCTCCGCGCCCTCCTCGCGGGGCACCGCCTCCGTCGCCTCTTTCTCCTACCCCGCCTCTTCCTCGTCACCAGCCATCTATTTCCTCTCGCCCTACCCTCAACCCTCTTCCATTCCTCCTCCTTTTCTTCCTCCATCTTATTATCATCAGCACCGTCACCACCATCATCATCCTCATCATCATCATCATCATCATCATCATCATCATCATCAACATCAACCATTATCACTAATCTTCACCATTCATTCCTGACCACTTACGCCACCACCTCCTCCATCCCCAGAAGGGAATCCTAGACTCATCTTGGATAGGGTTATCCTCATTAGGAGTCATGCATGATAGGAGGAGGAGAGGCTGTGATCATGCATGGCACAGGACGGGAGGGAAGTAGGTTGGGTGAGCGTGCAATAGCCGTGGATCACGAAGGATGGGGGTCATGAAGGAGTAATGTGATGGTGGTCCAGGATGCGAATCAGCCGAGGTCAGGAAGGGGGGGAGGGGGACTCCTCGTCGCGACCAAGTACCAGCATGTGCATGATTCTTGTGTCAAGGAGGAGAGTAATTGGCACGTCGCGAGGATAGATAGCTATGCCTGGCCGGTCATGTTCTCCCGTCGTAGTGCAGGTCATGGAGCAGAGCGCGGGCTAGCCAGGGCCTACAGGAGCGGTCGAGGGGGGTCTATCTGTTTGGCAGGGTTTGCACAGGTCACACATTAATCATGCTCACGGACAGTCATCTGTCCCCACCTGCCGCCTGTGTCGCCGAGTTGCTGCTCACGCCCATTTTAACTGGCAGTGCTGCCCGTTTCCGTGAGGGCGTTGCCGTTCACACTCTCCTTCCCACACCTTCCTCCTGATGAACGGCCCACCTTGGCATCCTTAATGACGTCATGAATTTTACGCTCATTCACACGGTGGCGATTTCTTCGTTTAGACCGAATTTCAGATTTTCAGCGTGGGCCATTAGCATTACCATTCAGTCACCCTTTCACCTTCCGTAACTGCGTCACTTGCACCTTAGTTGTTGCAGTGCATGGCGGCGACACGTGCGACCGACCAGGCCGTAGTATCTGAGGTGTAAACAGGATTTGCGCGTGTAACAGCTGGTGCCCCTGTTTTAGTAGGTTCAGCTGCTGCCATGTATTTTTAGGGATGGCAGGCTGGCTGGGACAGGGCATCAGGTATACGCGGTGACTTTTAAGCTGTAATTATCAAGGACAAAGAGTGCATTTCGCTCTATTTGTGCGTCGTAGGTGAGAAGGTAGAGGAAGAGTGTGGAGAAGTTAGGGGGGGTAGGGGTTTTGGAAGGGTGGTGCGGCGCTCCCAGTGATGAGGCTGCCTCGCGCCTGCCTGCCTAGCCTGGCCTGCCACCCGCCCTGCCGCCCTGCCGCCCTCCCGCCACCCTGGGCCCGAGTTCCCGAGTCATTCAGTAGCGGAGCGGCGCCCGGACTGGGAGGATCGCACGGGTAGAGGCGCCAGATTTGTGTTCCTCCCTACGTGGCTCACCTGGCCGTCCACGCTCGCACCAGCGCCCGCGCCCTGGATTCTGTGTCTGTAGTGCTGAGTGTATGGGAGTAGAATTTAGTTGGCGCAGTGTCATCGTCGAATCCTCTTAGTGTTTAGTGAACCCTACGGCGGAGAAAAGAAATGAAATTCGGTCATGAAGTTGTGTGCATGCCGATAGTCGTGCGAGTCTGTGTCTTGGGTCGCTACAGGAAAGAAGTAGAAAGAAAGTGAATGAAACAGCTTCGAGAAAATGCTTGCGTCGAAAACCGAGTTCAAATTCTGTGCGGCTTTTCCAGCCAAGTTTCTTTCCATCTGTGAGGCGAGCTGCAGCCGAATTGCCTCCTGGTGCGTTGGGTTAGGCAAGGATGTTGCAACACCAGGCCTGTTCAAGGAAGCATCACTAGGGTGTAGGAGGGAGGGCACAGGCGAAGTTGGGCAGCGGAGGCTCGAGCAACGGAGGGAGGTGGAGGCGGTGCGTACCAGATGCTGGAGTGGGCAGTAGGGAAGGGCCGGGCGGGCAGCGGTCAGGCCCGCCTGGAAGGGCTTGGACGCTGCTTGCAGAGAGGGCACAAAAAGCATAACGCTTGTGGGACTGCGTGCTGCAAGAACTCTCGGACAAGTTCTAGCTCACTTGCCTGCATGATAAATTGACATTTAAGGCCTTACAAAAGACATTTATAGATTAATGTGAACCCCAATCTGCCTGGTGTTATTCTTGCCCGTTCGGTTGATATTTGGCATAATCCTCCGCTGAGCTATGTAGGTTATCTCTCCATCTTGAAGCTACGGTCAGATTGTCTTCATTCCATCCACCTTTAGGGAGAATTGATAGTCTCAGTTCTTAAGGAGTTTAAGCTGGACGAAGAAAATTTACTTTTATTTTGTATTCCTTTGGCGTCCCTTTGCCGTGTTGTAATGTACTCCCAATAGCTTCGCCTGTCCGAGGGATTTCCTTTTAAGCAGAATTCCTTTTATGAAATTTCCTCTGCTGAATGACAACTCCATCTCCACTAAACGATGTTGAAAGCATAATTCAAATGAAAGTGCGAGATCGGGCCTACATTCCCTTGGCGCAATATTCTGCGAAACAGCAGTGACGTTAGCTGTCGGGGCTTGCCTGGGAAATGACCAGTGCCAGGCCAAGGTGATGCGTCCCTGAGGGAGGCGATGCGTTACCCGGCCGAAGGACGCCGCCGCTGCCGCCTCCTGTTCCCCCTTCATCCCAGGCGGACGCCATGAGCATGTGTGATAGGGTGAAAGTTAAGCATTGAGGGTGGGACGTCGCCGACAGTGTTAGTGGCGCGCGCGTCGACTCTTGCGTCAGTCGCCGTTTCTTGTCCCAGTGTCCGTGTGTCTCGCGTCTGCGGGGAACTGCGGTGTCGCGAACCCCGGCAGAGTGATGTGCTTTCTGTGCTTTGATGCATGTCTGTTTGGCGTCAAGCGTGTGCAGATTAATCTACTTGTCTTGCTGCATTGTGTAAATGTTTATGTGTAGTAAATCCTTTTGTCGTAACTGAGACAAGGGATATACGGAAGGATCGGTTTTGAAACGAAATGCATTTGGAATCAAAGAAGTCAAGTGTTAGTCGAAAAGTGATGGTGAAGTGCTGAAGTTTAGAACATCAGTATTTTTTAAATTTTTGTGTGGTCTAGAAAATGTTTGAAAAAGTGAGATAAATTATGTAATTTCGCCTTCCTTTGGTAATGTTGACCTGCTTTATTCTGCAATTATGTCACGTCCAGTCTGCTTCTTGATGTGGTCCTGCAATGGTGAGTAAGGATATGGATGTTGCATTATAGAAGTATTCAAGATGAATCCGTCCAGTGTGTGTGTTGTTGTTGTGTTTGCGAGTGTTCGAGCGCGTGTTTGTTTGTATGTTTTTGTGTACCCGTGCGCACGCGCACACACACACACACACACACACACACACACACACACACACACACACACACACACACACACACACACACACACACACACACACACACATATACATATATACACATACATATATATACATACACACATATATATACTCACATAATATATATATATATATATATATATATATATATATATATATATATACACAAATACATATATACATACATATACATATACATATACATATACATTTACATATACACACTTACACATACATATACACATGCGGGTTTGCGTAAGTGTGTATGCGTAAGTGCATGTGTTCGTGTTGTGTGTGTGTGTATGCATGTATGTATGTATGTATGTATGTATGTATGTGAGATTGCATGTTTGGCTCCCCCGTGGCCTCAAGTGAAGCGCCGTCCTCCTGCGAGCGAGGCGTGCGGAGGGAGGCGTCCAGAGCCATGTCGACACACGCCACTTTTTCGGAGCCTGGAATCGGGAGAAGTGAAGGGTCAAGGGCTCTTCCGCTCAGCCTCCCCTAGGGATTGGTTAGGGACGAGGGGCGAAGGGCGGAGGGATTTTTTTTTTCTTTTTTCTTTCTATTTGATCTTGTATTATCGTTTGATTGGTTGGACTGGGCCGAGGGACGGAGGAGGTGATGGGCGCTGATGGGGTTGCGAGTCGAGAGATGATTGGAAGATGGGATTAGTGAAGGAAATGTCGAACCGAGATGTGATGATGTGAAAGAGGGGTGGGGTGTGGAGGGGGGGGAGATAAGAAGATACCTCTTGGAAGTTGAAACAGATGTGGAGCCTTTCCGAGATGAGCATTGAAGGAAGACAAGACCGGAAAGACTATGAAAATAATGATAGTACCTTAAAAGAACAAACCAACATTCGAAAAAGGAAAAAAGAAAAGAAATAAGAATAACGACTTGAAAGGGAGGTAGAGTGCGTTAGGAAAGAAGGCACCCTCGACGTATATTCTAGAACGAGGCCATGGTGTCTAGTGCACTGAAAGGACCAGGTTGCCAGTGGGATGGCAAGTGGACACCATCGATCATCGAGGGAAGGCACTTAAATGGCAGACAGCATTACGGTAGTTCCTCCTCACGTCCCCAGTGTGGGAACTTGGTCACGGCAGACAGTGTGTGTTATTGTTCGGGTCGAGTAGTTGTGTTGGTTGAGTGTTTACTTTTTAAAAATCGTGCGTTATGGTGGCCTGTCTCGTATCTGGGAGGAGTTTGATGTTTTCGAGTCTTTCCACACCCAGCTTGATCTCGTCTTGTCATGACGTCATTGGGTCCATCAGCTTTTTCTCTTGTGTATCGTGTCCCTCCTGTGTGTGTTTTCTATAGAATTATCAGGTTTAACATACTCTTTGTGATATATATGACATAGACCTTGATAACGATGCACAAGTTCAGATTTATCCTATTGGAGAAGTGAAGTGGTTTCCTTGTTGAGAATGTTGCATTAGCGTTACGTGTTGATGTAACACTCGGATTCTGCACCACTTTAATAGTACGGCGATTGTGCAAGGCAGCTTCCCAAGTGCTGGCGTGACTTCGCAAGATGTTGTCAAGCCAATACTTGGGTCTTGTATTTCTCTTTCGTTCTCTTGCTTTGCCTTTTCCCTCGCCCAGTTCTTCTCTTCTCTCATGTCTCTCCTCTTTGCTTTTGTGAGCGCTCGCGTGCGCTCACACACACACACACACACACACACACACACACACACACACACACACACACACACACACACACACACACACACACACACACACACACACATACATCTCTCTCTCTCTCTCTCTCTCTCTCTCTCTCTCTCTCTCTCTCTCTCTCTCTCTCTCTCTCTCTCTCTCTCTCTCTCTCTCTCTCTCTCTCTCTCTCTCTCTCTCTCTCTCTCCTCCCTCCCTCCCTCCTCCCTCTCTCTCCCTCTCTCTCCTCTCCTCTCCTCCCTCTCTCTCCCTCTCTCTCTCCTCTCTTTCTCTCTCTACATACGCGCGCTCGCGCACACACACACACACACACACACACACACACACACACACACACACACACACACACACACACACACACACACACACACACACACACACACACACACACACACACACAACCAAAAATCTTTCTCTCTCTCTCTCTCTCTCTCTCTCTCTCTCTCTCTCTCTCTCTCTCTCTCTCTCTCTCTCTCTCTCTCTCTCTCTCTCTCCCTCTCTCTCTCTCTCTCTCTCTCTCTCTCTCTCTCCCTCCCCCCCCTCCCCCCCTCTCCCTCTCTCTACCTGTCTCAAAAAAATCATCAAAGTCAAAGTCTCTCTACCTCTCTCTACCTCTCTCTCCTCTCTTTCTCTCTCTACATACGTACACACACACACACGCACACGCACACACACCCACACCCACACCCACACACACCTACACACACACACACACACACATATATACATACATACATATATATATATATATATATATATATATATATATATATATATATATATATATATATATTTATGAATGAGTGTTGAGTTTGTGCATATGATTCATAGCTTAGGCATGTATGAGCAAGTGGCTCTTCGCCATTCCTGCAGCAGCACAAGACGCACGGACTGCGCTGAGTTTGAACACAGCGATGACGTATATGCTACTTCTGACGCGGAAATGTTTACGGCGCGTCATTGTGGCTTGCCAGGGATCATTTGCTCCTTCACTTCTTTTTTCCTTGAGAAAAAAGAAGCTGGTCGAGTGCCAAGTGTACAGTCCTGGTCCCCGTTGCAGAGATAGAATCGGCGGGCGAAACAAAAGCCGAGCGAAGGCCGTGCGGTGGCGTTGGTGGCGGCGGCGGAGGTGGCTGCCCCAAGTGCTCGGCGCCCCAGGCAACGAACGCACTCCCACCTCCGCCTCTCATCGCCGCCGCACTCCTACGCGTTGCGAGGCTCCATATTACATCGGGGGTTCTTTGTGGCGTTCGTGTTGGTCCCCATTAAAGCTCTAGCCACCCGCGGCCGAAAGATTGACGTATTTACGCATCGGATCCCGTGCGAGTAGGAAGGAGCGAGAGGGTCTCCGCGTGGTGAGTAAGCAGGCGCGTTTTGACCTTGGGAACGTCCACCCACCTTAGTACCTGGCCACCCACCCTCCCCAGACGCCCACCGCCACAGTAACCGAAACAACGCCTGAACTCCTCTCATCCCACATCCCCCCCCCCCCTCGGCCCTGCATGCACCGTACAAATTTCCCCGTCGGACCCACTCGGTTGTGACAACGAGTCCACACGGTCGGAACGGCGAGTGGGCGCTCGCCTCCACGCGAAGATGATTGAGGGGGAGGAGGGACTGGGGGATAAAGGAGAGGGGAGAGGGAAGGGGAGGAACTCAATAACAGCAAACAACGGCGAACTTTCCTCTCGTGATGGAACGGGTCCCTGGCCTCGACGTCGATATTGTCTCTGTTGCAATGCAGTGATACATCATATTGGTATTATGGTTATTCACGAGTAGTAGACAGTTAGCGCAGCGTTTTGCGATCGCCAGAACCCGTTCAGCTTTGATTTCATTCGGCTGTAATTGGCTGGCATATTAATCGAATGCTTCATTTTTTCCGGTCTGTTGTGCTTCAACATTGACACCTTTTATTCCCAGGCATTCGACCATTCCACCACATCAGCCACCAGTGATATTTCTCCGGACTTCATTACTTAACATTCTTCTCGTACAAGTCACCACCACTTGTAGATTGTGGAGGAATTCCCGCTATGGAGAGGCGATTGAGAGGAAGGTGCTGGTGCCTTGGGACATTGCTCGTTGCAACTCCAATCGAACAGGACACTTTGCAAGAACGTCATTGCTGCAGGAGATGTATCAAGGACGTTTCTGTCGCGTCTCAATCTCTTTCTCTCTCTTTCTCTCTCTTTCTCTCTCCCTCTCCCTCTCCCTCTCCCTCTCTCTCTCTCTCTCTCTCTCTCTCTCTCTCTCTCTCTCTCTCTCTCTTCTCTCCTCTCCTGCCTCTCTCCCCCCTCCTCCTCCCTCCCTCTCTCTCCTCTCTCCCTCTCTCCCTCTCTCCTTCTCCCTTTCTCTCTCTCTCCCTTCTCCCTCCCTCTCCTTCCCTTCTTCCCTCCTCTCCTCTCCCTCCTCCCTCTCCCTCCCTCTCTCTCTCTTCTCCCTTCTCTCTCTCTCCCTCTCTCTCCCTCTCTCTCTCTCTCTCTCTCTCTCTCTCCTCTCTCTCTCTCTTCTCTCTCTCTCCTCTCTCTCTCCCCTCTCTCTCTCTCTCTCTCTCTCTCTCTCTCTCTCTTCTCTCTCTCTCTCTCTCTCTTTCTCCCTTGTCTATCTCCTCCTCTCTCTCTCTCTCTCTCTCTCTCTCTCTCTCTCTCTTCCTCTCTTTCTCTCTCTCTCTCTTCTTCTCTCTCTCTCTCTCTCTCCTCTCTCTCTCTCTCTCTCTCTCTCTCTCTCTCTCTCTCTCTCTCTCTCTCTCTCTCTCTCTCTCTCTCTCTCTCTCTCCTTCCCTCCCTCCCTCCCTATCCTCATCCCCATCCGCCTCCATCACTCGCCGTTCCCTCCTCTCCTTCCCCAACCCTATCTTTCACTAAGCTGGTGTCTCCCATGACGTTTCCCTCCTATCCCCAAGCCCCGTCCCGCCGGTCCTCGAGGCTCCGTCGGACTTAAGGCGATGATCCAGACGCCGACGTCCCACGCACATTTTCGAGATTTTACTCAAATCTCGGCGCGCCTGTGCGGTTTGTGTCGGCGGCGCCTGCAGCCTCTGTCACGGTCAACATTCGGAGGGGGAGGGGGGATGGAGGTCGGATAGGGGTTTGGACAAGGGTGGGGGATGGCGTGGGTGGGGGAGGGAAAGATAGAGGGAGAGGGCAAAGGAGAAGGAAAGAGTGTTGGGTGAGGGAGTGAGTGGGAGAGGAGGGGTGTACTTAAAATCCAGCAAGTCACGAGTACGATTTTCTTACAGTCCCCTTGTGGACGTCGGGCGAGTCCACAGCTGGTGATGTCAGAAGGTTAAGATTCTAAGAGACATCCCACGAGGGTTATAGAAGACGAGGCCAACGAAAGGCAGGAAGAAAAAGAAGAAAAAAAGGGAACGGAAGAAAAAGTCTGAACGAGTCGGGTCGTCAAGGGCAACATAGGCCTATTCCCGGCGGCTGGTTGGACACGGGCCAACATTACGGAGCCGTTAGTCAAACTTGCTCCTCCGCTGAGCTTGCGAGCCAGGT
Source organism: Penaeus japonicus (assembly GCF_977035675.1). NCBI lineage: Eukaryota > Metazoa > Arthropoda > Malacostraca > Decapoda > Penaeidae > Penaeus > Penaeus japonicus. Next base: position 11,087,669 of record NW_028234434.1, read on the forward strand.
AATTAAAACTTAAGACTGGAGTTGGTAGACGAAATATCTCGTCGTGAGCCGAGCCGCGAGTGATGGAGGTGGCGAGGGAGCTGGTATTACGAGAGGTTTTGGGGTCGGTTTTATGTCGCGGGGAAAGCGGTAAAGGAGGGAGACAGGAAATAACATTTTTTGCGCTTGTGGTCGTATTTGCAAACTTTTCATAGTACAGATGAACGATAATATACATGAGTTTGTAATTTGTATTTGGTGAGTGATTATAAGATGAATAACTAGACAAACACAAGCAGTGATAACAAGATCCGATTGCATAATTGGGGGCGGCATCCACACTGGAAATGATCAGCCCTTACGTCACGCCAAGTTTGATTGCTTATCGCCGAGAGGCCATCGGCAACAGAGCGCTAATTGTGGATTTTAATGACATTCGGAGACTAACTTGCAGGGACAATTTAGCAAAGTAATTGGTCTCACTCCTATTCGGTTCACGTTCTGCAAGGTGGTGTCTCTGCTGGTGAATGACGACAATCGCTTGCTGTTCCTACATGGCTGGTCATCGTGCTTGTTAGTGCTAATATGTCATGACTGTGATTGGAAGTGCTTGTGTTGGGCGTTGCTTTTGTTAATGGAAATAATAGAAAGATTTTTTTTGCTATTTTACCCCCATCTGCTATTACGGTATTCGTTTATATTTACCGTCATCATCATCATCACCATCGCTGATCACGACCATCTTATCATCATAAACCATCTGTATATCAGATAAATAGAATCAATCTGATTTAAAGAAAAATGGTCATTATCAAGGCGACATCACAGCACAACGAGATACACAGGAGGCGTTGAGAGGAGAGGCGCGGCGGGGGCGAGTGGCGTGGGGAATGACATGTCCTTCTGTCGCCCTGTCCTTAATCGCGGCGGAGACAACTGTGGACACGGAAGTTGCAGGACTACCCACTTACGTCATTGTGGTAGGGTACGAGGGGACGCACAGGGGAGGGAGGGGAAGGGGGGGGAGTAGGATAAGACGTTTGTGGCGGACGGCGAAGGATGAGGCTAATGGGTGGATGGGTGGGGTGGCCTTGGGGCTTGGGCGGGATCGCTGTTGTTACCATGTACATGATGTGCTGGCTCCCCCCTTCCACTAACCCTCCCCCTTTCATTCCCTCTCTCTCTCGCTCTCCCCTTCCACTGCCTCCCCTCCCCCCTCCATTCCCTCTCTCTCGCTCTCCCTTTCCACTACTCACCTTCCCCCCCTTCCTTTTCTCTTGCTCTTCCATTCTACTACCCTTTCCCCTCCCTCCCCTCCCTCTCCCTCCCTCTCCCTCCCTCTCCCTCCCTCCCTTTCCCTCTACCCTTCCACCGTCCTCCCTCCCTCCCCTCCCTCTCCCTCTATCGTTCCACCGTCCTCCCTCCCTCCCCTCCCTTCCTCCCTTCTTCGAACACTGCCTCAATTTATGCTAAACTCTTTCCCTCCATTCTCCCTTCCTTTCCATGACCGTTTTATGCTATTGTACTTTGTTGGCATTCTCTCTCTCTCTCTCTCTCTCTCTCTCTCTCTCTCTCTCTCTCTCTCTCTCTCTCTCTCTCTCTCTCTCTCTCTCTCTCTCTCTCTCTCTCTCTCTCTCTCTCTCTCTCTCTCTCCCTCCCTCCCTCCCTCCCTCCCTCCCCCTCCCCCCTCCCTCTCTCCCCCCCCCCCCCTCCCTCTCTCTCTCCTACTGACTCTGTCTGCTGTCTGCCAGTCTATCTGTATCCTCCCTCTCACGCTCCCACCCTCTCTCTCCTTCAACCATCTCTCTCATAGATATCCTGCATGTGTATGCCAGTAATATTGATGGCTTCCTGCCAAGTATGCTGCACTTGTTGAATCTGAAATGAACAACAAAGGATTCTAACCATATGTATCCATTCGAAATATTGTTGTTGTGTCAATATTGCATGCTGTGGTTTGCAAAGATGGTGAGGAAAGTATATGCCTGTATATGTTGTTATTTATCTATCTATCGATCTGATCTTTCCTCCTTCCTCTGTCCTTTTCCTGTCTATGGCTGAGGTAATAAATAGCAATTATGCTGAATACCTGTCAGACATGCCAGCGAATCGACCGGAGACAGAGCCGAGCCTTGGGATGAACTGAACCTGAACGCCACCAGGTCTCTCTCGGTTCTGCGGCTGTCCTTAGTCCTCCTACACAAGGACTCTCGGAGGATGATGGATTCGTGGATTCGTGGGAGGGATCTTGTTTCGAGAGCTCTTATGCACGCGTCTCCTTTCGACGTGTGTTGGTGATTGATTGGTAAATAATGATGTTTATTTTCCCCCCCGATCGGTAAATAATGTGTTTAATCCGTCCGTTTATTTATAACGGCAGCATAACTTTCTGTGTTGGGGTACAAGTAGCTCTTCGATTCTATAAATAACCAAAGTAAATTTTACTCGCCTTCTCAAAATACGCATTCTACATTTAGCTAACCTTTCTATTTTATGCTGCTACACACAGGTAAATCGGGGAATCCCGGTGAGTCACGCGTGAGTCGCTGCAGGAAATTAGTAAGCTTAATTCTTGGGACTCGGCGAGTGTGAGAGCGTGGGTGTGCGTGCTCCTCTAATGCCTCGGCGTCGCCTGGGTGCGGGAAGGCAGGTGGCCAGCGTCGTGGTTCGCTTGGAGTGGGACTTGGGAAGAAACGATAAAACACAGCCACATTCAGAACGAAATCAAAAGTCGTGCCGTTTCAAATGAAAGTTCTTAGGACGAAGAATGTCAAATTCAGTTCTGATTTCCATTCTTGCGCCGAAGAACTGTAATAACAGGAAATTCGAAACGTTATGGCTTTACATTTCGTTCCGTGTTTTATTGTATCTGTGTGTAAACGATGCTGTATTTGTAGTTGTGGTTTACGTGGGAAGAAATTGAGAAGGGCGAGGTCACAGTGGGGACTGGAACTTGGGGGAGGAAATTTAGTGCATTGGTCTTGGTTAGGACCGGAGATTGATAGAGGTCGTTGCTGTTACTTTGTTTTAGCATGGGTTTGATCCGCTCTTCCACGTGCTGTATTTATCCGTGTGTAATCTCTGCGAGTTGTATTTGTGTTTATATCTGCTGCGTTTGGTCGCCATGCGTCGCGGGTTTTGGATCCGGTGCAATAATTAGCGCAGGTAGCCGCAGACTGCGACTGGTGTGTGACTGCGGTGAGTAGGCAGTCGGAAATGAAGCGCTGAAGGAGTGGATGTGAAGGTAACAGGTGGCTGCGCGAGACAGGAAGGTCTGATAAGGAAGTGTGCATGACGAGCAGGTGTATGCAAGCAGCGGTTTATTGACAGTGGGAGGCGCGGGTGAGAGAGGTGATGGAGCACCGCAGAACGAAAAGAATATTAGACATAATTTAGAGGGTATATAAAGAGAGTTTGAAATGTACATCCCCTCTCCGTTGTGTGATACAATGACCATAAACGAAGGTGGGGACTTGAAGTGGTTTGTATGGCGTAGCGAAGACCGATAAGCGTAGAGGCTCTCGATTGCATAGATATGCCGACTTGGATTGGGTATCGTTGAGAGGCCAGGGCAGCTGCCGCGGCAAGGGACGGCGTAGCATTGTGCAGGAGGACTGGCAACAGGAAAGGGTTGCACAACAGCTGTGGCCGCTTCAAAGAGACTACACATCGCCGTCTAGTGGGGAACGAGGGGGAGGAGGGAAGACTGCGAAAGTTATCTGTTTTGATTGGTAAAGTATACAGCGGTATTTATGCCTGGGAATGCTGGTATTTATTCTCAGACGGAGAGACTGTGATCCTTTAAATATTCCCTGTCTTTTTCTGTTTTTTTTTCTCTCTTAATTTAAGAGAGGGGAGAATGGATAGGAGACGGGCCCTCTCGCGTGTGGGCTCGCTATTATTTCTTCATTTTTTCCTCATTTAAGACATTCGTCACACAGCTGGTGGTTGGATCCTTGCGTCTGGTAGGCCATTCTTCCCAGACTATGCCCTACCTCAGTTCATTTCTTCGCTTTATCTCAACTTATTATGATTTTTTTTTTGTTTAAGAATCTATTGTCGTTTCTCTTGTCTATTATTATTATTATTATTATTATTATTATTATTATTATTATTATTATTATTTACTCGCCTATTTTTCTCTCGCTCTTACACCATCCTAACTCCCGGCCTCGTTATCTTATCCGAAGTCCAGTTGATTTAGCTTCCAAGATTCATGGCGGCATCTGGGTTAGGTTTAACCCAACGATTCTCCTCTTGGCAGCAGAGCAGTGTTATTGTACCGACGACTCATTCCAAGCTAACGGGACTCACTCATAGCCACCGACCCGCCGCATCACATTACGGCCAGATTCACAGAGATGCTCCCACAGACAGGTCGTGGCTGTTTTACCTGAGGTCGCAGAAGAGCCGGTAGGAGTGTTGAAAGTTGCAACGGGTGAGGGAATGGGACTGTTGGAAGGAGTTGCAACGGGTGAGCAGACAGAAGTGTTGGAAGGAATGGCAACACAAGAGCAGACATAAATGCTGGAAAGACTTGAAAGGATCACGGCGATGTTCAAAGGTTACACAAGTAAACGCAAGGTTGAAGGTGCTAGACTACCATTGTTGTTGCAAGGAGGAGGACAAAGGACAGTTTGATGGAGCGAGGCCTATTAGAGGGGCCTAGTTGCTGCTGTAGGAACGAGCTATACAGACTAGAGGGATAGAGAGAGCGAGGAAAGGAGGGAGGGAGGGAGGGGGGAGGAAGGAGGGAAGAGGGAGGGAGGGAGGGAGGGGAGAGGAAGGAGGGAAGAGGGAGGGAGGGAGGGAGAGAGGAAGAGGAGGGAGGGAGGGAGAGAGGAAAGAGGGAGGGAGGGAGTGAGAGCGAGAGAGGGAGAGCTTCACAACAAAAACAGCGCGCCGACCCAAACAAATATGCCGAGGGGCTTACTTATAAACAATTTTTTCTAAACATTAGGCTCCTTGGTTGGCAGTTCACTGTTGGAAGGCCGTACCTGACCGACGGTTGGGGTCGGCTACTCTTGGTGTTTCGCTGTTTTTGTTTATTTCTTCACTTATTGTCTTGCTTTTACTCTTTTTGTTACAATGTTTTTGTTATATATATTCTCTCTCTTTCTCTTTCTCTTTCTCTTTCTCGATCTCTCATACCCCCTATCTACTTATCTACCTACCTACCTATCTATGTATGTATCTATCTACCTATCTATCTATCTATCTATCTATCTATCTATCTATCTACCTACCTACCTACCTACCTACCTACCTACCTACCTACTTACCGACCTACCTACCTACCTACACACTTACCTACCTACCTACCGTGTCTATAGTTGTGTCATTGTGTTTGTCTACGTGTTCGATTGTAATGTGAATAGGTTTGTTTACGTGTTCCTATGCCCCCCCCCCTCCCTTCCCTCTATAAAGGATCTCGTACGCCATGGCCCTTCCCTTGTCACGGGCGCAGTTGGACGGCCGGCGAGGAGAGCCACGTCCGCATTCAGATCGTGCCTCTCGGTGCCACTGTGGGCCGGGCGGGGCTTGTCTGTTGTCCCGACTCTCCTACTCGGACAGGGCGTTCGTTAAGGTTGCGTCGGGAGGGGGTGGGGGGCGGAGAGGAACAGAGGAAGAGAGAGACAGGAGGAGTGAGGAAGAGAGGGAAAGGAGGATGGGGAAGAGCGGGAGAAGAGGAGAGAGAAAGAGGAAGGGTGTGGGAGAGGAAGAAAGGGAGAAAGATGAGAAAAGACAAAAAGTGAGGGAGAAGAGGAAAGGCAAAGGAGGGGAGAAGTAGCGAGATAGGAAGAGGAAAAGAGAAAGGAGGAGAGGGAAGAAAAGAAATAACGGAGAGAGAGAGAGGGAGAGAGAGAGAGAGAGAGAGAGAGAGAGAGAGAGAGAGAGAGAGAGAGAGAGAGAGAGAGAGAGAGAGAGAGAGAGAGAGAGAGAGAGAGAGAGAGATGGGGGGAAGACTCTGAAATTAAAGTATATTTCCTCTTTATTTTCTCTTCGTAGCAGGAGTAACCAGATAAAGCATTCTTTTAATTAGCACTGCTTTTATGATATAATTAACGCCTGCAACTGGCACTGACGTTTTCGCTTTCGCCGAATTTTCAGCTTCTTCCTTTTTTTATTTTCCTTTTTTTCTATTCCTCTTCGTCTTTCTTGCATCAGGATCGTATTCATGTCATTGTCCACCCCTTCCACCTCTTTTCTTCTTCTTTTTTTTTCTTTATTTTTATTTTTTTTTTTGTTATTCCCTCTCCTACCCTCCATCCACCACGTTTATTACATTCTCTCTACTTCCCTCCTTCTCCTCTTCCTCCTCCTCCTACTCCTCCTCTTCCTCCTCTTCCTCCCATTCCTCCTTTACCTCCTCTTATTCCTTCTCTTCCTCCTTCTATTCCTCCTCCTCTTCCTTCTCTTCCTCCTCCACCTCCTCCTCCTCCTCTCTTCATCTTCTTCGTCGTCCTCCTTATCATGTTACCACTACATCTTGATAGGAGGGGGGAAGGGGGAGGGGGAATTCCATTTTATTTGCATTTGAAGCAAGAATGTCCGTCTTGAAGTGCTTCTTTGTGCTCGTCTGCCTCTCTGTGTGAAGAATTTCTGTTGGTGCGTATTTCCTTTTCTTCATTTTGTGTCGGTTTTGCCTCCGTTTCGTATATGATTTGTCTGAGGATTCTTTTGTGTGTGTATCTGTGTATCTCTGTATCTCTGTGTGTATGCTTACATACACATATACTTGCTCACTATCAATAACTAATATACAAGTATAATTATGTTTATGTAGGGGCACATAAGAGTGAGAACTAGAAAGAGGGTGTTAGCGCCAGTAGGGGATGGAGAACCAGAACCGGTGTAGAGTGACGTTAATGGTGACGTCACGAGGACCAGTACGTTGTTCCGCCTTCTGAAAGGTCGTGGAAGGTGTTTAGGCTGAGGTTATATGTGTGTGTGCGAGAGGGAAGGAGAGAGAGAGAGAGAGAGAGAGAGAGAGAGAGAGAGAGAGAGAGAGAGAGAGAGAGAGAGAGAGAGAGAGAGAGAGAGAGAGAGAAATAGAAATAGAAATAGAAATAGAAATAGAAATAGAAATAGAAATAGACAGACAGACATACAGACAAGGACGCCAAAGGGGTTCACGAGGGATGTATGGCGATCGGTTCACAGGAGTCCAAGAGGCGAAACAGAGTCACACAAGCGGCCACGATGTCAGTGAAGACATCACCATGCAATGCAACACATCGCAAGTGTCACCCCCGGGTACTTTCTTAGAGTCGACCGGTTTTGTTCCCTCTTTTTTTCTCTCTCTCGCTTTGCTATTCCTTCTTCCGCCTGCCTCGCCTCTCCTCCCTCCTCTCCTCCTTTCCTTCCCCCCTTCCTTTCTTTCTTCCATCCTTCATTCATTAACACCTGTATGTCATTATTGCCATTTCTGACTCCCTTCTCTTCTCCCTCCTCCTCCTCCTCCTCCTCCTCCTCCTCCTCCTCCTCCTCCTCCTCCTCCTCCTCCTCCTCCTCCTCCTCCTCCTCCTCCTCCTCCTCTTCCAGCTCTATTTAAATAAACCTCAACCTCATTCATTACAAACAACCCATTAGACCGGTGGCCAAGGCAATGCACAGGAAAAAAATGCAACTTACGAATGAAGGCGCAACATTTTGCCAGACAAGAATCGCAATCGAAAGTCAAAGTGGGTTGTTTATCCTGTTCGAATCCATGAAACCATAGGCAGCCGTTGAGCCTGGGAATACGGAGCAGTAACTCT
>NW_028234434.1:11100407-11120407 GCF_977035675.1 Penaeus japonicus
CCCCCTCGAAAACAATGCTGCCTTGGCTGTGACCAGCAACAGTAATGACGATAACAACAACAATAACAGTAACAGTAATATTCCTGACGACATTATAGGCCCCGATCCTTCCTCCGAGACCCAAGTGAAAGCAGCAGGAAGCGAAGGAAGCGCGAACGAGGAAGCGCTTGAGACAGCCTCTCACCCGGCTACTGGAGACGAAGGAGCAACGGATCTCATGGCCTCGATTTGCCGCGTTCTCCCGGAGTTGCAGAACATTAATGGGTTACGGGCCATTGATTCCGATATGCTGGTTAATGAGGCTGTAAATCAGGAGATGGTTTTCGGGGATCTGCGTGAACTCTCAGACTCAAACAACCTGCCCCCAAAGGATGCCCTGTGTTGTGATGCAGGTAATCACGACACTGATGGCCAAAAGGTAGAGGAACTACCTTCGCTGGAGTCATGCCCTCTGGTCAAGGGCGACCAAGTCTCAGACGAAAAATCGGCGACTCAGAGTCCGAGACATTCCTGGGCAGAAGTACACGAGTCGCCTGAGATGAAAAAAGACACAAACCCTGATCCAAGTCCGGAGGAAAAGGACAGGTCGATACATAGTGGCAGTACTCAACAGGATGAGGTTGATGCAGATAATAGCTTAATCGTTGTGCCAAAGATCGAAGGTGTGGAAGGTGGAAGCGTCGGCGACCGGGCAGCAGCGGCGGCGGCGGAGGAGACGGCAGCCGTCATGAGCGATGGCGAGTACAAAGCTGAGGCGACGACGCAAGAGACCGCTGCTGACGCAGAGTGTCACCAGGGAGGCCATGAAACAAAGTCAAGCACGGATATGCTAATGGAAGGGGACAAAGGACGGGAAGCCCATGATGGCGCTGGTGCGTCATGCGAGGTCCGTAGCCATGACGAAACGCAACTCGATGGTCAGACGAAGGACGGATGTGGCGGCGGCGAGACAGTGGTGGGTGATGCCGTGTGCAAAGAAAGCGAGGAAAGTGAAGAAGTGAAAACTGTGGCAGCAGTCGAACGGGTCGACGACGAGCCACACTACGCGACAGTGAAGAAACCAATGCCAGTGCTCATGCCCGTGCCCGAGGCTTGCGTTGAACCAGACGCAGATGTGAAGTGTTGCAGTGCCCTCGGTGAAGCGGGTGGCGAGGGTTGTGGTGGTGCCAAAGAGGTCGTGGAGGCCGTTGACGACCGTGCCTATCAGCGTGGGGCTGAGGAGACACGGAGTGGCGAGGAGATAGGTAAGCCACCCCCTTCGGAGTGCCTCGGTGGCGACGGGAGGGAGACTGGCGGAGTCCTTGGCACTGACCGCTCGCCAGTCCCCGAACCCATCTACGAAAGCATCGAAGACAGAAATGAAAAGAACGGCCAGGACTGTGGTAAGAACCGAAAGCCTCGGGTGCAGCTGAGAACTCGTTTATTATTTTTATTTTTGTTTTGTTTTGTGTTATCGTTCACGCTTCCCTGGCTTTGGTGACGGACGCTGGCACAGTTGGTTTATGGGGTCCGGGATTACGTGCATGTGGTTTTTTAACGCTATTGATGAGTATTGCTTATTAACCTTTTTATTTCTCTATTGTGATATGTTAGTTCGAGTCATCGTGGGACGAGCCTGGATTAAATTACCTGTATATTTTAAGTCGTGATACATTTTTGGCCTCTGCATTTACATATGAATTCAGCGTTACACATCAGATTTATAATCGTGTTTTTTCCTCTTTCCCCAGACTCACGGTCGAGCAGGTCGAGCAGATCAAGCCGGTCGAGCACCCTGAGCGGACCTTGGTGTGAGGACCGCATCTACGAGGACATTTCGGACTTGGGGAGCGGCGGTGGCGGCGGCGGTGGAAGCGTTGGAGGCGGTAGTGGCGGCGGTGGCGGCGGCAGTAGCGGTGGCGGGGGGAGCGAGGAGACGTGGGTGTCCCGACGCCTCCACGTGCACCGGCAATTGTCGTCCTCGGATTCCTGGGGCTCCGAGGACTTTGAGTCTTACTCCAGCAACGAGGAGGACAACGGTACTGGCTCAGTTAAAACCCAGGCGCCAAAGTAAGTTCCCTGCGCGTGTTTTTAGTCTGCATGTGTGCGTCAACGTTAGTGATAAGAATAACTTGTTATTATCATTGTTATGAATGTTAATATTGTTATTGTAAGAACCTCGATTTTCAACTGAACCCTAAAGCCATTAGTGTCAGTGAATATTTGTTTCGCTGGGATAATGAAGGAGCTTTGCGTTTCTCGAATGAAATAGGGAGTAGTAATATTTTGACCTTAAAGTCAGGCGCGAAACGATTTGCCAAGTGAGTCACTTCCTTGCTTAATGTCTACTAGGCTTGACTCTCCCTAAGCTAAGTTTGGCTTGGCTGCGTCTTATCCACCGTATCTGTAGCTATCTTCTGGTATTTTGGTACGGGCATACCAAGCGAATATAGAACTCGTTAATTGCATACGATAGTTATGGGTGTGGTATTGTCTAATGATTCGCATATTTTTTAGTCAAGAATGTCAAAGGGAAGGTCTTGGGAAACTCAGCCAATGACTCACAAGAGATATGAATAATGGCATTATCGAGGTGCCTGCCTTATCTTTTGTACCTCCTGGCAATAGACCGCCAGCGATAACATCAGTTGTCATGGGAGAATAGTGAGAACCACTAGTGTGTGGTTTGTCTTGACGAGTGCACAGCGTGGTAGCTACGGGATGCGTGTTACCACAACTGAATGTAACTTTAAAGTGACATAACCGTTATCGTATGATGAACCAGAAGTGGATTGAATGAAATGGCTCCGCCAATTGCTGTCACTCGAAAAATTAGTACCGGAAGTACGCCCAAATCATCGCGAACTAAAGTAAAGCGATCTCTCAGTTTCAACGAGACTAGTGTCACCCGCAAGAACGCAGGGTTAGATCATAAGAAAACTGTTAGCTGCTCGTGTGAGGCAATAAACGAGATAGGAAGAGTAAATACAGTAGAGTGGCAAAGCACTGATGGAGCTCCCTTTATTACGTTGCCGTTCCCTGGGGAATCGGTGGACGTGCAGGAGGGAAAGAATCAAACAAGCAAAAGCCAACAGGCGGCCCGTGCGGAAAATGAAGATGTCACTTCTACGAGTTTTACTAAATATGTAAAATGGGTTGAAGACTTGGATGTGACTGTGAGTGACGTCAAGGGAACACACACATTTGACTCATGCAGTAGTAATCCAAGTGCAGAAAAGGAAGGAAAATTTAATGTTGACACTGAGACTGATTGTTCAGGCAATCTGTCAAGTGACACCACGTGGAGCCATGGTAATGGTGCACGCGTTGAAAAGCAAAACAAATTGTTCTGCCCAGAAAGAAATGTACGACAGATTGATGGACCGGCCATCGAGCATGTCAAAGTAAGGACACTCAACACAAGCCCCATGCTTTTTGGGTACACCAAGGGTAGCATACTTTCGAGAAGTCGTAATGCCCCGAAACTGTGTACCATAAATGAAGAAAATTATTCATCTAGCCGTGATGACGGTGCAGTGGCCAAAAATGTCACAACTTCCCATGAAACCCAGCCAGTCCTCCTAAGATGCAAAATGACTTTATCAAGCAATTTACCCGGTCAGCGCTGGAGCATTGCAGGTTCTGGTGTTCAGGATTCGCCAAATCTGAAAGGAATGGCTGGTGACTCGCCTACGGGCACCAGCATAGCTCAGACAGCAGTATCAGATCTCCACCTAACACATGAAAAAATAAAGAGCAGCAGCAATGAATATGAGTCAGACGCGGAACAGACACACACTGACTCAAAAGAATCCCTCACTTCCATAAACGTGTTAGATAAGAGTCAGAGTTTGCTAGACTTGAGCCACGATAGAAGTCATAGTTTGCTAGACCTGAGCCAGTGTATGTCTCCAGAGGGTAAATGGGAGAGTCCAAACATAAGGCTTGGGAAGACCATGTCCATGAACAGACCCAAGGAGAGCAAGCCTGTGGGACTAAGGCGCACTGCGAGTTTTAACTTCAGCTTTCGGGGCAGCAGCGAAAAGTTAGTCTGGGGTTTGTTAGAGTTCGTTAGATTATTTTAGAGGGATGTATGATAATGTCTGTGATGTGTTGCAATGGCATATGGCAATGGCAATGACAATTAATATACTGAGCACACCTGATGATTAATCTGTTTTAATCCTTTTAAACCTTTGTTCAACAAAAAAGTTCCTTGCCTTGTTAACTCTTTATTTATATCTTAGATAATAGTAATGCCAGTACAGTGATATCTAGATTATCAATATTATTGTTGCTATTTTTTGTAAAAGGTGATAATAGTGGCAATGATAACAACAGCCCCTTTAGTAAATATAAGATTGTGCAGTTCATGGGATTTAATTCAGGATATCAGTAAACTGCCTGAATATAGTTAAGGCAACATATGTAGTATGTGTGGGCCAATTAAAGCCCTCAAGCAAAAATGTTGATACTTTGATATCTATGCAGGTATGTTTTGAAATTGTAAAAGATTAAAATCGAGATAATTGTCAAATGAAGTTAACACTTCTAACTACATCTGTTAAATGAAGTTTGTTTCAAAGCAACATAACCATGGAAAGGTCACCTTATCAATCAATATATGGTTACAATACCTTGAAGAACCCTTGACATGTTGAAATAAGATAAAAAATTATATGTAGATATCTGGTTTTGATAAGCAATTTACCTTGACTTCTTATCATTATGAAAGTTGTGCATAGTTTAAATGTATATTTAGTATGTCTTGTATTTGTATATTATTTATTAAATTTTGTTTCTGTCGTATTAGTAGTTGAGAATGTTCCTGTTGTAAAGTTAAGATTTTTTAGGATTTATGACATTATTCCACAGAATATTTGAAGAGATAATTTCAAACATCTGATGAGTTATTGGTCTTAATTTTAACATACCTATTATTTTCCCCCAGCCTGGAGAACTTCAAACAACGCTTACTACGGAAGAGAGAACAGTGGAGGGAGAGGCGGCAGTCAAGTAAAACCTTGAAAGATGCCATACGGAAGGACTCAAAGGAGGATCAACCAAAGGAATCAGCCAAACTTGTGGAGGACAGTAAGTGTTGGTGGCTTTTGATGATCAGAATGTCAAAACATATGCTTGCCAAATGGAATGTGACAGATTATGATAAGAAAATATAGGTGTATATAAATTAAAGGTGTATAGGTATGCATGCAATATATGAGTGTGGGTATATGTACAGATCTCGTATATGTACAATGAATATCACAAAAACAGGCAGATAATAATTTTGACATTCCTATGCAACACGTGAACCTCCAGGATCAGTTGTCAAGACACTGAGACAGTACAAGAGCTACACATTGCAAGGGTTATATTTGGGTATGATGGGCATTGCTTGCCTTTGTTCTTAACACCTACCCGGAAAACTTAGATTAGATTAGATATATTAGATATATCAATGGAGATATGTTTTGATATCCATGAACAGAATTAATTGTGTCATGAATCTTGTACAGAGTTCATTTTATTATTTCATTTTAAGGCATTTACAGAAAACAAAAGGAAAAAAATAAAATAGAAATAAAATGTCTGTATTGGTACATTTTCTTATGAATGAATACTCCACAGATCCTCCCTCCACACCAGACAACAAGCTATACAGATGGTTCTCCTTGCGCAAAAGTGTTAACTATGATGTTGAGCGACGCAGCAGTACCATTGCCAATACTGAGCGCACCAGTTCATATACTACCACAAGCAATGGTACCAGCACAATCAGTAATCACAGGATGCCACAACTGCCTGAGGAAGGGGACACTGAGCATGGGGGGCTCTTCTCCGAAAATGGTGGGGTGTTTGCCCACACCTTTCAGCGCCGGCACCAACCTCCAGCGCTACCTCCTATGCCACAGGGCCTCAGTCCAGAGCAGATCAAAAGGCGACATATTGTTGCTTCAATAGTTCACAGTGAAAATAACTATGTAGCAACTCTTCAAAGACTAGTCAATGTAATTAGACTTAGATTATTTGTAAATTCTTTGCAATATAATGTCATTGATAATGATTATGAAACACATGCAGTTTTTATCATGTAAAGGAAAGTTTATCTGAATAATAGCTGGTGGTAAGCCCACTCACAAAATGAATATTTTACACAATATAATTGATTATTGATCTTTGTAATTACCTTTTCAGGACTACAAAAAACCTTTGGATGATTCCAAACCTCCTATTCTCAACGCAGCCAAACTTTCCACACTCTTCTACCGAGTATCAGAGATTCTTCAGTGCCACACCTTGTTCCGAATTGCTCTGGCAGAGTCAGTGCGACAGTGGGACAGAGAGGAGAAGATTGGAGATGTGTTCGTTGCTTCTTTCTCCAAGGCTATAGTTTTGGATATCTACAGCGACTTTATCAACAACTTTACTCGTGCCATGGAAGTTGCAAAACAAGAATCGAAAAAGAAAACTGCATTTGCTGATTTTCTGAAGGTGAAATATTGATGGATAAGTTTTGATACTTGTACAGTGAATCTTGATCTGTGGAGAAGCTTTTTCTTAGTCAATGAAAAAAGGCTGTACCAAAGAGATTATTATAAAATGTTTCCAAGATTATAGTATGAAATATAAGTTAGGATATGTGTAGGATAGATAACAACTAAATGGAAGATATTTTCCTTAGTAAAGAGCTGAAGAATAATTGGTAATAATGTAAAGTCACACTATGTTAGCAAAATTAGAACTGTTGTATATATTTAGTATAAATTTATGCATGATGTTCATATGTCTACTTTCTCTAAAAAGAACACAGTTCTGACATATTAATTTAAGTGATTAATATTACATGATATGTTTACTATACACATTTTCAGTATAAATGTTCATGTGTAATGAAAGGAATGGTACAGCCACCAAGAGATGTACCCTTTATTTGAAGATCTAATCTTTATTGAGAAAACAAAACTGGTGGCATTTCATTTATCATATTGTATGATCTATTTACCTTGATTAAAGAAAAAAGTTATAATGTGAAAGGACTTGAAGAGATGTTTAATTTTTATTGTATCTGTGACCTCCAGATGCGTCAGATCACCTCGCCTGATCGACTGTCATTCTTTGGGCTCATGGTAAAACCAGTGCAGCGTTTCCCCCAGTTCATCCTTTTCCTCCAGGTATGATTCTAGACTAAATCTGACATTCATGAATCCTATACTTTTATCTTTTGACTCAATTGATCGATTGCCGTACTTAAAACAGATTCTAAAGTCTGGATACTGAATGGATAATATTCTAAGTTGCCTTCTCTGCACTAATATCTTGTATAGTTATATCATGTTGTTTTATTCAGTAATTTGTCTTATTTTTTCATAAAGGCATATTATTTCTTAATATTATAGTTTAAAACACAATATACATACAAAGTCAACCTTTAGATAAAGACAGACATGTTTTACTAACCAAACAAGAGTAACACCAGTCCTTTTTAAAACTTTCACATATTATATCCTTAACTTGATACATTGACTGGTCACTCCTTTACGTACTGTGGAACTTACATTCTAAATTTTGTGATGATCAGTGTCACATTTAGTACTAGTAACTAGTATTGTTAAAACTCTCATGAGACTGGTCAATTGAAATTTAGCAGTTCTTCTATAAAGATGATGCATTAGTTTTTGTCTTTCTGAAATAAATCACACCATTCTACAGGACCTTCTGAAGCATACTCCACAAGGGCACCATGACCGCATGTCCCTTCAGTTGGCATTGACCCAGTTGGAGTCGCTGGCAGAGATGCTCAATGAGAGAAAGCGTGAAGCTGAGCAGTATCAAGCCTTCAGAGATACACTGAAACACATCAATATCAAATTTGCTCTGCGAGGAATTCAGGAGGGTAACCGCTACTTGCTACGTCAAGATGATGTTTTGCAGTTGGTAAGTTTGATTACTTTAGATACTCCAATCCCTATTTAAAGTCTTTTCACCTGATTTATATTCTGCCCTGTTCTTCATTTATTTTCTTGCTTACCTCCATTATTTGTAGTTTGTCAACCTGTAATAGCACATGTTTTTTTTCTTTCTTTCACAGAGTACAATGGAAAGTTTTAATAATTGGAACATACCAAAGCATTATTTTACTTTCATTATTTATTTAATATGCATTAATAAAAATAGATTCTTTATCATATGATTCTTAAGCACATTAGTGATATATGTATGGGAGATACTAGTAGAGATTTCCTAACTTCGGATTGTCTTCACAGGAGTTCAACCAGAATGGATTGATAAGCAAGAGTAAGGGACGTCGACTGTTCCTCACTAATGATCTGATCATGTGTGTGACAGTTGTACCAAAGACAAATGATGATTATGGACAGCAGAATGAACGTCTCTCTCTGAAATGGGCTTTTCCTGTCACAGATGTTGAGGTAAGAGCCTTCTTAAGGAACACAGTAGCTGTGGCTTGTATGTAGTTTTACAATTTTATTAATATTTGTATAAGAAGATGAAATTACAAAAATGGTATTACTTTCTACTAGTATCAAATCAAGGAGGAAGTGACAAATATACTCTGGATATTTTTGCAGATCCAAGACACGAGTTCTTCACCTACCCTGAGCCGATTACTGGCCTCTGGAGTCAACAAAACAGGATCCATCAACTCAGCACGCATTCCGGAAGAGACTATGGGCTCAAATGTAGATAATCTTTGCCAGGAAATGAATGACCTGATGCATGATTATGAAATTGTGTCTCGAATCTCATCTCTTATACCATCTTTAAGAGGAACCTATGAGGTGTGTATAAGGGTCTGGTGAAAAGTGTTAGATATTCCTCTTACTTAGGCTTACTATATACTACAAATACCTTTATTTAGAATAAAGAGTTGTACTCTTTTTAGGTTACATTACCCAAGTACATGGGCATGGATATTGTTTAAATGTCAGTTGAAAGTCTTTTATTGTATCAAAGCAATTTTTTTGAGTGTGCGTATACCCTTAGAGCTAGTAAGTGATTGCATCATGTAAATGTAATGGACTAGATTTTTAAAAATGGACAGCTTTATTTTTAATTTTCACACAGTTTTTGGCAAAATCTGTTGTCCTTTTCTTTCAGTAGCTAGATATGTAAACATAATATCTTTCTTAAGGACATATAATTTGGAGAAGTGCTAATGCAAGTAATTTGAAAGTTGAGAGGAATAGTTTGAAGTAGCCATCAACACTTTTGTTTTCTATGAAATTATGTATTGGTCAGAAATGATATTGTCATTACTGTGTTCTAAGACACATGTATTGCATCATTAACACCTCCGAGACAAGCCACATTTTAACCCATTGGTTGCTGTATTAAAAAAATATTTGTGAAGTAGGATGGGTGTTTTACATGTCTGGCATGGTGCCATCCACGTCCATGACCGACTCTGCCTTTGCAGCAAATCATGCCATCCGCTGCTAATAGATGTTTGGCCTAGGGTGGGCATCATAAGATGTGTTTTCTATTTCCTGGACTTATGGTATGATGTATGAATCTATACACAATAGCAAAATGATTCTAATTTGGATTTGGTATGATGCATGAGTGTGGAAGTGAGGTGACCCTTCAAAAATGCTCGTACTAGAAGGATTAACATTTTTAATTTCAATTTTTGCCTACTCCTTGTTCCACCGGGAAGATAACAAGTGCACTAGGCTTGGCTCAGAGGTGTTTCCCTACCGTGCAAGGCTGTGCTGAACTTCTCAGAGCATTTTCCACCCACCCTATTCTTATGGTTTTCATAATTGCATCTAAAGCATAACGGCATGTGTAAATATTGCCATATTCAAAGGAAGTATGTTAGATGAAAAACATGCTGCAGCAATTTTTTTTAGTGTTATTTTGTTTGCTCACATTCTTTACTTCTGTGTGATAATACCAATGGAAAGTGGAATCATTTTTTAGTGGGGTATCAGAAAAGATATTTTATACTTTTTTTCCAAAACGAAAAGAAAAACGTTATAAACAATCATACGTTATGTGACATTGCAGATAATCAACAAATTAGAAATAGTATTACATTAGTAAAAAAAAATAATTATAATGATTTTTTTTTTTTCTTTTTTTCTGGCCAATCACGTTTGAGTTTACAATAGTTTTTCGACATAAATTACTACGACATCATCAATATTGTTTAGTTTTCTGTGACGTAATATTTTTTAATGCTATATTACATTTTATGACATTCAAACACCTAAACTAAACTAATAGAGACTAAGAAATTATGAAAAATAGGTATAATTAAGAACAATCTAGCATTCTATTGCTGACATTCCAGCATGTCACAAATGCCCCGCCTGGAACTCAGAGAGAAAATACTTGAGGTTTCAGGACATCACCCAGAACCGGGAATATTTTCTGATCATGTGATAGAACATCAACCTGCATGAATGGGTTAAAAAATTAATAACAATTAATGCACTGTAGTAAACATAGTGAATGAGTATGAAATCATTCACTTGGAAGGAGACACAGATGTGAGTTGCATTAAAAACTATTGTTAAAAAAATTGTTCATTAACCAATGATGTACTGATTGAATTTGTTCTTGTTTTAGGGTTTGACATCAGAGAATCTCCAACATGTTGCCAGCAGTATTCAGCGTGCCTTGCACATCCGAGATGAGCAGATGGCATGGGTTGATGCCTGTTGCTTGCAGTTCACAGTCAAGAACAAAGATGGCCGAGAGAAAGAGACTTTTACCTTCCAGACCGATAATCCTGTCATCAAGAAAGACTGGATTGTTGGTGAGTATTTACCAAGGAATATGTTCATCAATCTGCAATATTAGACATCTAGTAAATTCAGATTTGTATATGAACGAGTATGCAAAGAGAAAAAAGAATTGAACGTCAAACAAAACAAGAATATAAACATAGTTCTGCTCATAGAAAAATTAGATAAAGCAGCCTCAATAAGTAAGGAACAATAAACTGTGATGTTTTGAGTATGACTAGACTATAAATATAAAGCCAAACTGTATGATTTCCGCTTGGGTTCATTCTTCTGCTGAGAGGAGTCTGTCAGACTTGAAACATCGCACTTTTGTGTTTTTCTCTAATTGTGGCTGTTTCATTTGAAATATAAGGTTTTCCCCTGTAATGCTGGGTCTATATTTAACTTTTTCTGACAAGAGGAATTTTATGGAGATAAGTAACAACCTTTTAATTTTATTTAACAGCAATAGACATGTACTAGATTTTATACTAGAATCCATTCAACAGACCCTGGCATAAAATTAAAATAAAAAAGGGCCATAAAAAAATCAGTGTTTAAAAGCCAAAATCAAACTTGACTTGTGCTTTATTATAAATTTCTCTGCTACTAAATATGAATCCAGTCCAACCATCTTTTCAAGATTGTTGTCCCAAAAACATTATTTTTTATCCGGAGTCCACAGAAGAAAATATGATAATAAATAATGATGAGTTTATCTTCCCAATAAATTTATGCAATTGCCATCTGCATTATGTCACACCAGCAAAAGTGTCCACACTTGATAGAAAAAAAAGTGTTAAGAAATATGAATATATCAAGATTTTAAAAAATCAATAAATCAGATATTTATATACAAGACTTTAGCCACATTTAAAGTTTTTGTTGGTGTAAACTTGGAGATAATTTACAGCACTGTTACAAATGTCATTGCAGAAATGGTAGTGATAGAGCCATAGGACACATGCAGCTATAGACAGTTAGTTATGTTGTAGGAAGCAGCACTTCCATTTTTGCATTATCATTTTTTATACTGTGAAACTTCTCCAGTACTAAA
This sequence comes from Penaeus japonicus, assembly GCF_977035675.1. NCBI lineage: Eukaryota > Metazoa > Arthropoda > Malacostraca > Decapoda > Penaeidae > Penaeus > Penaeus japonicus. Next base: position 11,112,198 of record NW_028234434.1, read on the forward strand.
TAAAATGGAAGATTGGTTACAGAAACGCATATTATTATGACGTCTAACACAGTTTTCTTTCTCCAGAACTACGGCTGGCTCAGCTGGCTTTAGACAGTGCCAATTCTCCAGCATGGGATGTGCCAGAGCAAGAGAAACGACCCTCTACCAAAATGCCACTTTTTGTGAAAGCTCTTCCAGTCTTCTCATCTCCTCATGAGACAGAGGTATATTATTAATATAAGTGTTGATAAAACATTGGCGCACGTGCACACACACACACACACACACACACACACACACACACACACACACACACACACACACACACACACACACACACACACTCACACTCACACTCACACTCACACTCACACTCACACTCACACACACACACACACACACACACACACACACACACACACACACACACACACACACACACACACACACACACACACACACACACACACACACACACACACACACACACACACACACACACACACACTCACACTCACACTCACACTCACACTCACACTCACACTCACACTCACACACACACACACACACATACACATACACATACACATACACAAAATCATCACATAATTGGCCCAAATTTACACTCATACTTTGTCTTGTCTTGCCATGTTTGTCTTTTTTACTAAGAAGAATTAAAATAATTCTGTTCCATTTATTTTACATTTGTATCACAAATTTTTAATTTCCCAATAGGTTAAGTGTGGGTGCTGCTACACTGTCACCTTGTCACGGCCAAGCAGGTTGTCTGGAACAGGCAGACATCATAATTACCTTTGGCTGTGCTCATCTGATGGTGTGTCCTCTCACATTACCATATACCTCATGCAGCAGGTAAGAATACTCAAAGTAAAAAATATACACCCTTTTTCTTTCAGTGTTTTTGAGATGAAACAAGAAAAGCATATAATGTAATAATGGCATTTTTGGTTCAAAAACAATATTTATTGTCTTAGAATCAAATTGTTGTTTTTATATTTTCATTCAAACTTTTGTAAAGGACAGGTTATACTATGTTGAAATCTAAATGAACTGTGAAGTTTGCAATTATAGCATCAGCCTTAATGGTGAAAGTGCAGTCCTGAATGGTTTTGGGATCAGGCAGACAAAATTAGTTCTTTTTTTTCCTTTCTTTTCTGTGTAAGTGATATTGAGAAATGAAAGTAGACCTCCTCAAAAAACGTGTACTAGATATGTTTACATTTATATGCATATATCTCAAAATGAATAGTTATGAGTTATGGATGATCATACAAATATAATATTAATTGAGTGTCCTTAACTATCATACTGTTAGATATGTTTTGCTTTATTATTGCCTACCAATATTGCTGCTATTCTTACAGAGAAATTATTTTAAGAATTAGTATTCTTATACATTTGATAACCTTTCAGGTGGGCTTGCGGGAAATTGTGTGTGTAGACCTGGTCGAGGTTTGTGTCACCTCATTACAGCACGTTCCTGGCATCACCACTACAACAGATGAGCCATCTTTACGTGCCCACACTGTTTGGATGGGAACACACTCACACAGGTATGGTTATCATTTCTATTATGTAATATTTTTACCTTTTACATTCTTCAGCATTTAATCCACTGCAGACAGGGGCCTCAAATGACCTAACTGGTCATCAGGGCAGGCGGTCTATAACACTAGCGTCACTAGCTAAAAATAAGAGGGATGGGGAAAGGGTTTTCTCCACCCTCTGGGTAGCGCAGACTAGCCCAAACAATATTTTATCATAAATCCATCATAAAATGCAGGTTTAGGCTGACTTTGGAACCCTTTAGCTCTGCAGCTAGCACTGTTACAGCCATAATACTTAATGACTGTGTGTGCACTTCAACTGTGAGCAGATCCTGATGTCGCATCATATACGCATTGACTCCCATCCTTAGACAGTATTGTGCCAGCCATTCAATTGAATTAGGCCTAATAATTCGAACGCCCCGGCATTTGGACATTCAAGGCTAGAATTCCCCCGTCGGGAATGGGTTAACCCATGCATGACAAGACATATATTTGGCTAATGCCAAAGATATGTCCCTCAAGACGTGAAGCTGTGCTGAACCTCTCTGATTGTCACCCTCCCTATTGTACGGGGTGACAAAAAAGATTTTTATTCGTTTTTAATATTTTTTTTGACAAATCAAGAAAAATGTGTATATGGAAGTACAACTACAATATATACATACAAACGTAACTATGTACAACATATATATATGGCAAAAGTACATGACATGATAGGATGTCATCCATTGTGAGGGAAATATTCTAACAGCATGATATCATGTCATCGGAATATTTTCTTCACCACAGATGATGGCCTATTACATCATGTTGTCCCCTTGTATATACAAATCTTACACAGTCACATATGTATATACACATTGTAATTGCATTTGACTTGTCAAAATATACATAAACCTCTTTTTGTCACCACATAGAAAAGCTCGGGTGAAAAGTGCTTTGAGAGAGATCTCTTGGAGGGAAGCTGTGCACACTTGTTATCTTGCTGGCGGGAGCAGTAATAGACAAATATGTGTGGGTTAAATAAGGGTTGAATTAACCCATTCACGACAGGACGTATTTTCGCCTGCTCCCGCTTAGGCCTGGTAGATAACAAGCGCATGATGCTTCGTGCTGGGGTGTTTTTCTTGCTGCACGGGGCTGTGCTGATCTTCTCAGAGCATTTTCACCCCCCTATTCTTATGGTTTCCATGAATGCGTCTACAATGTAAAGGCACTAAAAATATTGCCATGTTCAGAGGAGTTATTTTAGTTGAAAAACATGTACGTAGTGCCTTTTTAGTTGAACTTTTATTGAACTTTGCCTATATTCTTTACTTCTATGAGAAAATACCAAAGGAAAGTGGAAGCAATCTCTTATTGGGGCATCAAAAAACATTTCATTTTATATTTACCAAAATGAAAAGAAGAACAATATGAATAATCATACATGTACACATGATTGTGTACATGTACCTCGTGGCGTGACATGATGTGATATCACGGGTAATCAACAAATCAGAAGTAGTATTGCATTAGTAATTTTTTACTGTATTTTATTTCTTGGCCAAATGCATTTGATTTTACAATAGATTTTGGACTCAGATCTTTTTATTCAACTGCTCAAGAAGCAGAAATTACCATGAAGTCATCAATATCACGTAGTTTTCTGTGACGTCATTTTTTTAATGTTAAAGATATGTGTGATGTTTAGTATTAAAGTACAAACTGTAATATAATTGTAATTGTCACTGTTATTTACTTTTTTTTCAGGCTAATTGTGTATAGTGGACTGGAACCAGAACGTCAGACTGAGCTGGGGTCAACAAATGTGCCAGCAGCAGTGACAACAATTAAATATCATTGTGATCAGGTATGATACCAAAATACAGTTGAACCCTAGTTAACATCTGGGTTGGGTTCTGAAAACAATAACTTTCACTGAAAAGACATCAAGTGAAACCAAGAATATGTTTTGCATTTTACCCCACATTTTTTCTTGAATTCATTTAAAATTGTACAGTATAGTATTATATAATGGTTGTACCTTTTAAAATGCATAATAATGATAATACCTACAATAATATATTTTTTAAAATTCTATTATCAAGTTTTTAAAATGGAAAATGGAAGTAAATATTAATCTCTATTAATTTTATTGCAGGTGTATGTGGGACTTTGTAATGGGTGTGTGCAAGTTTACCGACGAGGTGCTGATGGAGCATGGCAACTGCGAGAACCTCTGAACATTTTCCTGGGAACTCAGGGGGTGACAGCTCTCTTGCCCATAAATACACATGTATATGCTGCTTGTGGGGACCATGTTCATGTAATAGACTGCTTCACAGCTGAAGTTACTGTAAGTTTCCCTATATGATTTATAACACCTGATTCATGTAAATAGAAAATATATAGAATTTGTAAAAGATAGAAATTTATGATACTTGCATTATGCTGACTGATCATAGTATTTTAGTGCAAATTGATGAGTAATATGTTTTAAGTAAACCATTTCTTAATATTGACAAAAATTTCATTTACAGAAAAAGTTCTCGGTTCATCATGAAGGTGCTGGTGGAGTACAGCTAATGGCTCATTCTGGAATTGGATTATGGATTGCTCAGAAGAAAACAGCGACCATCTGTCTGTACCATACTGAAACTTTCAGACACTTGCAGGACATCAATGTAGCTTCCAATGTTAGTCGAGTTTTGGGTGACAAAGGTCCAGCACCTTCAACCATTACAGTCACTGCTTTACTAGCATCACGAGGTCTTCTCTGGGTTGGCACAAATGTTGGAGTAGCGCTCACTATTCCTTTGCCACGATTAGAAGGTGTGCCAATCATAAGTGGCCGAGCAAATATCAGTTACCATGCTCATCGGGGCCCCATTACGTTCCTCTTGACTCTTCAACCTCATGCAAGACCGCAGGCTACATTACCCGAGTTGCGACCTGGTTCTCGTCCATCGTTGCAGGACAGTCATAGCCAGTCATCACAACAAGAGAGTTCAAGGATGCAAGCTTCCACTGATGATACCCGAAGTTATGTAAGCACACCAACTCCAACCTCACGACTAGAGAAGCAGCAGAGTGATGGGAGCCTCATTCCATCGAGGCGTGTACCCCCAAGGTTACGTCAGCAACTCAGCAGTCCTGTCATTCTGCGCCGTAAGCCCCGAGATGCACATCAGCAGCACGTGCGACGTCTTTCCAAGACACTGCCCCGTGGTTTGGGGCTTGGATCCCTTGCAGGTAGTCAAGAGTGTGATGTTTATGGCCTGTATGGAGACTTGTTAAATGTTCATGAATATGAAGATGAGCCAATGGTAATAGGGGAAGGTCTCTTGCTTTCTCGTTATGACTCATTGCGCCGTAGTGACCCAGAATTGGCGGTTCCTGCACAAGTCAGTACTCTTGATCGTCGGGTGAGGTTGAAGGCCTCACGCCCGCGTTCCTTGGACCTCTCAACTTGGTCAGTAGACTCAAGAGCTTCATCAGCTTGCACGACATCTTCAGGCTCTGAAGATGGCAGTGGGGGCATGAACAGTATCCTGACAGCATCTTCTTCCACAACCCCATGTGACTCAGGAACTCATGCATCAAATATTGGCACAAGTAGCAGATCAGCCACAACTGGTCGTCGAAAAGAAGGGGACCCATCTCGAACACTAATGACCCTAATGGGTGGGCGAGGGTATGTCAATCTAAGGCACATATTTGAGGGCCAACAAAGCTCCCATGCTAATGACCGTGATGCACATGTTGTGGTGTGGGAGATGAAGCTTTAATTATCTTTCTTGCCTGACTTCCTTTAACTTATTTATCTGACTTTCTGTTACATTTACAAACCCTGTGCAATTGTGATATGTTAAAGTTTTGTGTCCATACTTAGAATGGTATCCTCTGTGTTACTATATAGGCATTTGAATTGTCTAGTTTGAAGTGATTGATGTTCAGCTTCCATCACAACAAAACTTGATGTTGTCTTTGTATTTACTGTCATATAACGCTTATGTCGAGGCTGCTTTATAAGAAAAGAAAAATATCTATATAATGTAAAACTATATCCAAACTGTTCAAGTGTAAATATCAGATGAACTGCTATTTTAAATACATTATTTTGGTCAATATTGCAGACCTTGCCAATCTGCTCTGAAAGTATTGTCTAAGTCTATGTAATAAAGAAACATTATTTTGCTGAATTTTCTTTTTATTCACTGAGATGAAGGAAATCTGACATTTTGTACATATTGCATAATATTGTAAAGATACTTAATGGAAAAGGAATAAAGCCAATAAAAAGTAAGTCGGCCATCAACATCAACATTCCCCACATTCTGTTTGTTCTATTCAAGAAATTAAATGTAAATATTTCACTAAAACACATATACCACAATCCATAACACATTAATTTACTGTGCAGTCTAGAAGTTGACAATGTCATGGATTTCTGCATAGAGCTTCACAAAGAGCCTGGAAATAAAACTGTTCCCCATGATTATATACCAATAAATGCAATTATCATTTGCAAATGTAATTTACAGCTCCCATTATTTACATTTTACAAACAATGCATAATAATCTTAGGAGTATATACAAATGTGAATAAAGAATGAATATATTGGATTAACTGAACTAGATCCCTTGCAAAAGTACAATACCAGTTTCTGCTTAAAATTAAGCCAAGGTTCATACAGAAGTTTACAGACTTTGTCATCAGTGTAACATCATGACTTTCAAAATTGCAGTTTAACTTCAGCAAAGACATTATAAGCTTAAGTAATTGAGAAAACAACTCTACTCTAAAATATATAAGACAACAGTCTAACATTAAGATTGATGTTTAAGGAGTATAGAACCAGTATTTAACGGTGTATGGTAGTAAAAGATTACGACGCAAGAAAATCTATTCAATGTCGTAGAAGCAAAATCGAAATTAATAGTTTACCCTAAAATGTCAGATAATGGAAAATTTATTATTTCACTGAGTTGCGCCCTAGTTCTCATAAATATTCTCAATGTTCTTTTGTCTACCTTTGATAGATAACAATGAAAAATACATTTTGACCCGAGTCGAATCTTAAAATTTATAACAAGATGAAAAGCAAATACTTTAAACGTACTATTGAGTTTTAAACTCTCTTTGAAAAGAAAACGTTTCCTATTCCATGGGGGACTCAGCTAAACGCTAAATTATGTGCTATAAATGGAAAAATAAAAGATACAAGGATACAGGTAAATGCAATATACATTTTTTTAATGGTTACTAGAGAGGTCTCTTTATCGAAAAGTGGGATGGAGTCAGGTACACATAATTACATGTAAGTAAAGAAAAAAAAACTTTTCTTTAGTCCCTCCCTATAACTGTTAGAAAACGAATCAATATTTTCCTCTTTTCGTGATTTCTCTCTTAATAAAAGAATAAATGATACATCCGAACTATTAAAAATAAAGACAGTAATATCAAATACTCTTAAATGATATCAGACTCAAAAGCAACTCAACAGGAAATACTTCAAATTCTTTCACAAACTCGTTTTCTTACTCCAGCATTCAGCCCAGTTCAGCCAATCACAGCTGACCATAACTCTAAGAAATTACATGTTGGTCTGACAGCGGGCGGGGCTCGGGAAGGGAAGGAAGCTCTCTGGTTGGCTGGCGCCTCCGTTCCCATAGCAACGCGTACTTATTGTAGTATCTAAGATTGACGTTATCTATAGTATCAAAGGATGTTCTGTAGGCCATACGATAGGTATATTTTGATGTGTGTCAGGTTAGGATAGAATTTGTCGTACTTAATCATTCTAAATGAACGTAAAACCATCAGGTTAATCATACCGAAGGATAACAATAGTGGAATCCAGCTAAATACATGAAAGTAAGGAATATATGCAACTTTATGAAATGTCTCCTATGATAATAATGGTGTAAAAACAAATATGGAAATATAAGTATACAGTATATGACGACGGAGAGTCACATATCTCAATGTGTTTAGAAGGAATTCTATTGATATTAGTCCACCCTTCTTTGTGTAAAAGAAAACGGTTAAGCTATTCCCACAAAGAAAAATTGATGGACTGCAATGTTGAAGAAAACCTTGAATAAAAGATTACAAGCAAATATTGATCACAAGACGCAATGCATTTCAGAAGATTATATCAATGACAAATTAAATACAACCAATCTGTTCTATATATATAGTATACAGGTGTTTTACATTTTTTCTCAGATATATTCACTCGGCTAGCATGAAAAGTCTTTAAAAGCTACAGCAAATTAAATTGTGAAGAAAAGTAAAGGTGCATAATATAAGTACATATCAGTATCTTTGTTTTGCCAAATAATTCGCATCTACTTCCATTAATGTAAGCTGTTGGTGTAAAAGAAACAACAAGAAAACGACGAAAATATCTGGGAAATGCTTCGGGCTACAGGTTACTTGGCCAATCACGGGCATCCATAACGTCACAAAACTGCTGGATGCCTGGCAGTGGGCGGGGCTAGACAAGAAGACAGGACCTCCGATTGGCTTCCCTTTCGGTAACCATAGCAACCTTGTATACTATATCATATGCGAACCTTTTCATGAAAGGAGGCATTGGCGTTACTTATATGATACACACACACACACACATACACACACACACACACACACACACACACACACACACA
>NW_028234434.1:11145407-11167907 GCF_977035675.1 Penaeus japonicus
GTTGATTACATACCACGATTTCACATCTCATTCTTGCAGATGAGCCTGAGTTCAAGGTCCTAGATTGTGCAAGTAACATATCTTATGCCAGTCTCTCTGTGGCACTGCTGGTTAGACACAAAGTCCTATCGACTGTACTCCATAATCCAATACAAGCAACTGTTGTAAGATACCACAATATGAGACTCCAAGGCACGAGATAGAGCTTTAGTTTTGCTGCTGTTCAGTAGAACTGACAATATCAGGGCATTTAAGACCTGTAGCTTGGTCCTTCTGTATATGTACCAGCATTCCCATATACTCTTAATACAGGAAGATGCTCCTAATCTAATATCCGTTTGTTCATTTACTTTTTAAAATATAATTGGTGACATGATTGATTCAGAGTACAGAAAAGTAATTAATACTTTACTGTATTAGTAGTGTAAATAATATAATTATACATTAGAAAGCTAGGACTTATGGTTGCAATGTTCAATGATATTCCTTTTGAATAACATTAAAATTTCTCAAATCAGTGATGTATATCATTCAATAAGTCATCCTCATGTTCAACACATCTTTCACCAGTCATCTAGAAAAAATAAACTGAAACACATTCATAACAAGTTCTAGCATCTGGCTGCCTAAAAAAATGATGCATGGACCTTTTGCTTCAGTGGTCCATGTTTGCTACAACTCAAGACATGTGAAGTTCCTCTGATATAAAACATTATCATCCCTACAATGAGCAAGGGGCTGTTGGTTGGGAGTGTCTTTCTGCTTGCTGCATCCATAAGGTATATCCATAATGTCAATGACCTGGTGTAAGTGGCTAAAGCTAGATGTTTTGTAATACTATAAACTATAAACGGCAGGTAGCAAGCATGGGAAGAGCTGACAATTAATTTTTCTCACTGAATTGCATGGAAAAAATAGACAGTAAGAGGGATGTGTTATCATGATAATTCTCATCAACTGCAACAAAAAGTTTCAAATAATTCTTGCATTGAATTCTATTCTATTTTGTAGATAGCATTCTTTCTTTAAAATTTAGTTCTTTGCCTCAAAAGCTCTGCTTTGATTAGGCTAGCTGAAAGATTGGTACATATTCTCAACAATTTGTATATAATGTACTATGTATTGTATTAGATTATGGCTATACAAATTTCAAATGTTTCTACATCACCAGTGCCTGCATTGTACAAAGTTTTTATTATTAATATAGATTTAGGATTATCCTTCAATGCTGAAAGTTCAACATCTCACAAATCCTTTTAGTTTCTTACCCTTGGGACATTCCAAGCATTATTAATTCTTTAAGGTGATAAAAAAGGTATTCAGTGTCATCTAAAGTGTTCATAAAAGTTACTAGATCCAAATATATTATAATTTTGCACTTCCTGATTTTAGTATAGTATCATATTTTCTAATATATTTAGCCAATCTTTACAGATCCGTGATTAATTTCTCATAATATGAAATTATCCATTGATATTTCCTATGCCAAATAACTTTAACACTAAAGCATAAAGTAATAGCAATAAACTATATTTCTACACCAAAAAGCGCATTGTATGAACAAAAGAAAGAAAGAAAAAAAAAGGAATTAAAACTAAAATCTACATTATGAGACTTAACAACATCCCAATGATTTCCTTGCATCCAATAGGAATTAGATAATTTGCCCTGTGTCGGTACCTGAGCACGCCTTAATATCAATCCAAGTCTCTTATGGGTTAATTCTACTATATTCTGAGAAATGGCACACTTGAAAAGAAGATAAAAAATTGTACATATCTACTAAAATGATTTGACACATTGTGGAGGGGTAACACGTTGATGTTGTGTGTTATTGACCCTACGTGAGGTATGTATATTGCTATTGTTGGTTTACCTGTTTTGCCGAGTGGCACTAGGAGTGAGAAGGAGGAGTGTATATAATTGTAAGTGCTTATTTTTTCTTGGTAACCATGAAGCTAATTATTTGCCTAACTTCATACTGCTTCTTCCATAGATTCATGATAGTGATGTTACAGTGAGTGTATAGCATACATTCCTTCTTTATGGACACTAATAGTCGAAAATACAGGAATCATTTGTCAAAACATTGTCATAGCCAAACCAGTACCCACTATGAATCTCACAACATGGTGAAACACAACATGAGCAAGAGTTTGGTGGAAAAAACGGTTGTGGGGCAAAGCATGAGTCTCCCTGTTCTACCAAACCAATCAAAAGGCAGCCCCACATAAGTTACATAGGCCCGTTTGCAATGGGTTAACATAGTAAGCTAAATAAGTCAATTCAACAAATGAAATGAGATATGGTTCTCCTAAAAAAAATATATATATATATAAACCACTTGGATATTTTAAATGCCTCAGTTCTAAAGTAGTGGGGAAAAATAGAAACCGATGGTAAAATCATATTTCTTAAAAAAGCTACTAGTTAACTCACTCACGACGGGGGCATTCCAGCCTTGCATGTCACAATGCCGGGGCTTTCGAACGCTTAGGCCTAAATCAATTAAATGACTGGCACCATATGGTGCCACCCGGCCACCGGGCCCTTGAATGAGCGGTACCGTAGTGTACCACCCGTCCAGAGAGGGTTAATCTATACTATAGAAGCCCTCTCTCATCACAACCAAATCAGTTAGGGTCAGGAGTACTGATGATCTTTATGTTTAGTTCTTGGTTTCTTGAATTTCTTGTAGGACAGGAGACATGTTGCAGGTTGACTTTTTAATCTATTCATTTCTTTTTAAATCAAATTTTATTAATTTTGATATGAACAAAGGTCTGAGGAAGTTTTTTAGTTAAAAGAAAGCTAATGTTTCAGAGAAACTGATACTTCCTTCACATTGTATTGGGAGCATCATACTGCATGTTAAAAAGACAAGCATATGTTTGTTATATGTTTCTAAACACTAATTAGCACTTATTAGCTGCTAGGGATGAGATTTATATAATTTTGATCCTTAAATTGATGAAAGTCTGATCCTCTTACATTTGAAAAGGAAATCAATTGTCTTAGAAATCCTTATGGGTAAACTGGCTATTCTTATATTTTCTTTTGTGAATGTAAATCTCTGAACTTTAAACCCTAGACAATGTTTAGGGTTTATGTACTACAACTTGCTAAAAATAAAATGAACTTAATCCTAGGAAAGATAAAGATGAAAATAAAAAAGTCAACCCCCAAAAATCAGTTCCTCATCCAGAAAGACACAAGTACTGGACATGAGTAGAAAGCAAGCTCTTTTTTACAATTTGCTGCAAAATAATAAGAATGCCGATATTGGTGGATTGATTAAGAATATTTGTCCAAAATTATCCCTCTCACACATGGAAAGTTTCAAATTCTTAGCCCTCCTCTCAACAGAAAATTGATGTTAACGTTAACCCATTCTGTACAGGTGTCACGAAACACATGTTGGCACCAATTAGGCCTAAGAGACGGGTGTCAGTGTGTACATGACATGAGAAAACCGTTTCCCCGTCCCTCTAATTTTTAGCCGGTGCCTCTAGTGTTGTACACCGCCCGCCTAGACGACCAGTTACGTAATTAGGCGCCCTGTCGGCAATGGGTTAAGAACTGCTCACATGCCCAATTCTGGCAAAACTGATATTCAGCAACTCATCTTGACAGTGACACCTTTACCCAATACAATATGACATGGTCTGGATGACACAGATACTCTTCATGATGTATACATGGGAGGGTTCTTTGAATGTGGCAGTGTTCAATTTGAGAGCATCTTAGTAAGGTGACTCTAGTATAAAATAAACTAACTGGCAGGACCATTGCAAAACTGGTTTGTGAGTGTAGTTAGTAAGAAAGGAAGTACTGTCTTGGCAGTAAGGATGCCTAATGCATGTGTCCCTTTAACCCATTTCAGACACGTATCTATTAGCTTGATTGGTCCCAAGGACGGACACTAGTGCCACCTGCACGGCATGCCAAATGTTTTTTATTTCAGAACGAGGGAGCTTTACCCAACATAATTTGACCTTCTGTGCTCTCTTTCATTCGCTCATTATAACACTAGAGCCATATTTGTGTTTTATCTTCTTGTAAAACTTATATGAGGCATCTGACGGTATCAATTAGTGTTGTAGTAGACTAAAATTAAAGTATAATGTCCTTATCAGCTTTACACTTGGTGTGATATAAAAAACATTTTATGGAAGGGAAAAAGCAACTTTTATCTTTTATAAACAAATACAAAAGCAATAACCATCCATAATAAAAATAAATGAAGAAATGGGAAGACGAATGAGACCTGTGCCTAAAACTGCAAGTGCTACAGTACAAAGCAGCTATACTAGCACAGGGACACCTTACAGATGCTGTACATGATCTGGTTCACCCTCCTCTTCTCATTCTGCCTTCATATCCTTCACTGCCTCTACTTTAGAGCCACAGGTCAACATCTTGCTGTGTATCATCTCTCCCTGAGGATTGTGCTTGGTATAGAATGTGGAGATGCCCTTCAAGGCTTTCTTTCTTGCTGGTGCTTGAAGAGAATGGTGTCATCTATAAATGGGATTTCAAAATAAAATTATTTCGGTGAATATTTTGGCAATTACAGCAATAACAATTGCAACTGGTATCATCAGTCATTATGTAGAGCTAATACTCATAGTGGAAATGAGAAATTAAACAATTCACTTTGCCTTTATGTCAACTATGCCATGATGACTATTGGTACCTACGTGTCGCCATCTGTTGTCTGGCGAGTAACTTGTTTGGTACATATGTGTTGCCACTTGTCCACACCAGGTTAAACGCTGAAGCCCATCGTCATTTAGCTTTTCCTGTGAAAATTGGGACCTACTGTTAATGAGGTCAGTGAAATACGAGTAGAAATGACTGGGAAATATGGTAAATGACTGATCTAATATTTTCAGATATTCCTAAAAGTGCTCATAAAATTTACAACACTAGTAGATGTAAAAGGCTAGGTCTCAATATAATTCAGAAAAAAAAACTATTACTGTGAAGGAAGAGCAATTCTTTGTTATACATTCATATAAAGATACACATCTTTATTTAGCTATTTTTTTTTGTGCTACTTTTCTTCCTTTGTCATGGTCTACCTGGCATGATTTGGCATAGATGCCCTTAAGTAAGATAGATTTAATATCATATTTCTACTGATTTTCGATGTCTACTTCTAAAACCAATTTTCTTAAATATGTCAAGCAGGTAGCTTGGAGGGGATGTGTTTTAGACGAGTAAATATATATTCACAAATGACGAACATAAAACATTATGTTCTGATAATAAATATATACACAGAGTTCTCGATTATGCTGTATTGTTCTGTCACCAATAGGAATCAGAGACAAACAAATATTAAGCGCATTGTATGGAAGTAAATGATATTTTGAACAATGTTATTATTGTATCTTCCATTATGGTCAAGAGAGTAGCCCAAGACTTGAGAACAAGTGTGAAAATTTTATAATTTTCACAGAACAATAATTCTGTCAAACAACTGCTGACCCTCAAACATCTGCAAGCTGAGAGAGGCTGAATGATAAATATAAGTGCTATCCTAAGTTGGGGAAATCATATTCAGTAAATAAGTAAAAATTGGTAATGAAGATTAAAACCCGTTGTATTTTAACTTATGGGATTATAATGCTGATAATCAGAAAACTGCAGATAATACTGAAAGTTAAGCACTAATCTACAGATACTTTCTGATATTATTTGGAACTTAACCCATTGAATATGGGTGACGTCAGTGAGAAATTTTGCCGAGGGCCAAGGTGACGGGAATGTGCCAATGCGTAAATCTTTATCTATTACTTTATAGTGCTTACTATTGTTACTTGTACAATCAAGCTAATAGTAATAGTTATATCTCGTAACTGATAATGAAAATTATCCTTATAATCCTATAATTACCATAATATTAACCAAAATAGGTTTCATTTACAAAAATAATCATAAATGCCAATGCTAAATCTTTATCTATTACTTTATAGTGCTTACTGTTGTTACTTGAACAATTAAGCTAAGAGTAATAGTTATAATTAGTAAATAATAATTAAAATTATTCTTATAATAACATAATTACCATAATATTAACCAAAATAGGTTTCGTTTTCAATAATGCTGACCTCCTGCTCTAAAGTTCTGGCAGTGTAAACAGTGCAAGCAGAAGTCATCTTCCTCTTCCCCAACTCTTCATGCTTTTTTTTATTCTTTTAATACAAAGGGGAATGGTTGTTGCTATTTATATATGAAATTTAAAAAAATACAAAAATCATAATGTTGCTTATTGTCCTCCCATAATATGATAATGCTTCAGAAAAATATACAAAAAGGTTAAAGCAGCATTTTGTCGTCCCTTAACCCGTCAACAATGGATGACGTGTTTTTTTGCCATACATGACGCAGGACCTCTTGCCTGACAATGGGCGTCATGGCATTCGGGGATTTTGGATCACTATGTTATTTTATTGTACTATAAGTAATGAGTGAGTGATGTTGACAATTGCAGTCATAATTATTATAACTTCTGTAATACTAAGCAAAATGGTTTTCAACTCACTTACAAAACCTAGATGGCACCACTTTCTCCTAGCACCAGCAGGAGAGAGAGCCTTGAATGGCACCCATTTACGGTCTCTAGCAAGCACTATCTCTATAGAGTGATGGCACATAGCAAGTTCCCGACCTCTTGCTCTAAAGTACCGCAGATGAAAGATGTGCAGGCAGAATGAGAGGAGGAAGGTGACTCACACCTTGCCCAATGCATACAATGTGCCCCTGTGCCAGTATGGATGCCTTTTATTGTGGCACTCACTGTCAAAAGCACAAATTTCCTTCCTCTTCCCTATTTCTTTATTTTGGATGGTTATAAGTTTCATGTTCGTTCGTGACAGCACACAAATGCGAAAAAATAAAGTTGCTTTTTGTCCTCCCCTAAAACATCAACACTTTTATCATATCGAGTATAAAGAAAAAAAATGAGTTGATATGGACCCTGAACTACAATTTTAGTCAACTGCAGAATTGATGGAGCCTGTGATATGACAAATATAAATTTCTAAAAACACTAAAACACACAAAAAAACAAAATACAAAAATGGCTCTAGCTCTACAATGAGGGACTAACAGGGAGTGGGAAAAATCAAAATATGTTGCAGAAGCTGCCTTGCTTAGAAATAAAACCCATCCTGGAGACAGTGTAAGCAAATCTATCCCCCGTCGGCAACAGGTTAAAATTGTAATACTTCAGTCAGAATGAATGTAAAAAACGTGAGTTATATGGGCTCTATACTACAATTTTAGTTGATTACAATATCAAGAAAGCCTGTCAGATGATATAAATATTTTTTTTTCCATAATATAGGAAAAAAAAAAAAAGAAAGAATGAAAGAGAGTGCAGAAAGCCTTGATAAACCATGTGCCTCTCTCTTGCTCTGAAATAAAACCCATCTGGAGTGCCATGCAGGTGGCACTGATAATGATAGATATAACAATAAAGATGATGATGATCATGATAGTAATTATGATAATAAGAACAACATTACTAATGAAAATAACAATAATCAAAATATTAACAGTGATAAGGATAATAATAATAATGATGAAACTGATAATAATAATGATAATGGTAACAATAATGCTAACAATGAAGCTAATTTTCAAAACAAAAGCTTTTCTGCAAATTTAATATAGGTCTAGATATTGACTCATTGGTGACTAAGTGCTTTTGTGGAACCATTTTTGCGTAAAATAAATAAGCAAATAAATAAAATAAAACTTTAGTGGAGACTGTATGTGTACATCCACTCCTAAAATCAATAAGTCATTCAGATTCAGGCTTAGGAGAAGAGGAAATAAATTTCAAAAGCTATGTAGAGGCCAAATTATACATGCATTATTTTTCTTAGATTTTATATATAAGTACCTCTTTTAATTACATTATAATTCATGCTAAATTTTAAAAGTAGATTTACTTTATCAAAACCAAAATAACCAGAAATTTTCATGTAGCAAAAAACTGGGAATTTCTGTGTAATTAAGTAGGGTCTTTGCTTTGGCTTGTACTATTATCTATGTTCAACCCCCAAAAAAGACATCAGGATTCACAAAGAATCCAGAGGATGCACTATCTATAAGGGAGAAAGACTATGCAAAACATCATCAGAAGTCTCCCTTAAACAAAACTTCATAATCCATTCACAACGGGTGACGTGATATTATGTTATTGGAATATTTCACTCCCCTGGATGATCTACTCCTGTCAAGATCTCTCCCTCATAATATCATTGCAGTTGTATTTGTATATACACATTTTCTTGACTTGTAAAACAACAACAACAACAACCAACCAACAACAACAACTTCCCCTGTAGAATTGGTTGGGTGAAAAGTGCTCTGAGAGTGCTCCAGGAGAGGTCTCGCACTTGGAGGCTGCGCACTTGTTATCTTCCCAGTGGAGGCGGCATAAGGCAAATATATAAGCTGGTGTGAATGGTTAACAAATATCATGGGAACATCATTGGATGCAAAGGCTTAATAAACTGAAAAGATTAATTGTGGTAATAGGGAACACATGTTGAATGCTGTTATAGTTCCACTACAATAATTGCAATAAAACTGCACAAGTTATCAGAACACTGCTTTTGTTAGCTGTAAAACCTATTGAAATGGACAACACAAGATCTAAATTTCATATGAAAAAGGGGAAATATTTTGAAGACATGTATACCCTCACTGGTTGTGGCATGTCTGATCCACCCTAAGAGCACTTGCATAAAGACCATAGAATTTAGGAAAGTTTAGACTCTGATGGTCAAATAGTTCTCAAATCCAGATTACTGGCTACTCTTCTAATTGAATAACAAATCAGTCTAAATCAAAATTTGCTATCATAAAAAACATCTGTATCTCCAAGTTCTGCATAATCCATATTCTAATGACCAACAGGCTGGGTGGTGTCTCTGGTGCACAAAAGAAGCACTGAAATTGGTACATGCAGAAAGTTTCACACCATGCACTGGCAGAGACTAATGTCTCCCTGACATGGACATTACAGTAGCATACTACACACTAGAAAAATATGATCTAAAATTATCATTCATGACAAATGCTGTGTAAAAAAGCTCAAGGATATCAAACACAATGTTAAAATACAATAATTCTTAATAATTGATTAAATCAATTGAAGGGAACGACATAGCTGACAGGTTAGCGGAGGAAGGCAGGAAGAAACCCTTGAGTGATCTTGTGGTGCATCCTAGCCGGTAACTGCTAAGGTGTAAAACGATGGTTGCAGGGCAGGTCGGTGCCCTGTAGTGACATAGAGAGGAAGCGAGAACCTCCCTCTCGGCCAGCTGGTACTCACACGCCAAAGGCTATGAGTCGCTGATAATCTCTCCT
Organism: Penaeus japonicus; assembly: GCF_977035675.1. Classification (NCBI taxonomy): domain Eukaryota; kingdom Metazoa; phylum Arthropoda; class Malacostraca; order Decapoda; family Penaeidae; genus Penaeus; species Penaeus japonicus. Next base: position 11,154,798 of record NW_028234434.1, read on the forward strand.
AGAAGATCAAGGTGAGCTGAAGTCAGTCTGCACAGACTGAAAATAGGCTACTCTTGTGCGTGGCAAATCATTCCCACTATTGGGCAAGATGAGCGACGCTGTGAGCATTGTGGCGCGCCGGATGCCAAATTAGAGCACTACCTGATGGAATACGAGCACACTCGCTTCCTCAGGCAGGGCCCAGAAACGACAGCCGCCGGGCTGGTTAGATGGCTATGCCTGTCACTTGCCCCCTGGCAACTGGAGCGCCTACAGGCAATCCGACTGCCATGGTAAGAGTTCAGTTATGATGATCAGATGAGTCAGCACTTATAGCTAATAGAGACCGGGCTACCCTATCCACACAGCCCGGGCGAAGCAACGTCTTCGCAAATCTCTCTGAACTGAGCTGAACTGAATTCAGCGATGATGATCAGATAAGATTAGAGAAGATGAGTCAGGACTCATAGCTGACAGAGGCCGGGCCGCCTTGTACATATAGCCCGGGCAAAGCGACGTCTTTACAAATCTGTCTGAACTGAACAGATTAAATTTTTAAAAAGCTTGTTCTAAATCTCATTAGTGACATATTACAGAAGTTAGGTCTGTTCTTTGATTCAGAAAAAGAACAGTCAAGGGGATAAGACAAGAAAATGTAATAAACAATATCTTTAATTAGAATAATAGCAACTTTACTTAATACAAACTATGAGGATCCAGCAGTCTCATTTAGTCATCATAAATATCTTAAATAAAAGGGAGGATACTGATATCATCTTGATACTTTCACATAGTGCAGACACACATTTAATAAAAAAAAAAGGGGAACTTCCTGCATAAAATAATAATTAGTTTGAAAATACTGGAAGAACCAAAATGAAAAGGGTTTAATCCATTGCAGACAGGGATAGATTTGCTTGCTCACTCCCTAGAATGGGCACAAGTGTCATCTACAGCAAAGTATCTTCACCTTTATATATCATGACCCTTCACACTCTCATTTGTGAACCGGTTCTAAACCAACCTGTTTTTGTATTTGTCACATAACAGGCTCTATCAATGTTGTGGTTGACTAAAATTGTAGTATAGGGTCCATTATGTTATTTATACTCAGACATGGAAGTATTATGGTTTTATGGGAGAAATAAATAAATACAAAACAAATAACCATCCAAAATGAAGGTAACATGAAGGGATGGATAAGAGGAAGGAAATCTGTGTTTATGACTCTGAGAGCCACAGCACAAGACAGTCTTACTGGCACAGAAGGACATGCTAGGAGAAAGTGGTGCCATCTATGTTTTGGATTTTAAATTAAACTCATTTTGCTTAATCCATTGTGGACGGGGGATAGATTTGCTTGCCCAGTCTCCATGGTGGGTTTTACTTCAGAGTGAGGCAGCTTCACACAACATACTTTGACTTTTTGCACTCTTTTTTTGTCACTCACTGTAAAACTAGAGCCATTTTTGTGTGTTTTATTGTATTTAGAGCTCTATTGACTTAAAATTGTAATATAGGATCCATATCAGCTCATTATTTTCCTTATACCCAGTGTGATAGAAGTAATGCTGTTTTATGCGAGGACAAAAAGCAACTTTATTTTTTTTGTATTTGTGTACTGTCATGAACCTACAATGAAGATAATATGAAGAGGAAGGAAACCTGTGTTTATGACTGTGAGTGCCACAGTAAAAGGCATAAAGACCATTTTAGACACTGGGCATGATTTGAGTCAACTTCCTCTTCTCGCTCTGCTAGCACATCCTTCATCGGCAATACTTTAGAGCAAGAGGTCGGTAACTTGCTGTGTGCCACCAATCTATAAAGATAGTGCTTGCTAGAGACTGTGGATGGGTGCCATTCAAGGATCTCTCTCCTGCTGGTGCTAGAAGAAAATGGCGCCATCTAGGCTTTGGATGTTAGGTTTGCATAACCCATTGGTCGTGGTTTTTGAGATTAGTGTATATAGCTTTGTGGCGGTAATATCATATATAACCCGGAGGTCCGTAGCAGTATTTATCTTACACTCGAGTGGTGTGGGAGACAACACTTGAGGCAGTTTGACATCGGTTTCCTCTTTTGTTGAAAAACTGGAGAGGCTTGAAAGTAACTTTTTTTTCCAATAATTTAGACTCGTATAGGAAGTCTTTTGAAAACATAAGCAATGTGATAATGTAATATGATAATTCATAACTTTTTATGGTATACTTATATCTATGAATCTACCTAACATTGTTTGATAGCAAACGAAAAAGAGGACTTGGGTCATTTTTGCATTTTTTTCAGAAACAATAAAAATGGCTGGAAAATTGGTAATTGTTTCATTTTACCAATGTCATAGTGTATTTTATAAACTTTTGTGGGTTTATTTTTCTTGGAATTACATATGGGGAATAAAAAAGGGAGTGAAACATATACATGTATTTACATGTAATAAAACCAAATCTGATTTACATAAGTACAATATATACAACTCAGTACTTTACCTTATTATGATAATTTTCAAAACAGGTAAAGACACAGACTGGTATCTTGCAAATAAGGCACTCAGCCTTTGTCATATTTCTTTTGCCATGCGTGTAGCACACACAGCATTGCTTGTACTTTTTCCCACTATTTCCCTTATCACATGAGGGTTTCTTCCTTGCAATTGAAAGGCTGAATTTGTTACAGCTGGACGTCCTCGTCCTCTGTACTTAGGTGCATCCAGAAGGTACTCACACTGCAGGCCTCTCACCTCTTCCCTGAAGAGAAGCGGCTGTTCAGCCTCCCCACCTGCTTCCTAGTATAAAATAAAGGTGTTTACCATTGCCATATCGAACAGGTACATAAACACTTTCTTATACCATTTGAGGCTCCTCCTCACAGCTGGATATGACGAAGCGAGTTGGTCACCGACGTCGGCACGTTTCATACCATCATTGTAATCTATTACGGCCCTTGGTTTCATGACATTATCTCCATTTTTGTTTAATTGGTCAATCTCGACCATCTCTGATATGTGCATTGTTGACAGAATATGGATGGGTTTTTTATCCATCTATTTGAGGCACAGCATGTCAGTTAACGTACTTCTTCTCTCCATCTCATTCAATTTCAGTTTATTTATAAAATCACGAGGCATCCACTTTCTATTAGGCCGCACAGTCCCACAAGCATTTGTCCTCCTTCCCTAGAGCCAATGGAAAAGAGTAGAGAATGTGTACCAATTGTCTACATAAAGGCTGTACCCTTTATTCAGCCCTTGCGCCAACTCCATCAAGTCGGCAATAGCCTTACGTGAAGCCAGCAGTTCCCCGTTTGTCTTGGCCTGTGTAAAATTTGAACGAACATCGAACATGTGTAACCACATGTTGGGCCTGATGAAATACGTTTATATATCTTTAGGCCAAACCAAGCTCTTTTTGTCTGGTTATATGTCACGAATCTCAGACAGCCCCTAAATTTCCATAAACTTTTGTCTACGGTAATCCACTGTGGTGGAGCATAAACTGTCAGGCAATTCTTTTGGAGAAGCTCAAATATGCGGCCAAGCTTCCACAGCCTGTTGTTTTTGTTCTGGAAATCATCACTAGAAAAGTGAAGGGCACTCAATATTTGATCATATCTGTTATGAGGCATATGTTTTGGAAAAAAAAAGGGTGCCTCGTGAAGGTCATCTTTCAACCAATGCTGCGCCTGGTGTGGCTTTGGAGATATTCCCATCATAAGTCTTAGTGCTATCCAGATTTGAAATTTGGCTAGAGTCATGGGCATCCACCTGAGCTCGTGTTCTCTTACCATGCCTGTGTGATTTGGCATACCTGTAATGGATGATAAACATTCAATGGAATTATAACATGACACTATTCAGAACATGTAGAATTTTTGCCTCTTTTTTTAAATGAAGGAGATGAGAACTTGATTCTTCATTTCTTCCATGATGATGTTCAGTATCTTGTCCGTGAATTTTTTTTTCAAGAATTTGTGAGGCAACTTTGAAGTATCGAGGTTTACCCTCAAGCCTGGTGACACCGTAAAACTGAACTTTCATGGCACATTTTCTCTCCTACACCACCAGAACCCTGGACTACCTGGTGAATTTCGTGAAAGAATGCAATTAGCATACTCCAATAATGGTTCATCGGACAAAATGTCACTATTGTGCAGCTGCATGTACCTGGTGAATTACATGAATGAACATGGTTAGCATACTCCAATAATGGCTCATCGGAGTCTGTGCTACTATTATGAAGTTTACTGTAATCAATTTTGTCATCAAACGAATCAATAGCAGGAGTTTCAGGGTCCTCCATTTGTCTAATTCTCTATTTCATCCTCTCCCTTCTCATCCAAAAAATCAAAGAAGGATTGAGTAGAAGTAACCTAGAATGAAGTTGAGATCTGGGTTTTTATTCAGAATTCTAGCTAATGAGCACTCAGTATAATATGTGGCGTGACATTCCAACCAATCAGGGAATATGGAGTGCCTTTGAAACAGGGAAAGAGGTAATCGGATATGATGTCAAAACACAGCGTGGTAAATTTGAGGGGAGAGGGAGGGGAAGGGGAAAAAGGGGGAGAGGTGGAGGGAGGATAAGGATAAGCCAGATTTGCGGAGCAGATGCTACGCCGGGCTTGTATGCAATGACGTGAGTCCGCCTGTGCCAGCGTGTGCTGACTCGTGAGAGAATGTGCCAACGAGTGTTGACTCGATCTGAGCTTGGTCCTTACCCAATGCAGTGCCCAGCTACGTCAGTAACCGCCAGGTGACAGTGGAAGCTCACGAGCTTGGGCGCGGCTCGATCTGGAGGGAGGGAGGAAGGGGATAGGGAATGTGGTAATCGGATATGATGTCAAAACACAGAGCAATAAATTTGAGAGGAGAGAGAGAGAGAGAGAGAGAGAGAGAGAGAGAGAGAGAGAGAGAGAGGAGAGGAGAGGAGAGAGAGAGAGGAAAGGAGAGGAGAGAGAGGAGAGGAGAGAGAGAGAGGAGAGATAGGAGAGATAGGAGAGAGAGAGAGAAAGGGGAGGAGAGAGAGAGAGAGAGGGGAGGAGAGAGAGAGAGAGGGGAGGAGAGAGAGAGAGAGAGAGAGAGAGAGAGAGAGAGAGAGAGAGAGAGAGAGAGAGAGAGAGAGAGAGAGAGAGAGAGAGAGAGAGAGAGAGAGAGAGAGAGAGAGAGAGGAGAGAGAGAGAATGTACATACACACATACACGCGTGTACGTAAAATGCACAGAGAGAGAGAGAGAGAGAGAGAGAGAGAGAGAGAGTACATACACATGCGTATACATGAGAGAGAGAAAATGCACACACACACACACACACACACGCACACACACATGTATATACTAACACATACTACCACATGTATATACTCACACACACACACACATATATATATATACTAACTCACATATATACAAAAATCAAGGTAATAAGTTCCAATGTCACTTAGTACTTGCGGCAACATTCGTAAGGTCACATAGGATGAACTGGAAATGAGGTCCTAAATGACATCGCATAAGAAAATATAAGGTAGTAGGGCGTTCCCTTGTTCCCTCATTAGCCCTAACCACCACAGGATATTGTGCCTTCCGCACTGGGGGTCAGGCCGTATCTTGACATGATATCATGCAATCCGTGTTCACAACCGATGCCTGCCTTGACAGCAAATCATGCTATCTGTGACCAATGGGTTAATATTATGATAATCATAATAATTATGATTGCAATTGTCATCCCTACTCACTCCCTTCTCATAGCACAATAAAATAGCACAGTGATCCAAAATCCCGAAACGTCATGACACCCGTCGTCAGGCTAAAACTCCTAAATGATGTCAACATAAGAAAATATTAGGTAGTAGGGCATTCCATTGTTCCCTTGTTATCCCTAACCACTGCAGGATATCGTGCCTTCCATGCTGGGGGTCAGCCTGTATCTTGACATGATATCATGCCATCGGTGTTCATGACTGATGCCTGCCTTGCCATCCGTGACCAATGGGTTAATATTATGATAATCATAGTAATTATGACTGCAACTGTCATCACCACTCACTCCTTACTCATAGCACAATAAAACAGCACAGTGATCCAAAATCCCCCAACGTCATGTATGTCATGATGCCTATCGTCAGGGCAAAGCTCCTGCATCATGTATGTCATGACACCCGTCCGCAAGGGTTGATATTAAGCAATCATAATAATTAAGATTGCAATTGTCTTATTCACTCACTAAATAGTTACTACTCACAGTACAAAGAAGAAACACAGTGATCCACTCTCCCCCAACAACAAATGTGGCATGACAACTATCATTATGTACATCTTGACACCCGCTGTTAGGCCCAAAAATTGCGTCATGTATGTCATGACACCCATCCGCAATGACTTAAGAGAAGATGAGGGACTGATTCTGTCTTCTTAGAACTACCTACCAATTTCTGCCTTTCTTATATTTGTGTTGAGTCTGTTGTTGAGAATCCTTCCTTCTAGGCAGAACTTGTGACTCGTCTTCTAGATAGTGCATTTCTGCAACCATTTCCTGAAATAATTGAACCAAATGAGAATATTTAAAAGGATTCCTGGTCTTCCTGTACACTTGTGCAGACAATCATCAAAGAGCAAGTTATGTGTGGATGGGTGATTAGGACTTTTATGATAGGAGATCCATCCAGAACATCTATCATTATGGAAAGCATTGGTAATTTCAAGATTGGAATATCAGTGCCAAGTATGGAATCCAAATCTAACAAAAGATATAACATGACTTGAACATGTTTAAAGAGTTTTCACACCAAAGTAGATATCATAAGATATAACTAATAGAAGAGACTAAATATTAAGACTATTTTTCATTACAAAGATGGAGGGAAAAATATTTCATTATATATGTATGGAAGATGAAAACTTGGCATCAAATCAAATAAAGGTAGAAGAAGTGGGAATTACAGAAAGACATTCCCCCAGACAGGAAAAAGGATGTTATTGTACTAGGATAAGGGCTAAAACATAATTTTTCTACTGAAAATGCAGAATTAAATTTTCTTAACCCATTCACGCCGGATGACACCTGACACGTTTCGTGGTTTTTGCATCAGATGCCAGCGACGAGATATTTGGTCAAGGCCGGTGCTTGGGGTGAGCGAGCGGACAGCCCAGGGTCGCGGCTAGTGCACCCGAGAATCCTGTCATTTTGACCATTCAGAGCCAGAATCGCCCCGGCGTGAATGGGTTAACTAACAAGCCAAAACCATTTAAATGTGTGTTAAAGGATATTTAAAACCTAAACTGTGGAAGTGTTTAAAAAAATAATACACCTGGTTAAATTCAATATTCAAATTCTACCCTTCAGCAAGTTTAGCTTCTTTCAACTGACAACCCTAGCATAAGTAACTTACAAGACTCAAGCTAAAACTTACAAGTACCCAAGATCTTGTACAAGAAAACAGGAAAAAGTAAGAGATCCCTAGGTCTCATTATCTATTTTTACAAATCATTATTGGTAATAGCAATGTAGAAGATATACAATTTGATAAACACAGTCGTTCAGTATCTGTGGGTGTGTCCTACAATAAAATTTAATAGAAATGTAATTTGTTTGGAGCAAAAACAGAAGAAATACAAAGGATATTAATGATAAACTTGTTACTATTTCCTCATTTCTTTGAATGAATTCTGACAGGTACATGAATTCAAAAATCTTTGAAATACACCTTATTATCTATGAATATTGAATACTTTACATTATATAGAATTATATAGGTTTAGTGTATAGTATACATGTCCCTAAAGTATAGCAAGTACCTTAAGCTACCAGTATTTCTAGATAATATTTTCCTTTATATTTCGTTTAGCTTATATTGTTTTACGTTGAAAACAAGTATCAAAATACAATTTGTTCAATAAAAATGAAACCTTTATTCTTCAAACTTCTTTCAGTACAGACTAATACTATATCACATTTGAACCCATTCCTGCCGGTTAATGTGTTATCACGTCATTGTAATATTTCACTCTTCTTGGGTTACATCCTAGAATGTCAAGATCTCTCCCTCAAAGAATATGCTTTACATTGTTACATACACACCTAATCATAGTTCTGTTTGTTATCTAGCCAGCATGCAAATACAAGTCCAGGCATGAATGGGTCAAATAGCAGACAGTACAATCTATCCTCATTTTAATGACCCTATTTATTACAGACAAATTTTGGTATCTATTAACCCACAAGCATTTTTGACCATATGTGAGGCATGTCAGGTGCCACTGCCAGTTTGGATGTTTTGCTGAATGGCACTAGGAGTGAGGAGGAGTATATACAGTTTGAAATATATTGTTTTATATTTGTTATAATAAAAAAAATGTTTCTCCAAACTTCATAATGCTTCTTCCATACATCATCCCATTAACAGCAGGTACAAGATATCACATTGAGTGGTGGCAGGACCAGCCACCATGGACAAAATATTTTGTCATGGCTATCCTCTTAGCCGGTGCGCTGGGTGATTGGGCATATAGCGCTTGGCCGTGGCCAGAGCAGGCAAATAGTCTGAGGCGTTAGGTTTACGTGTTTGAAATAACCCGTTGGTAACGGGTTAATGATAGTGATGCTATACTGAGCCCACAGCTTATATTCCTTAGAGAAAGAGAAAGAGAACGAGAGAGAGAGAGAGAGAGAGAGAGAGAGAGAGAGAGAGAGAGAGAGAGAGAGAGAGAGAGAGAGAGAGAGAGAGAGAGAGAGAGAGAGAGAGAGAGAGAGAGAGAGAGAGAGAGAGAGAGAGAGAGAGAGAGAGAGAGAGAGAGAGAGAGAGAGGAGAGAGAGAGAGAGAGAGAGAGAGAGAGAGAGAGAGAGAGAGAGAGAAAGAGAGAGAGAGAGAGAGAGAGAGAGAGAGAGAGAAAGAGAGAGAGAGAGAGAGAGAGAGAGAGAGAGAGAGAGAAAGAGAGAAAGAGAGAGAGAAAGAGAGAAAGAGAGGGAGAAAGAGAGAAAGAGAGAAAGAGGGAGAAAGAGAGAGAGAGCTCCATTTGGATAGAGAGAAAGAGAGAAAGAGAGAAAGAGAGAGAAAAAGAAAGAAAGAGAGGGAGAAAGAGAAAAAGAGAGAAAGAGAGAGAGAGCTCCATTTGGAGATACTGTTATGTTATAGGCCACTGTGTCTAGTCATATATATCATTATTATTTAAATTACCAATCTCATTACCCTCAATCATCAACCTTACTATTATCATTACTGTCTTGTTGTTGCTCTCAGCATTATGCCCTCTCTTATTGGCAATCTGCCTTTTTGCCATTCTGACTTTGCCATGCTATAGTCTATCGGCTTTAACTTGAGCCCTGTGGAAACCCCCACTGTTTAAAGATCTAGTGATAACATGCGCATGGAGATCTGTCTCATTGTTAGTCTTTATTTCATCTATTTATGAAATATATAAATATATATATGCATAACCTGACTGCATGGTTATATGAATGGCTTGGGATTTGAGGGAAAGACAATGGCCAAAGGCTCAAGTTCAAATCAAAAGAGTAGGAATACAATTATGAGACAGGGTATTGTAATGTATTGGAAAAAACAACAACAACAAACTAATGGCAGATTGATCTGATTAACCCATTAACGATGGGAATAGATTTGCTTACCCTGGCTCCAGGATGGTTTTATTTCAAAGCAAGGCAGCTTCATGCCTTTTAGTCACTCATTGTAGAGCTAGAGCCATTTTTGTGTTTTATTTTCTATGTGTTTTACTGAATTTAGAGACTTATATCTGTCCTATCACAGGCTCTATCAATTCTACAGTTAACTAAAATTGTAGTTCATATCAGCTCATTTTTTAATTTATACCCAGTGTGATAGACGTATTGCTGTTTTTGGGGAGGAAAAAAATAAACTTTATTTTTTTGTATTTGTATGCTGCCATGAACGAATATGAAACATATAATAATTCACAATGACATGATAACATGAAGAGGTAGGGAAGAGAAAGGAAACTTGTGCTTATGACTATGAGTGCCACAGTACAAGGCATTCCTACTGGCACAGGGGCACATTGTAGACATTGGGCATGGTTTGAGTCATCCTCCTCTCATTTTGCCTGCACATCCTTCATCTGCGGTACTTTAGTGCAAGAGTTTGGCAACTTGCTATGTGCCATTGCATTGATAGTGCTTGCTAGAGACCGTAGATGGGTGCCATTCAATGCTCTCTCTCCTGATGGTACTAGAGGAAAGTGGTGCCATCTAGGTTTTGGATGATAGGTGAAACCCTTTATGCTTAATATTACAGCAGTTTTAATAATCATGACGGCAATTGTCATCATCACTCACTCATTACTCATAGCACAATAAAATAACATGGTTTTTGTCAGGCCAGAGCTCCTGTGTCATGCATGACGAAAAAATACGTCACCCGTAGTTAACCCATTCGCGCCGGTTGACGTGCTGACACGTGGTCGAAAAAAGCCCCGGACCCGGGTGACGTCCTGGCACGTGCTACATTTTCGGCCCGCGCGCCGGGAGGCCAGTAGCGACGTGCTGAAACGTCCGCATTAGAATGATAGATTATTCTTAGTACAATTCGATTTTCATACTGGGATATAACGTAATATGAATGACGTCTCAGGTACATACGTAATCTTGATTACGGCATGGTGATTTCTGTTTCTGATTTGTTGAATATGATGATCTGAGTCGAAAGACTATCGTAAAATCAATTGTAATTGGCCGAGGAATAAAAAAAAAAAAAAAAAAAAAATTATATAACATCTTTTTGCTGCCCCACTAAAAGAAAATGACACTTGAAAAAACATTGCTGTTACTTGCATTCACTTGTATGCACATGTATGGTTGTTCATATTCTCTTTCTTTTCGTTTAGGAAGAAAAAAAAAATTGAAAAAAAAAACTATGTTTGTTACCTCACTAGAAGAATGCTTCCACTTCCCATTGGTATTACAACATAGGAGTAAAGAATATGGAAAAAGTTCAATAGAATAACACTAAAAAAACAGTGCTATAACATCTTTTTCGACTGATATACATCCTCTGAACATAGCACTACTTTCTACACATGATTACACTTTAGACGCAATCACGCAAACCATAAGGATAGGGTGGGTGAAAAACGCTCTGCGAGCGTCAGAGCGACCGCGCGCAGCGGGAAAACACCCCGGCACGAACGGTTGCGCGCTTGAAATCTTCCCGGCGTTATCGGGAGTAGGCGAAATTCCGCCCCGGCGTGAATGGGTTAAGGGATTAAAGAAAAAAAAAAATCTTCATTTCCTCTTTTCCTTAGGATGTATATGGCAACCAATCTTACACTTAAAAGGCTGATAAAAATAATTGCAATAATTAAAAGACATTAAATAATAATATGTTCCCCAGAATGGGAGGAAATTTTGAATCAAAGATTGGCCAATTTTGGTATATATGAATAATCATAAGCAATAGTGATAATGATAGTCATGATAGCAATAATAATAATAATAATAATAATAATGATAATGATAATAATAATAATATTAATAGTAACACTAATAACTATTATGATAATTATAATATAAAAAACAAAACCTTTTTCCCTGCACATTCAAGAAATGGCATAAACTGGTGAAGCCTTCTTGAAGCCTTGTATGCCTAGTAATTGACTCCTTGTTGACCATGGAGAGTTAACCCATTGCAGACCGGTGTCAGGACATACATGATGTAGGAGCTTTGGCCTGACGTACATGACATTCAGGGATTTTGGATCACCGTGCTATTTTATTTTGCTATGAAAAAGGAGTAAGTGATGATGGCTACTGCAGTCATAATTACTGTAATTACCGTAATATCGAGCTAACTTAACATCCAAAACCTAGATAGCATCACTTTTTCCTAGCACCAGCAGGAGAGAGAGCCTTGAATGGCACCCATCCACGGTCTCTAGCAAACACTATCTTTATAGAGTGATGGCACACACTAAGTTGACGACCTCTTGCTCTAAAGTACTGCCGATAAAGGTTGTGCAGGTAAAACGAGAAGAGGAAGGTGACTCAATCCATACCCAGTGTCTAAAATGTTCCCCTGTGCCAATATGGATGCCTTTCACTGTGGCAGTCACAAGCACAGGTTCCATTCCTCTTCCCTACCTCTTCATGTTATCTTTATTGTAGGTGGTTATGTTTCATATTCATTCATGACAGCATAAAAATATGAAAAAATAAAGTTGCCTTTTGTCCTCCCATTAAATAGCAATACTTCTATTACACTGAGTATATAGAAAATAATGAGCATTAGGATAATATACTACAATTTTAGTATACTGCAGCACTAATAGAGCCTGTCATAGTCTTTAACCCATTCGCGCCGGTTGACGTGCTGACACGTGGTCGAAAAAAGCCCCGGACCCGGGTGACGTCCTGGCACGTGCTACATTTTCGGCCCGCGCGCCGGGAGGCCAGTAGCGACGTGCTGAAACGTCCGCATTAGAATGATAGATTATTCTTAGTACAATTCGATTTTCATACTTGATTTGTCTTAGCTACTTTAGTTTATCCTTCTAAATAGTAGAAAATGGGATATAACGTAATATGAATGACGTCTCAGGTACATACGTAATCTTGATTACGGCATGGTGATTTCTGTTTCTGATTTGTTGAATATGATGATCTGAGTCGAAAGACTATCGTAAAATCAATTGTAATTGGCCGAGGAATAAAAAGAAAAAAAAAAAAAAAAAAATTATATAACATCTTTTTGTTGCCCCACTAAAAGAAAATGACACTTGAAAAAACATTGCTGTTACTTGCATTCACTTGTATGCACATGTATGGTTGTTCATATTCTCTTTCTTTTCTTTTAGGAAGAAAAAAAAAATTGAAAAAAAAAAAACTATGTTTGTTACCTCACTAGAAGAATGCTTCCACTTCCCATTGGTATTACAACATAGGAGTAAAGAATATGGAAAAAGTTCAATAGAATAACACTAAAAAAACAGTGCTATAACATCTTTTTCGACTGATATACATCCTCTGAACATAGCACTACTTTCTACACATGATTACACTCTAGACGCAATCACGCAAACCATAAGGATAGGTTGGGTGAAAAACGCTCTGCGAGCGTCAGAGCGACCGCGCGCAGCGGGAAAACACCCCGGCACGAACGGTTGCGC
>NW_028234434.1:11172907-11179924 GCF_977035675.1 Penaeus japonicus
CGTCAAGTAGTGGCAGTACCAGCTGTTGGGGACGAGATATTTTGTCATAGCCATCCTCCTGGCTGGTGCACCAGATGATCCAGTGTGTAGCACTTGGTTGCGGCCAGTGCGGTCAAATAGCCTGAGGTGTTAGGGTTATGTGTTTGAAATATCCCTGCATCTAGACCATTTGGAGCCAAAACAGCCCCATCAACATGTTAAAACTTATTACAGATACCTAACAAGTGTGGCAAAAGGGATAATGACCCAAAATAACCAGGAAGACATAAAGCAGAAGACATGGAGACTTGCCACATGGTCAAGTAGTTTTGGGTGCAGAACAGACAGCATCTGGCATATAACTGCATCCAGCTATTTATCTGCCAAAGAAACAGGTAAATGAGTTTTATCCTACAAGTACAATATAAACTGGTGAAACTTTGAAATGTATAATAAAATGCTAATCAGCTTAAAAACTTTATGTTTCATATGTTGAATAATATATGTTGAATCATATATCTCCTAGGATATTTATAGATCATATATTTTCACAAGAATTACTTTGTACCAAACATAAAATTGCTAATATTCTACAGGAACTTTGGCAACAAAGAAGAAAATTACTATATATATGGCATCTCTAGCTGAAATGACATAAATGACACAAACAAAAATTGAGAAAACAGTGTTTGAAAGTTAGCAGGTTGGACCACTCTTGTTTGCTCGTCTCACTTCAGTTCTATGGCACATGTAAATTTATTGATAATTCCCAACTCCTTGAAGCACATGGTGCTTATGATGGATTATGGACCTTATGATCATATCACTTTCACAAATCATTTCCATCTCTTACCCTTTAGGAAACAGTGTTCAAAACTTTTGGCTAGAATTTGGTCCAACTCATGCATGATATCCCAAGGCCTGTATATGTTGAAATATGAATGGCATACTTATAGTTAAAGACAACAACAGTGTAAGTAGTTTATTGAAATTAAGAAAACTAAAAATTTGGTCTCCTATCAATTTACAAGATCCCCATTAATTTACCGAAATTGATGACCATATGATGTCTGCATTCTTTTGTGCAGCAAACAGACTTTGTGTAATTAGACTCTGATAGTGCTATTGACCCATTCATGCTGAATGACTTGATATCACGTCTTCAGAATATTTCCCTCATAACGGATGACATCTTATTATGTCGTGGATTCTCCTGTATATCCCTGTTCTACATGGTTATGTTTGTATATACACATTGTAGTTGCATTTATATATATACACATTTTCCTCTCAGTGGGAAGCTACCCACCCTTGCTATCTTGCCGAGTGAGTTAATAACATGCAAGAAAAAAACAATGATTCATAAAGTCTTGGCCTTGTAATATGGTTACACCTTTTGCACATACCTGATAGTTGTAGCAATGGGGATGACTCAAAATAACCTGTCATAAAGCAGAGGATTAACAGGTGCTATTTGGTCAGGAAGTTCAGAATGCAGAATAGACAGCAGATGGAACATAACTGCACCTAACACTCAACCTATGGAAGAAACATAAAAATTATTAATGTATAATGGGTGTTATTCTTATTAAAAAGCAATACTAAATCTGATGAACCTCTGAAATACATTGTGAAATACTAATCTGATCAATGGGATCTGGTATCGACCAAATATGTCATACATATATCACACATCTCAAGAATTACTTTTGTAGCAAATAAAAGATCAGAAATACTTTACAGAAACTTCAATAATAAAAAAGAAAAGGTACTGTAAAAACATTCAAATACTGAAAAATGGCTTAGTGGTTTAACTGCATTGTCCATCTCAAATATATCCTCCTGTAGGAAGGCCAATTTCATTTGATGTCAGACATGTGGTGGCATCTTACTGAAACTTACTTCACAGGCATTTTCCCAAACAATGGTCTTCTTGAAGGAGTTTTTCGATGATCAACTTGTTTCCAAAACCTTGTGGCCTCCATGATCACCAGACCTTACTACTCCTGACTGCTTTCAATGAGGTCACCTGAAAGAAGTGGTCTATAAGACTAAATAATAAACATCAGTAAAACCAAAGGACAACAGTGATACTACAATTACAGACATTCTTGTTGCAACCCAATGCAGTCTCTGCTAATATGCTAAAAATGATATGAGCTGGCAGTATGGAAATTGGATCACACTTTGGGCATATGTTATAAATATAATTGGCAATTGCTCTTGAAGTGTTACAAATTACTTTTGTTATCTCAAGTCTTAATTTCACAGGCACAGCCTATAATATATTTGTAATAAACATAACATGTAATATGGATACTTACTTTGTACAATAACTGATAACAAAAAAAACTGTCATTACATTTCCATTCATATTCACTATCAAATAAATCAGGGGTCAGTAGGATGTTTTACATATTGACTTCTTCATGATCAGTCATGAAAACTAACACTGGGCAGTACGAACTTTTTTATATGATTTTGCCAAATCAAGAATAAAATAATGGATAAAAACATGTACTGTAAAAATGGGTGATAAACCTCATGTTGCTAACTGCACTTATAATATTGGTACCAATACTCCAGAGCTACTGCCGACTCCATAGGGTCTATCAATCTTATTACACAAACCAAACAGCTCATTATCTACTTGAATACCTATAATCTAAATTGAATATGTACTTTCAGAGACGTTTGTAACAATGAAATCTTATATGATGGCACTGATGTAACAAGAAATATAATTTCACTGGCCTAATGTGTTACCTATCTAATAAACATATGTTTAACTCTTCTGCAATGGGACTGTTTCATGGAGTTAGATCACTTTTGTAATGCATTTTTCCTCTTCGTTAAATTACCAGTAATTCCTTCCTGCAGTTGTATAACTAGGGAAATACACCAAATGCTAATTAGTATCATTTTGCTAATTTACCATATATAGACTCCCATATCATACTATAACTGAAAAATAATAATGCCCAGCCTAAGCTGAATATCTTAAGATGTGGCTCATCCTGGAAGGTTTAACAGCAATATGTGATAATCTAAGAAAAGAAGACTGAAGAAAAGGAGAGAACATCATCATGGCAAACCTACTGTTTTGCTACCCACTAATAATGTATAGAGAAATAATCTGGGTAAATCTTCATGATTCAATCCACAGGAATGAAATTTATGATGGATAACATGAAAAAGAATATAATAGTGTCTAGATATATAGAGAAATGAAGAAACCAAATAGAGAAATAAAGAAATAAATACAAACTAAACAGTAAAAAGCCTAAATCAAATGTTCATGGCAAAACAAGCCAAAAAATTGCATTTCCTAAAATTCAACGCTATTGCTAAGGATAGTCCAAATCTCTGCCTATGATTTACTACACTCATATGACTAAATTTGTTAGTCTAAGAGTAACAAAAGAGCTATTTAGATAATATAGAGATATTTATTGTCAAATATGGAACCAGTTGAAGATTTATCTTCCCAGAATATATCAACTGAAGTTTTACTGGATTTTGCTGGAGTGTCAAATATTTACCTATTTTATATCATATAGAACATAGAGCTTAGATGCAGAGGCAGTGTTAGTTTTTTGATACTATCACACAATCACACTAAAACTATGACTTAAAGAAAGTTTCATGTGGATTTGACCAAAACACATCTTGAAAGCCAATGAAGGAATCCTTTAAATATTTACTAAAAATTAAACAATCCTTCATATTAAGATATTCCATTTATACTACATTCCTAATTCTATCTATTGATTATGTAAATTTACAGTAATACAAAATGTTACTTATATATGACATGTATATCATGATTAATTTTTCATTAACACTATCATGATTAATTTAGTTTTCTTGATAATTCATCAAAGTAGGTCTGCTTGGAGATAGAGAAAAACTATAGCAACCATATATATAAAAGTAATTGGTGCAAAACAATGGCACGCACACAATCTCTTTCCAAAGCTTGCATTAACCCTTGCGCAATGGGCACGAATCATGGGGTCAAATTATTTTCCCACAGCATATCTTTGTTCAAAATAAAAGCTAGTTGTTACTTCAGTTTTATAACTAACGCATAATACCAAATATTACTTAGCATCGCGTCAAGAAAATAATAGAAAACAGAACATCTTAAGATGCCCAGCTCCGAATGGTTAAGTGACGCCTGTGACCTCCGCAATTTCCACTCCGGCAAAAGTCAACAAACCACCATGATTATTCTGTTACTATTAAATTGCGAACTTATCTGCTAAATCGTTGTCAAATGAGGAATCAGTTTCAATTCTATTTTCCCAGAATACAGATGATGGCAGTTTATTGGCCTTTTCCGGAGCGTGAAGCACTGCTTCATACTATATACATTGTATACACATGAATAGGCATATGAACTACTCCTATTCTGAATAATTACTAATTGGATATCAAAGAATACTGATATTTAGTGTGTTTATTGCTCTTACCCAGTCAATTCGTAAATGTAATAAACGATACACAATAGTTAATAATTAGGATAGCAAGCACAGGATGAAGAGGCAAGAAACAGAATTTAAAAAAGCTGAAATTCTAAGTATTACTTCTTTGATTCTCTATGTATGTCTCTCAAATTTCATAATATGTAAAGAAATAATATATGAAAATAGGACAATGGGTTTAAAGGAATATAAGGCCAACAGTAGCCATATATCTCAAATTGTTAGAAGACCCTATTACACTAAGCACCAAGTCGTGTCTCATTTCAAATTTAAATAATACCCTACTTCATATCATCATTTCAAGTGAATATTACAAAGGATAACGCTCTTAATACACTCAAAATTTGGGTCTTTCTTCTGTCATTAAATTTTGAATTTAACTTGGAATCCTTTCCCTTTTAAACATGCCTTAGATAATGTCATATTACCTTACCTTACACCTAACTTCTACGAACCATGAAGTTGTAATTCACGAATTTTAACGTGGAAGCAAATCTACTCATGCAAATATATTCAAATTATTCTTTCTTCTTCTTTTATAGGGTTTTAGACTATGTAGAAGTCTATATTCCCTGGATCTTTTTTCTTGTTTCTTCTTGCTTCTTATATCATATCTATAATTTTTGACCTTTGTAGGAAGATCTTTGTATGTCTCAAGATGTAGTACTTCTTTAAAGGAGGTTGGTCTATTTAAATTATGGTAAAATAAAATAAAAATATGAAGACAATACTAACACACCTAACACCTCCGTTCGTGTAACAACCTCGGCGTCTGTTACGTCATCATGGCCAGATAAAAAAAAAAAAAATCATACCTTTTCCTGTTGCAATGGCCTCAATCAATCACATTGTTATTGATTTTATTTATATATGTGTTAACCTTTTTTGGTTTAAATCATACACCCACCCAATTATTCGTTATATTTTGCCTAGTGCTGATACACATAAACATCATCACACACAGGGAGGGGGGGGGGGGGGGAGAGGAGAGGAGAGAGGAGAGGAGACGAGAGGAGAGGAGAGGAGAGGAGAGGAGAGGAGAGGAGACGAGAGGAGAGGAGAGGAGAGGAGAGGAGACGAGAGGAGAGGAGAGGAGAGGAGAGGAGAGGAGAGGAGAGGAGAGGAGAGGAGAGGAGAGGAGACGAGAGGAGAGGAGAGGAGAGGAGAGGAGAGGAGACGAGAGGAGAGGAGAGGAGAGGAGAGGAGAGGAGACGAGAGGAGAGGAGAGGAGAGGAGACGAGAGGAGACGAGAGGAGAGGAGAGGAGAGGAGAGGAGACGAGAGGAGACGAGAGGAGAGGAGAGGAGAGGAGAGGAGAGGAGAGGAGAGGAGAGGAGAGGAGACGAGACGAGACGAGAGGAGAGGAGAGGAGAGGAGAGGAGAGGAGAGGAGACGAGAGGAGAGGAGAGGAGACGAGAGGAGAGTATATAAGAATAACGGAGAGGAGAGGAGAGGAGAGGAGAGGAGAGGAGAGATATCATATGAGGAGGAGAGGAGAGGATATATAGAATAAAGGAGAGGAAGGAGAGAGAGAGGAGAGGAGAGGAGAGGAGAGGAGAGGAGAGGAGAGGAGAGGAGAGGAGAGAAGAAGAGAGGAGAGGAGAGGAGAGGAGAGGAGAGAAGAGGAGAGGAGAGGAGAGAAGAGGAGAAGAAAGGAGAGAAGACGAAAGGAGATGAGAGGAGAGAAGAGAAGAGAGAGTAGAGAGAGGAGAGGAGAGGGTGGAGAGGGGAGAGGATAGGAGAGAGTAGGGAGAGGAGAGGAGAGGAGGACGAGATGGAGAGAGACGAGAGGAGAGGAGAGGAGAGGAGAGGAGAGGAGAGGAAGAGGAGCGGGGAGGATGAAGAGGAGAGGAGAGAGAGGAGAGGAGAGGAGAGGAGTGGAGAGGAGAGGAGACGAGAGGAGAGGAGACGAGAGGAGAGGGACGTGAGTGACGAGAGGAGAGGAGAGGAGAGGAAGGAGGAGACGGCGAAGGAGAGCTCCGAGAGGGAGAGGAGAGGAGAACGAGAGGAGAGGCTGAGAGGAGAGGAGAGCCGCAGAGGAGAGGAGGTAGGAGAAGGAGGAGGAGAGGAGAGGAGATGGAGAGGAGAGGAGAGGAGATGGAGAGGAGGAGGAAAGAGAGGGGGAAGAAGGGGCGAGGGGTAGGAGAGGAGAGGTAGTAGCGGAGGAGAGGAGAGGAAGCAGAGGAGAGGAGAAAGGAGACCGAGAAACGAGAGAGAGAGGAGAGGAGAGGAGCAGGAGAGGAGAGGAGATTTAACGGGGAGAGGAGAGGAGAGGAGACGAGAGAGGAGAGGCATGAGGAGAGGGAGAGGAGGAGGGAGACGGAGAGGAGAAGATGAGAGGAGAGGATGTGACGAGACGGAGAGGAGACGAGAGGAGAGGAGAGAGAGAGAGGAGGAGGAGAGAGAGTGGAGAGGAGAGGAGAGGAGAGGTGAAGGAGAGAGGAAAGGAGAGGAGAGATTCGGAGTAGAAGAGGAGAACGAAACAAGAACGAGATGAGGAGGAGACGAAGAGAGAGAAGAGAGGAGAGGAGACAGAACAGGAAGGCGAGAGG
>NW_028234434.1:11187524-11200024 GCF_977035675.1 Penaeus japonicus
CAATCAATTGCACCTTCAAGGAGTTTCTGATAATGTGTGAGATCCTAGCGAGAAATATTGCAGTCTATTTCTATAGATTGTGGATCGCATGCTAATGTTTCTAAGGTGTTATCATGATCATGCGTAAGGCATATGTGGGATAGGCATTTATTTCGAAATCATTTGTAAAATGTTCAGCACATTTATCAAGAGTGTTCAGACTGTGGAGTGCATGGAGGATTTTTTAAATTTGTGGTCTTTCACTGAGCACCCTCGCTAACTGCTCAGAGCCTGATGTATAACACATTGTGATATTGTATACTACATTTTGGATATAGCATGAATATACCTTCTACTACATCAGCTGAGAAGAATAATCACCGAAGTCTACATCATCAATCTAACCATCTATCACTCTGCTCAAGCGTGGATATGCTTTGAAATATTTCAAGAATAGGATATAACATGAATATACTTTTGAGTATATCGCATGAAGTGAAACAGTTGGACAGCTCTTCGTACCTCATGCTAGGTGGCCTGAATAGCTGTACCACATGGTGTTCTGATATATGATGTACAACTGTTCGCTCATATTCTTCATCACAAAAAATGATATCAATTTCATTCTCCAGGTCATAACTTTACATTGTCTTTTGTGAGTTATGGATGATTCTAGTCCTTGCGAAAATCCTTTAAGCATTTGAGTATTTATAATTAGCTCATGATGTGTGGAATCCTAGCAAGAGGTACTTCAAGGTCTAGATTTGCACTTTGCTTTATCACATGCTGACATTGTTAAGCTATAATGAGGACCATTCTTCGGAATTTAAACATGCATTGATCTCTTCGCAAAAGGGATAACATGACCCTGTTTCTTGCTCGAACATCGAGAGTACCAAGGTCTTGAAGAGTACATTGTGAGTCTCAGGAAATGACTCCCGAGCCTAGAATTAGTAGAAATTCCATGGTTAGAAATGTCCCTGTCGATTCAGTTGGAAAACAGTGAATAATGGAGGTCACTTCCCTTAGAGTTTTAAGTCGTGGACACATTGCGAGATATGTGTATTTGCTCATACACAATATATTCATATAGATATATATATTATTATCATTATCATTATCACTATCATTGTTGTTATCATTATCATCGTTGTTATCGATATCATTATTAATATCATTACTGTCATTATTATCATTATTATCATTATCATCATTATTATTATCACTTTTATCATTATCAATATCATCATGGTCATGGTTACTAATATCATGATCATTCTTATTATTGATATCACTAACATTATAATATTTTTCTTGCTATTATTACTATCATCGTCATCATCATTATAATGATGGTAATGATAACGATACTCATCATCATCATTATGTTTTCCTTATTATTCCCATTATTACATAGTATCAATACTATCATTATTGTTATCATTATCATCCGTGTTATCATCATTATCATTATCATCATCAATCTTATTGATATTGTTATTATCACTTTTGTTATCATCACTATCAATATTGTTGTTATGATCATTATTAACATCACTCTTAATAAACATGATTATTATATTTTTCAATATTGTTATCATCCTCATTATCATTATCATCATCACTTTGTTATCATCATTATCATTATTATTACTTATAACATCATCGTTATCGTATCATTTTTTCCTGGCAGTTTTTCTTGAGATAGTGATAACCATTACTATCATCGTTGTTATTATCATTATCACCCGCATTATCGTCGTTGCCTTTATTATTGTTGTTATTACTATATGAAAATGCCTCCATCAGTACTATTGTTTATTCATTGTCAGTGTTGTCTTGATTCCTGACAACATTTCTATTCATGATACGAAGCTGTGACATACAACTCCCTTTATTCCTCCTCTTCTTTCTGTCCTCTTCCTCCTCCTTTTACGCCTACTCCTCCTACTCCTCATCTTCCTCCTCCTTCTTCTAAACCTCCTCCTCTTCCTCTTCCTCCTCCTTCTAAACCTCTTCCTCCTCCTCCTCCTTCTGCTCCTCCTCCTCCTTCTAAACTTCCTCCTCCTCTTCCTCCTCCTTCTAAACCTCCTTCTCCTCTTCCTCCTTCTTCTATACCTCCTTCTCGTCCTCCTCTTCTTCCTCCTCCTTCTCGTCCTCCTCCTCTTCCTCCTCATTCTAAACCTCTTCCTCCTTCTTCTCCTCCTCCTCCTCCTCCTCCTCCTCCTCCTCTTCCTCCTCCTGCATCCTTTCCTCTAATTTCCTGCCACGATAACACGCAACTCAAGCTTAGGGCAAACTCGAACAATTTATGTCATACCAGAACTCTACAAAGGGTCGGCGTTTTGATAATCATACCAACGCAATTATATTCTCACGGGGTTTATGGGCAAGGATATATATGTTGGGGATGTGGAGAGGTGAGCTGTCACTTTGACTCTTTTTTTTTTTAATTTGATTATGGTAATGATGATGATGATGATGATAATGATGTGAGGATGATTATAAATGTGTGGATTTATCGTTGGAATTTTGGGAAGGAATTTAATGTCTGTTTTGTTTCATCGTTTGTATTTCTGTACTTTCCGGTGGTTTGTCACTAACGAGGGAGGAAGTGGGAGAGGAACATACGAAGAAAGAAAAAGAAAGAAAGAAAGGAGACGAAGAAGAGGGTGAAGAAAAACGACCCTTGACGTTGACTGCGGAGGAAAACAATCACGGCTGTTGAAAAACGGGCGTATGCAAATGAGCAAGAAAGCAATGAGCGTAACCATAACGAAGTGCTAAGAATCACAAACTTAACCCACACATTGCGGCGGTTGGATTAGGAAAAGAAAAAAAAGAAAAAAAGAAAGAAAAAAAGGTTCAATTTGCGCCGTTCACCGCTCCGACGCAACACAAGAACGTGGATATAAAACAGTATCATGGACGAGAGAACAATTCGCTTTGCAGTTTCTAGCGCTGACGGAAAGAACTCATTTCCGGCGCTGTTGCGAATGTAATTACCGCCACAAGGCCTGGAATTCATCGTCTATCAAGGAGGGGGGGAGGGGGGAGCGGGGGAGGGGGGTCTCTTTGTACTTTTCCGTTAATAAGATCAAGGAAACCCGTAGATAACATTCTTTTTGAGTCATTATGTGCATTACTTACTACGCGAAGAAATCCCAAGAAGAATTTCATACATTAGTACTCTGTTTTGTACATTAGTACAAAACTGGATACACTCTTTCTCTGCTATGCACATTAGTACACTATTTTATACACTGTTATTCTCTTTTATACACAAGTACTCTCTTTTACACATAACTACTCTCTTTTACACACAAGTAATTTTTTTTACACACAAGTACTCTCCTTTACACTCGAGTACTTATTTTTTACACACACGTACTCTCTTTTACACACAAGTACTCTATTTCACACATTAGTACTCTATTTCACACATTAGTACTCATATTTCATACATCATACTAATCCAAAGCCACTTGAGAAAAGATCATTTACATTTACTTCAGATGATAAACCTACCCGAAATTATATATTAGTTTCACTTAGTTCACTTGAGAAGGTAAATCATCGGCCCATTTTTCTCTTTCCTCTGAATATTTACTGACTCTTAAATAGAACACACAACAAAAAACAACAACAACATCACATCAGTAATTCGAAGGAAGAGAGAATGAAAATAATAGATGTATACAAGGCTCGGAAACAAGTAAACAAGCAAATTGCAACAAAACGGAGACTGGGAGGAAATTAAAAAAAATGGAGTTAAAAAAAAAGAAAAATAGTGAGAAAGCAGAGACATTACTCAACGTAATATTAGAGATAATATAGAAATTGAGAGATTATGAGAAAGAATGCCAGACAAAGAAGAAGGAGAAAGAGGAGGCGGAGGAGGAGGAGGAGGAGGAAGAAGAGGAGGAAAAGGAGGAAGGGGAGTAGGTGGAGGAAGAGAAGGAAGAGGACGAGGAAGAGGAAGAAGAAAAGGAGGAAGAGGAAGAGGAGGAGGAAGAGGAGGAGGAGGAGGAGGAGGAGGAGGAGGAGGAGGAGGAGGTGGAGATAGAGGATGGGGGAGGTGGTGGAGGAAGAGAAGGGGGAAGTGGTGGAGGGGGAGGAAGCGGGAAGTGATGGAGGAAGAGGGGGGAGTGAAGGAGGAGGAGGAGTAGGTGGAGAAGGAGGAGGAGGAGGAAGGGGGAGGTGGTGGAGGAGGAGGAGGGGGCAGGGGTTGGAGGAGGAGGAGGGGGGAGCTGGTGGGGGAGTAGGAGGGGTGAGGTGGTGGAGGAGGAGGAAAACGAGAAAGGGGAGTAGATGGAGGAGGAGGAAGAAGAGGAAGAGGAAGAGCAAGAAGAAGAGGAGGAAGAGGAGGAAGAGGAAAAGGAGGAGGAAGAGGAGGAAGAGGAAGAGGAGGAGGAAGAGGAGGAAGAAGAGGAGGAAGAGGAAGAGGAGGAAGAAGATGAAGAGGAGGAGAAGGATGAAAAGGATGAGAAGGAGGAGAAAGATGAGAAGGAGGAGAAGGAGGAGAAGGAGGAGAAAGATGAGAAAGATGAGAAGGAGGAGAAGGATGAGAAAGATGAGAAGGAGGAGAAGGAGGAGAAAGATGAGAAGGATGAGAAGGAGGAGAAAGATGAAAAGGAGGAGAAGGAGGAGAAGGAGGAGAAGGAGGAGAAGGAGGAGAAGGAGGAGAAGGAGGAGAAGGAGGAGAAGGAGGAGAAGGAGAAGAAGGAGGAGAAGGAGGAGAAGGAGGAGAAGGAGGAGAAGAAGTAGTAGTAGTAGTAGGAGGAGGAAAAGAAGAAGAGGAAGGGGGAGGAGGAGGCGGTGCGGTATGACGAGCAGGGGAAGAACCCTATGATAAAGATTAATGACGCCCCACAGCGCACTATAGGTGGCTGTTACATAAAAGTCTAGCGGGATTAAGCACGTGTGATTTATATTATAAACAAAGAAAGAAAATCACTTTACAGATTCGTCTGGTATATTTATAAAGGTATATATACGTATTTAACACGAGTCCAGGAGACGACGTTGTGTTTTACAAACTTTTAGAATTTTAAGATAGTAAGAATTTCGAGACGGATGTATTGTCATGTCTTGAAGTGCTTTGTGTGCTTTGAGGAAAAGGATAAAGATAAGAAACAAAGAATATAATGAAATATGAAGAAACAAAGAAGGATAAAGAAACGCGGATAAGAGAGAATTAGAAAAATAATTATCTCTTGCGAAACAAAAAGTGCGCTATTGTTTTCACTATGTTTTTTTTCCCCGCTTTCGTGTCTTTCTGTAGACAATGAACTCAAGTCTCTGTGAAATAATTGCGTGAATTATTAATAGTACTTCAGAAAATGTTCTATAAGAAGTAAATGCATAACACATATTGTGGCTACCCCATGCAGGAATATATCATCATGCATATTTTCAAGTGCAACATATTCAAAGAGAAATGAGCAAACGAGCGGGCAACGAGTTCTGCGGATTTACATTAATAGGAATAATTTATCTCCATCTGCAAGCATGTGAAATAGCGGATGAGATATATTACATGTGAATGCACGAAGCCCCAGTTGTGTATGAACTGCATAACAAGCTGGGCTAAGAATTCAGTTAACGAAGATTGATTTTTCATTAGAATTAATGGACATGCGCACAAACACACACAAACACGCACATACACACACGCACACACATGAATACTCACACACACACACACACACACACACACACACACACGCATAGGCACACACACACACACAGGAACACACACACACACACACACACACACACACACACACACACACACACACACACACACACACACACACACACACACACACACACACACACACACACACACACACACACACACACACACACACACATGACATACACAAATAGTCCAATTACGAAAACATGAATATTTATGCTTCTATATACACATGCTTCTACACCTGTTTGTTTCTTTTGCCGATACTGTGTATTCGACGATATATCCCTCTTCGGTAATATTCTATAGTAATCATTATGATAGAATCTTCCTTCATTTCTCATTTATTACGGATATCATTATTCATCATTACCGATATTACTTCGGATTGATCATCTTTTTACCGAAAAGCTACTTGCTATTGTTGCAACAAGTAGAAAGACTTGTGGTGACCATAGAGAGGAAGGGGGGAGGAATAATCTTTATTACCATGATAAGGGACTGTTTTTCTCTCCCTTCCATCCTCTCTTCGCTCTCTCTCTCTTCTCATTGTATGTATGTCTTCTAATCTATCTATCTATTAATCTATCTTTTTTTCTCTCTCTTTATTCTGTCTCTGTCTTTGTCTATCTGCCTTTGCCTCTCCTTTTCCATGCGTTCTCCCTTCTCCTTCTGCCTCTCCTTCTCACTATCTATCTTTCTATCTCAGCCTCTCCCTTCCCCCCTCTCACCCCGTCTCATTTCTTCTGTGTGTGTGTCTCTGTCTCTTTCTCTCTCTCCCTCCCTCGCTCTCTATCTCTCCTTCTCCTCCCTTTCTCTCTCCGTTTTCCCTCCCCTTCTCTCTCTCTCCTTCTATCTCTCTCTCTCTCTTTCTCTTTCTCTCTCTCTCTCCCTCTTTCTCTCTCTTTCTCTCTCTCTCTCCCTCTTTCTCGATATATATCTATCTATCTATATATATATTATATATATATATATATATATACATACATATATATATAGATATATATATATATATATATATATATATATATATATATATATATATATATCTTCGTCTCCCATCCTTTCCGGCTATCTGTCTCTTTCTCTCTCTTTTTTTCTCTCCTTCCCTCCCTCCTTTTCTCTCTCTGTCTTGTCTCTCTTCCCCACCTTTTATCTCTCCATCTCTCTCCCCTCGTCTCTCTCTCTCTCACTCTCTTCCTCCCCTCTTTCTCTCTCTCTTTCTACCTCTCCCTTCTCTCCTTCTTCTCTGTCTCTCGTTCTCCCCCTCCCCCCCCAGTAAGAGACAACGCGTTTCCTCCCCCTAACGAATCAAACCTGAAACTCAATTTCCGGTGTTGTCGGCTAAAAACACTCTGTAAACAACGTGGGGAGGTCTTAGCGCGCCATTTGTAAGTGGCGTAGTTAAATAAAATCAAATTTATTCTTGACAGATTGCTGCCGTATCGCATGAATATTCGATTTTGAAAATGACGGAGGGAGGTAGAGGGGGAGTGGGAGGGGGGAGGTAAGAGGGAGGAGGAAAAGTTGAAAGGATTGTCGAAATAATAGAAGAACAAGTGAAGGAATAGTAACTTTGCCACGGCATGACTTGCAAGAGGAAAATGTGTTTGTTGTTATCTCTATGTAATATCCATCATCTTTAGCAAAGCCGCGTCTTAAAGGCAGGATAGTAATGGAATCCCTGGTTTATTCCTCCAGGGTAACCTCCTCCAGCACACAGGATGTTCTAATGGCACAGCGCAACGGAGTAACCTGTGCGATTGCCCACGTTTAATATTTATAAGTTTCTGTATTTGAAGAAAAGGTTTCCTACTGGGAACTCTGCCGTTACCGAAACCTTACACCTTGTGCTTCCTTCTCTGCCAGAGTCCCTAGACCATAGAGAAGGGAATCGCTCGCTTAATTCTACGTCAAATGCTACTGCCAATCCTACAGGTATTAGCAAAATAATTCAAGTTTTATAACACAAGGATTTGTCCCCTGAAGCTCAACGCCCGCAGTAGCAACGCCGCACCGCCCTTCCCCGCGATCACCCGGCCGTGCACGTACGCCGTCTCTATCGGGATCTAATAATCTATCAAAAACATATAATAGCAACAAATGAGCCGATGGCTGAACGATGATCAGCATTCCAGCCGCCGGGGAGGTCGTAGGCCTGGTGGCATTCTGGCTCTTTGAGGAGCCTTCCGCCTCATGCATAAAACATCTGCGACATGTGGGAGATAACATCACTCAGCATCTCCCGCTGACGAGCCTGTCATTCAATCCTACTAAACTGTGTCGCATTGTTCGCTCACATGGGAGCTCGGAAGACGGTAGCCGGCGAAGGATTGCTGCGGGTAAAAGCCATCCACCTAACATCGCATTGTTTGCTAATGGTGGTCTTCAGAACCATACAGCATTTAGGGGCATGTTAAGCCAAGTGAGCGCAGACATCAGCACACGAATGAACACCAAGAAAACATGAAAAGAAAGACGAATCAGAAAGAACTGCATCTCAAAAAGACAATTCTAATTCGTACGAAATGCCACCGATACACCAATTTCAATCAACAGACCGAAATTGATACAAAAATCGTCTATAAATACAGCGACCAAGAGCTGTTCAGGTGAGCTTTAGGCCCCCCTGATAGACGACGCTCTTATGTCCAGTGGCCGCCCCTCGCTGTCCACCTCTGTCACCGCCTGTCAAACATTCCGACCCGAGTAAAGTTTTTTGCCTCTCCTCCCCGTATTAGGACCTGGCGGCTGCAGTTACTAGAAATGACCTGTTGTCTTGAACTCTTGTATTCTTTATTAGTAGCAACGTTTTGGCTTGGTCGGACCTCGTTATAAATCATGGAAGGACGAGGAGCACCTATTCTGGCATTAGCAAAGCAAAGTGTATCGCGAAAAAAAAGAAAGAAAAAATAAAACAGCGAGAGGGTAAGGGGAAGGGAATGAGTGGGGGGAGGGAGGAAGGGGGGGACATTCCACTACTCTTGAACCATGTCCATTAATACGTATCGTGCAGTCTGGCCCATTATTACGTGCTTTTATTTATTTGTAAATGCGTAGAATAACCACGAGGTATTTGCTTTCTCTGGTATTTGCATCCAGTTTAATTGAAATGTTAATGAAACTGAATCTTAATGAGCAGCGAATAGCTCATTAATTGGAGTAATAGCAAAAAAAAAAAAAAAAGTAATTATTCAAAGGCTAACAAAATGATTTAGATAAACAAATGCTATACCGAGATATCTGTTAAAATCGAAGTCATTTTCAAGAAGCATAAACAACACAAAGAAAACACATGTCCCAATTTGATCTTAGATGCGAGATTACACTCGATCGTTTATGACCGAGACTGGAATCCGACGAATTGAAATATTGCAAACTTTCTTGACCATGGGCTCTGCAATCTTTATTTGTCTAAACTCCAATAAGACAGTATATTAAAGTTTATCCACGTTATGTATGTATTCGGCTTCATGTGTGTGTGTGTTTTTTTTTTAATGAAATGTTCGGTAATCGATATGCTGCTGTTCTTAATATGTTTGCGATGCGTAGTCGAATAAAAGTTAGTTTAGAAAATTCCTTGAGTGATATGAATGATTGCGATTTATGAATTATATGTATAGATAATAGATAAATATTATGGCTATGGTACGCTTGCTTAACTACTATATTATTTGTATTATTTTCCTACCAAACAGACGTCACTTTTTTTATCAAATAAACGTTGTTCTATTAAATAAACGTTTTTGTTTTTTTTTTGTTTTTAACCTAACAAATGCTTTCCCACCAGACAAATATTCGTGTGTGTGTGTGTGTGTGTGATTACATGCGTGCTTGCGTGTATGTACGTGTGCGTTTGTGTGTGTGTGTGTGTGTGTGCGTGTGTGTTTGTGTGTGCGTACGTGTGTATGTGTATCCATTATTCCCAATACCAAATCCATCATCCACCAAACAAACATTCTTCTCCTAACAGACAAACGATTTTCTCCCCCCAAAACAAACAAACAAACAAACGTTCTTCCACCAAGCATACGCTCCTCCCCCCCCCTCACCCCCTCGACAAATGTTCTCTCACCAAACGGACGTTTTTCTTCCACCAAATAAACGTTCTACCACTACACTTTCGTTCCCAAATCGCCCTCCCCCTCACTCCTCCCCTCCCCACCTCTCCCCCTCCCTCCCTCCCTCCTTCCCTCCCCACCTCTCCCCCTCCCTCCCTCCACCTCCCCCTACTCCACAGTCTTGCTCAACGCGGCTGTATTCATTACTCCTAACTTTCACTCCCGTACTCCTTTTCGGTCCTCTCACACTCTTTCTTGTCTCAAAATGTTCTGTTTTTTTCTTTCTTTCTTTCGTAGTTATAAAAGATTTTGTTTATTTGTTAACAGTGCGACTTTCAATGTATATTGGGAGTATTTTAAAAGGAATATGTATTCTATTTCAATAATATACAAGGAAATGAACTTGTACACCGCTACAGATATTAGTATATCAGTATTATTGTATGAATATGTAAATGGATATTAGTCACGGAACGGCATACATTATCTAAATGGCTTAAAGTGTTCAATAAGACTTCCGCTAAACCATTTAAAAATCTGTTTGGCAAGTATTTATTCTTAACAGTGGTAATTATTATTCTGTTATTATTGGTGTACTTATTATCATATCTGTTTGTTATTATTGGTGTATTAACATCAGTGTTTTTATTTTTATTGTTAGTATTGATATCATTACTGATGTTAGCATTATCCCTATCATCACCATTATCATCCTTATTTTCATTTTTTTATTATCATTATTGTTACTACTACTACTGCAACGAGTACTACTATCACTACTGTTATTAACATCATTTCAAAATAAGCCTTTATATGTAATTTGGTTTGGCTCTAAGTTATTGTCATCATTTGATAAGAAGCTGCCAGAGGAATCAGCTAAGATTATGATATATAAACAAGATTCAGTAGAAAACAATGCAGAAAGTAGCGTAATATAACATTAAGAAACTATAGATCATAAAACATAGTATCCAAAAAAGAAGAACATGCAACAGATGTAAGGTGCAAGTGTTCACTGCACCGACAACTTAGTAAAGGTTCCACCACAAAATATACATTGTAATACTAGTACAAATCGTGCTATAAAGGAAGTAATTGGAGCCTGAACACAGCATTTTGAAAGATATGGTAAAAGTCCTTATTCATTTATATAACAAGGTGTCAATTGCTTTTATATAGAATTAGTGAGGTTGCTCTTATTTCCCGTGCGAGTTTAATTCATGTACAGGTGTTGATCTTAAATATGAAGAGTCGACTAAATGATTTCTGGAATCAGCACTAATTTAGGAAATATTTCACTTTTGATTAGCATAATTTACAAGCGTGGATCTCACTATGTATTAGTGAGCGACGCTAATGTAAATCAGGTAAACACTTAAGGCTCTAAATCGCTCAGATAATCGATATATATATATTTTTTTTTACTTCAGACTAACGTGTTTCCAAATCATCTTCAAAATTCAAAGTCATCTGAAGTCACGTAACTTACACTCTCTCAGAGGTTATAAGAGCAAACTTTGATCTTCCTCGTCGCCTTAAAACAAAAAGGAAAGGACAGGGCGGGCGTGAGGGCGTCTAAGCCGATACATGCCGTTAGCAGCTTCACCGGAGCAGCAAGGAGTCGAACACGCATAATTTCGGGTACCATAGTGGCTCATTGAATAGAAATACGAAATGTTGGGAAATAATCACTTTATGTTGCCATACATGTCGCCATGTGCTGAGGAGTGAAGTCATGTCTCGAGGTCGTTTTAGGGCTGTGAAGCTTTTGTATTTCGGTGTAACGAATCCGAATCACCTCGCATAAATGAGCAGTTCTGTCAGCAATGTCATTCGGTGATATGACTCGTGCGGCTGAGGGAGTAGGGCAAGGAGGCTGGCAAAGGAGTCTGGAGATTGGCTTTGTATATTTGTATGATTATAAACATACACACATACACACACACTTATATATAAATGTATATATATATATATATATATATGTATATATATATATATATATATATATATATATATATATATATATATATATGTATATATATTATTATGTGCACGTTACTGTGTTTTTTGTGATTCATGTATATATATACATATACACACTCACACACATACATACATACATACATGCATATATATATATATATATATATATATATATATATATATATATATATATATATAAATATATATACATATATATACATATATGTACAATTACACACACACACACACACACACACACACACACACACACACACACATATATATATATATATATATATATATATATATATATATACATTTATATATATATATATACACACACACATATATTCATATCTACACACACACAAATACACACTCATCTCACATGCAGTATATCGCCGATTACTATCAGCCAACAGAACAAGTGAGAAGCGCCGGTTTTCTACTTTGTGGCGCGCGGGTTCCAGCCTTTTGAAGTCAGCGCGGCGCTCGAACTGTACATTCATCAGAGACTGTAACAAACGCACACAAGTCATAAATAATGGAACTTTCGGCGATAATTTCGTGATTATTCAGTGTACAGTTTTATGTGCCACAGCAAACAGAGAAATAATTGAGACTGGCTAGCAAGAAATGCGTAATATATTTGACAAGAATAAGAATAAAAACAAAATCTCCCTTTGTAAAATTTCTTGCCGAAATCAAGAAGTACGCGTGACAGGCAAACAAAAAGCGGCGGTGCAACGGCAGTGTTCATTTCACCGTGATACGAG
>NW_028234434.1:11250024-11252524 GCF_977035675.1 Penaeus japonicus
TCCACATCTTATTTCTCCTCTTCACTCCTCCTTCTTTCCCTGTACCTCCACCTCTTCTTTCTCCACCACCACCTCCTCTCCTTGCACCTCCACCTCTTTTTTCTCCTCCTCACTCCTTTTCCTCCTTCTCTCCCTGCACCTCCACCTCTTCTTTCTCCTCCTCACTCCTCCTCCTCCTTCTCTCCCTACACCTCCACTTCCTTCTCCATCTCACTCCTCCTCCTCCTCCTCTCCCTGCACCTTCACCTCCTCTTTCTCCACCTTACTCCTCCTGCACTTCCATCTCCTCTTTCTCCAACTCACTCTTCCTTCTCCCACACCTCCTCTTCCTCTTTTTCCACCTCACTCCAACTCCTCTTTTTTCTCTAACTCACTCCACCCTCTCATCTTTCTCCACCTAACTCCTCCTCGTTCTCCTTCTCTCCCTGCACCTCCACCTCTTATTTCTCCACCTCACTCCTCCTCCTCCTCCTCCTCCTCCTCCTCCTCCTTCTCTCCCTGCACCTCCACTTCCTCCTCCACCTCACTCCTCCTCCTCCTCCTCCTCCTCCTCCTCCTCCTCCTCCTCCTCCTCCTCCTCCTCCTCCTCTCCCTGCACCTCCACCTCTTATTTCTCCACCTCACTCCTCCTCCTCCTCCTCCTCCTCCTCCTCCTCCTCTCCCTGCACCTCCACCTCTTATTTCTCCACCTCACTCCTCCTCCTCCTCCTCCTCCTCCTCCTCCTTCTCTCCCTGCACCTCCACCTCTTATTTCTCCACCTCACTCCTCCTCCTCCTCTCCCTGCACCTCCACCTCTTATTTCTCCACCTCACTCCTCCTCCTCCTTTCCCTGCACCTCCACCTCTTATTTCTCCACCTCACTCCTCCTCCTCCTCTCCCTGCACCTCCACATCTTATTTCTCCACCTCACTCCTCCTCCTTCTCTCCCTGCACCTCCACCTCTTCTTTCTCCACCTCACTCCTCCTCCCCCTCCTTTCCCTTCCCTTCCACCCCCTCCTTCTCCACCTTACTCCTCCTCCTCTTCCTCCTTTCCCTGCACCTCCACCTCTTATTTCTCCACCTCACTCCTCCTCCTCCTCCTCCTCCTCTTCCTCCTCCTTTCCCTGCACCTCCACATCTTATTTCTCCACCTCACTCCTCCTCCTTCTCTCCCTGCACCTCCACCTCTTATTTCTCCACCTCACTCCTCCTCCTCCTCCTCTCCCTGCACCTCCACCTCCTCTTTCTCCACCTTACTCCTCCTCCTCCTCCTCCTCCTCCTCCTCCTCCTCCTCCTCCTCCTCCTCCTCCTCCTCCTCCTCCTCCTCCTCTCCCTGCTCCTCCCCCTCCTCTTTCTCCACCTTACTCCTCTTCCTCCTCCTTTCCCTGCACCTCCACATCTTATTTCTCCACCTCACTCCTCCTCCTTCTCTCCCTGCACCTCCACCTCTTATTTCTCCACCTCACTCCTCCTCCTCCTCCTCCTCCTCTCCCTGCACCTCCACCTCTTATTTCTCCACCTTACTCCTCTTCCTCCTCCTTTCCCTGCACCTCCTCATCCTATTTCTCCACCTCACTCCTCCTCGTTCTCTCCCTGCACCTCCACATCTTATTTCTCCACCTCACTCCTCCTCCTTCTCTCCCTGCACCTCCACCTCTTATTTCTCCACCTCACTCCTCCTCCTCCTCCTCTCCCTGCACCTCCACCTCCTCTTTCTCCACCTTACTCCTCCTCCTCTTCCTTTCCCTGCACCTCCACCTCTTATTTCTCCACCTCACTCCTCCTCCTCCTCCTCCTCCTCCTCCTCCTCCTTTCCCTGCACCTCCACCTCTTATTTCTCCACCTTACTCCTCTTCCTCCTCCTTTCCCTGCACCTCCACATCTTATTTCTCCACCTCACTCCTCCTCCTCCTCCTCCTCCTTCTCTCCCTGCACCTCCACCTCTTATTTCTCCTCTTCACCTCCTCCTCCTTCTTTCCCTGTACCTCCACCTCTTCTTTCTCCACCACCACCTCCTCTCCTTGCACCTCCACCTCTTTTTTCTCCTCCTCACTCCTTTTCCTCCTTCTCTCCCTGCACCTCCACCTCTTCTTTCTCCTCCTCACTCCTCCCTTATGACAGACCAGCCTCGGTTGCATGCAACAAGGACATGCTCTTACGGGGACCCAGGTGGTAATTAGGCCCCTGCTCGACCGACGATTTTTTCTACAGAAGCTCTAAGTTCGGAGTCGCGTGTGTTCGGATGCAAATGAGCTTCGTCGAGGTTCTTTTTCCACCGTGCATTGCGAGGCGGTCCCGGGGCGCCGCCGGCATCCCACAGACCACCGCTCGGCCGCCCGCGCTCGCCCGCCGCTGTGGCCGCGGGTCGAGCGCCGCCGCGTCTCCCGCCCATTACCGAGAATCAGACTAAAGGAAACTGAAAAGAAAGAAAAAAAGAAAGAAAGAAAGAAAAAAAAAACGTTAGATCATTTTGCTGTATTTGGAGAGGAAATAGACCGTGAAAGAGTCAGGCATGGGG
>NW_028234434.1:11267524-11272524 GCF_977035675.1 Penaeus japonicus
AAGATCAAAGGCGATTTGTGTAAAAGGTGGAGGATGTCGGAAGAAACTGGTTTTGTATGATGGGTATGATTATTTTTTGGATTTAGATTCAGTATCTTTAAAAAAAATCTTTACGTAGTTATTCTGACTGTAGACACACACACAAACACACACATACATACATAAAAATGTACACACACACACACATACACAAACACACATTCATACATAAAATGTACACACACACACACACACACACACACATACATACATAAAAATGTACACACACACACACACACACACACACACACACGCAAATACACACACATAAAGACACATTCACATGCAGTACAAATAGATTATAATCATATGCCGGAGGTCGGTTTGCTTTTCGGAAAAATTGTTTTCAACAAAAACCGGACATTTTTTATTATCCTGATTGGTATGAACCCCTATCGAAATATAAAATGTTTGTGATTTAGATAAGACAAAAGCAATAGTTGTGAGGATATAATATGCATTATTCTAATTGATGTGATGATATCAAACGTAACGGGAATGTTATTGAAAAGAAATGATAAAAAGAGAGATGAATTTATGGTCGAAAAGATCCGATTCTCACAAAAGGAAACAAATGAATTGACTTTTTTTTTTTTTTTTTTTTTTTTAAATATATGATAGTATCTTTACACGTAAAATTCTTTTCATATAAAAACTGATGTTGAGATGTATAAAAGCCTTCTCTTTTGACGCCCGTGAAAATACGACTTCCATTCATACAGACACGCCTACTAAGTAAAGACTCAATCCTACATGAAAAAAAAAAAAAAATATCGTGAGTATGTTGATAAAACGAGATATAAGAGATACCTAAATTCAATTCACATTGACAAATATGCAGATATTATACAACCCATGCAATTGCTAACGTTCGTTAATAACAAAATTGCCAAAAAAAAAGAAAAAGAAAACGATCAAAATTTACATAAAACATCAGAACATATTTGTCCTTTTTCCCCAGGCTAATTTACTTATAAATCTAACTCATTTAGAGAATTC
The DNA here is from genome assembly GCF_977035675.1 of Penaeus japonicus. Lineage (NCBI taxonomy): Eukaryota > Metazoa > Arthropoda > Malacostraca > Decapoda > Penaeidae > Penaeus > Penaeus japonicus. The sequence goes on from NW_028234434.1 coordinate 11,268,563, forward strand.
CATATATCCGCAAGTCATCTTCATTAGAATGTTAGATTTCCATATTGAACAGATTGTCAGGAGAGTTGATATTCACAATCTGTTGTCCATATATAGTACTGACGTGGAATGATGATAAAATTACAGCAACATTTATGTCCTGGATATCCTTCGTTGAAAAAAAAAAAAAAAACAGAGAGAGGAAGAGAGAGAGAGAGAAGAAGAAAAAAAAATACACGTTTTGTATATTTGGAATTTTTAAAACGTGTTCTTTTACACAATAGGTGTTACAGGAAATTTAGAAAACCCAGACTGAAAGATAAACTGTAAAAGATAACGAGACAATATTCACAAAAGTATTTGACAGAATAAGTGCGAATAGTAGGGAATGTCTCGTCCGTTTGCGGTTACTTTGAAGAAGAGGAAGAAGAAAAAAAAGGAAAAAAAAAGGAAAAGAAGTAGAAGAAGAAGAAAAATAAAAAGAAAGAGAAAGAGAGGAAAAGACATGTGGACGGGGATCTGGAAAGGAGTCTGTAACAGTGCATGATAGACAATAATCAAGAGATAAATAAATAGATAGAAAGAGATAGAGAGAGAGAGAGAGAGAAAGAGAGAGAGAGAGAGAGAGAGAGAGAGAGAGAGAGAGAGAAAGAGAGAGACGAACAAACACAGCAAAACTTATACGTGTAGTAAATTGATTGCGAAGAGATAAGAGGGTTTAACACGTGTCTGATAATTTATGTTGGATTAGTTCAAAGAGAGAGAAATTATATATATATATATATATATATATATATATATATATATATATATATATATATATATATATATATATATGTACAACACACACACACACACACACACACACACACACATACATATATATATATATATATATATATATATATATATATATATATATATAAGAGAGAGAGAGAGAGAGAGAGAGAGAGAGAGGGAGAGAGAGAGAGGAATTGGAAAAAAAAGCCATCTGCCAAATGAAGAAAGAGAAATATGTAAAATGACAGACACTTTATTAAGCGGTAAACCAAGCATCAACCATAGGAATCGCTAACACTATTGAGACAAGGTGAACATCTGTTTGCCTACGTGCCGTTTTACACGTAAAGGCGATGTATATCTGGTATCTCTTAAAAACATATGTTTTTGGAAAAGTTATTTTCATTTAAGGGCTCACGGTCTATAATTCTTGGAGATAGAGGGACAAAGGGGGAAGGGGAGGAGGAGGAGAGAGCGAAAGGAGGAGGGAAGGATTTGGGGGGTTAATTGAAAGCGTAGATGGGTAGACTCTTTATAAAGATAGAAAGAGAGACAGAAAGACATACATAGACAGATATAGAGAGTGATAATCAGATATAGAGATAGATAGACAAATAGATACAGATAGATAGATAGATAACTAGATACAGATAGATAGATAGATAACTAGATACAGCTAGGTAGACATATGAAGATTGATAAACAGAGAAACGACAGAGGGACAGACTGATAAACAGATATATAGACTAAAATGATATAAAAAGTGAAAACCTTCATATCATTACTACAATATGCTTTATTTAATCTATTGTACATATTAAAATCCCGAGTAGCTTTGACTTAATCTTTTAAATGCAAGCTACCTGCAATTTCATAAGCATTGTCTCATCACCGACCCTCCTCAAAACTATTACCACATAATCTGTCCCAACTTTTTAGCAAATTCATCAGCGGATCACCATTAACAAAATTCAGAAGCACCACACAGCCAACACCACACTCCAAAAGTCAACAGTGTCACCACCCTTCCAATTATGGTAGCATCTCTTAAATAACCACAAGAACATCTATATACCTCACCACAATCGCCAGGACTCGAGGAAGTATTTCATAATTGTGGTTTCTGGTTGAGTGGATGGTGGTTGGTTGGTTGGTTCTGTGTGACTCTTCTTATAGATTTAACCGGCGTTGTCAGGACTCTCCTTCTGGGCATATTTCCTTAATGCGTCGGAGGACTTTTCTGTTGATTATTGTCAGCGGCTGCTTTTCATCTGTTTTTTCTTTGCTTTTTTTCATTTTTAGTTCTCGTTATTGTGCATTACGACTATCTTCTTTTTTTTGCGTGGTCGTACAAATAGTCTAATGAGCAACTAATGAATGTATATATATATATATTTTTTTTTTCTACCTGTGGATATAGATATTGAAATGTTAATTACCTACTCGTGCTGTTTTTTTTCCCTTTTTTTGAGCGTCGCTTCCTCTCTCCTGATGACTTCATGCGCCATATGTCGAATGCATTCCTGACTCATTAGATGATTAGAGATAATTGAAGTCATTGCGTGTATTACTCAAAAAAATATTCTGGCCAGTATGGACCGTCGCTGTCATCAGTGACTCGCATCAAGAAAAATTAGATAAATTGTACGCTTACCTACATATACGAAAACAACAGCAACTCGACAAATACACGCTGTTTGAGCTAAGTCACAACAACAGCAGATAATTGACAAATAAACAGTTATTTCACAACAGCAGCAACTAATTCACACACACACACAAAAACCCACTCAACCCAACAGCCTTTATACGAAACACTAAACACTAAACATTAAACATAAACATTTTCCATTTCCTCTTCACTGAACAGAGGGAAGAGGTGGGTTCACTTTCCGTTTGTTCCAAGAGGCTGGGAGACACAAGGAAGAGGTCGTACTGACTTGATTATGGGTCGTCATGGTCATACTGTTTATCATACGTCATTTGTAATTAGACAAACGTTATTATTGAATATGTATGCATGGTGATTAAGGTTTTATAGTAATGCATTTGTTATACAAACACATGAAAGGTTTCATAGTGCACTATAATTTGTTTCGCTCAGCTGATTTCTATAAAATTATATCCTTTTATAAAAGAGATGAAATATAAATCTAATCAGGGATGTATATCACACACACACACACACACACACACAAACACACACACACACACACATGGTAAGTGGTACCCTATAAGACAAAGGACATGGAATACATGTAGTCCATGGAAAGGAATGATCAGTCTCTTAGACTTAATTGGTACAAACAAAAAAGGGCATTTAGAAGGTTAATTCAATTAGCGTTTTTTTCTCTTCGTGGAGAATGTGGCCAAATGATATCCCTCTTTTCCGTTGTGTGTGCGACATCCTCGGCTTTCTTATGCTGTCTAAAAGCCTCATTTTGATGATGAATGACGTTTTGTTGCATACACACACATACACACACACACGCACACGCACACGCACACACACACACATATATATATATACATATATATACATACATGTATATATATATATACATATATATATATATATATATATATATATATATATATACATATATACATATGTATATAAACATACATACGTACATACATATACATACATATATATATATATATATATATATATATATATATATATATATATATATATATATATATAATTTAATACGAATACAAAACGTATTTTTAACTCATTTTGATATAATCTATGTCGGCGGGAGTTTCAAGAAAATTGCATATATGAATATATCCACTTGTGTAAAGGGGATTTGCTTGGCTCTCATTTTTTCTTTACATGTTGGATTTTTTTTCTTGTTTGTTTGGCCTTCTGTTTCTTCTCTTTAATGCACTGTAAAAAAATACTGTTTTCTTTGTAATTATTATAATTGTCATAATCATCATGTATATCAAATAATTTATTCTATTATCATTATCGTTATCAGTTGTATTGCCAATATCTTTATTTTTACTATTTATATTCTTCTTATAATGATTATCACTATTGTTATTATCGTTATTATCATTCCTATTATCATTATTGGCCTTAATATCCTTTATCAACATCAGTATCATTTTCCTTATTACCATTATTATTATCATGATGATGATAATAATCATCTCTATCATGATGTCATTATTACCATCAACCTATTATT
>NW_028234434.1:11295024-11300024 GCF_977035675.1 Penaeus japonicus
AACACTAATTACAGGGACCGTGCAGCTGTACTACTTCGCCGATCATAATGAAGTTCCTGTGATTAATCGCAAGTTGCTTGCATGTTGGAAATGACCAGGATGTGTCAACTGCTTGCTTGGGAATTAATTATATAGTCTCTTTAGAGATCAGACGAATTTTCACCCATTTTTGTATGTTTTTTTTTTTTGATGATTTTTTCTTCTGGAAAATGTAACTTTGTATTCAAGTTGTATTGCTTTTATTTACATTGCGTGATGTGTCATTTATGTAGCACTGGTTTCATGTCTCTTTCCCTCATTTTGCCTATTTTTTCTATCCCCCCCTCTCTCTCTCTATCTCGCTTGCTCGCTCTCTCTACTCTCTCCATGCCTGTCTTTCTCCCTCCCCCTACTCTTTTACTGTCTTCCTCTCTATCTCTCTCTCCCTTCCTCCATCCCTCCCTCCTTTCCTCTCTCTATCTCTCTCACCCTTCCTCCGTCCCTCCCTCCTTCCCTTTCTCTATCTCTCCGTTCCTCTCTCCCTCCCTCCTTCCCTCTCTCTCTATCTCTCTCTCCCTTCCTCCTTCCCTCCCCCTCCCCCTTCCTCCCTCTCCCTCCTTCCCTCTCTCTCTCTCCCTTTCCCTCTCCCTCCCCCTCCCTCCCTCCTTCCCTCTCCTTCTCCCCCTCCCCTTCCCCCTTCCTCTCTCTCCCTCTCGCATCATCTTAAGCGAATGGAAATCCACCTCAGACATCCCTTTCCCCCCTCGTAGAAATGCGAGTGTGCAAGCGAGTGTTATCTTATCGAACGCACGCTGATAACGTTGCCGATCACCTGGCGACGATAAACCTCTGCTAAGACATTTTCATCAGGCAATTGCTTTTGCAGTCGGATTATTGCTTGGGCGAAGGCGGGGCGAATCTCTTGAGGCCAAACCAAAAAGTCAGATTCAGATCTTGATGATATTTTAGATGCTATTGTTTTTGTTATCCTTAGTGTTTATATCATTATTATTACTTTTTTGCTATTGTTATCATTTTTGTTATCATTATTATCATTATTGTTATTGTTAATATGATGATTATTATAATTATTATTGTCATTATTATTATTATTATTGCTATTATTATTGCTGTTATTATCATTATTATTATTATTATTATTATTAGTTGTAGTAGTATCATTATCATCATTATTATTATCAATAGTATCATTATTACTATTGTTGTTATTGTTATCATCTTTATTATTATTACTGTTATTATTATTAGCATATTTATTGTTTGTATTCTTCTTTTTACTATTATTATTATTGCTATTGTTATTATTATTATTATTATTGTTGTTGCTGTTGTTGTTGTTGTTGTTATTATTATGATTATTATTATTATCATTATTATTATCTTTATTATTGTTATTATTATTATTATTATTGTTATTATTATTACTATTATTATTATTATTATTATTATTATTATTATTATAATTACTACTATTAGTATCATTATTATCATTATTGTTATTATTATTATTAATATGATTACCATCATTATAATTTTTATTGGCATTATTGTTATTATCATTATCATTCCTATTATTGTTTTAATCATTACTATTTCTATCATTATCTCCAATAATGATATTCATCATAAAAAAGAGAGAGAAAAATCTAACGATAACTTCAAGTCAGTGTATTCCTAACTCCGAATTTGCATTACGCATTTCTACCCTACGGTTCATACCAAAAGAAAAAGAAAAAGAAAAAGAAAGAAAAAAAAAACGACCTTTTTAAGTGGCCTGGAATATTAACCCGTTTTCAAATCTCTCTCCGTTCCGTGTTTGCAAATTGGCTTCTCTATTGGATTTAGAATTTAGAGCAGGAAATCGGAAGGAAGGTGTCGTTTTTTTCATTTTTTTTTCTCAAGGTGTCGTTATATTCAAGGTGTCGTATTTTCAAGATTTCGTTTTTTAAAGTGTCGTTTTTTCAATGTAGTGTTTTTCTCAAGGTGTCGTTTTTTCAATGTGTTTTTCTTCAAGGTGTCGTTTTTTCAAGATTTCGTTTTTTAAAGTGTCGTTTTTTCAATGCGTCGTTTTTTCAAACTTGTTTTTTCAAGATGTCGTTCTTTCAAGGTGTTTTTTTTTCAATGTGTCGTTTTTCAAGGTGTTTTTTTTCAAGGTGTTGTTATATTCAAGGTGTCGTTTTCCTTGAGACATGGGTTCTCATGGGTCAACCTGTGCTTCAAGAAACATTTCCTTTTTAAACCATAAATGGAAAACTAATAGACTTGCTTACCATATCCCTCACATTTTCCGCTGTGCTAAACAAACGGGATTAATTGCGGTATGTTTAATACATCATTATGATGGTGATTATTTTTATTATTGTTATAATTATCATAATAATAATTATTGTTATAATTACAATTATTATTATTATTATTATTATTATTATTATTATCATTATCATTATTATTATTATAATATTGTTATTATTAGCATTATTGTCATCATTACTGTTATGATAATTAATATTATTTTTGTTATTATTATTATTATTTTTATTATTACTACTACTTCTATTATTATTATTATTATTAATATTATTATCATCATCATCATCATCATTATTACTATTATTATTATTATTATTATTATTATTATTATTATTATCATTATTATTATTATCATTATTATTATCATTGTTGCTGATATCATTATTATTATTATCATCATTATTATTCTTCTTCTTATTATTGGTATTATTGTTGTTATTGTTACTGTAATTATTATTAGTACTGTTATTGTTTTTGTTGTTGGATATGTAATTTTTAAAGATAAATTTGTTATTCCAAATAATAATGTTACTAAGATTATTATTATCATTGTTATTATTATCATTATCATTATCATTATTATCATTGTTATTATAATTATCATTAATATCAATTTTATTATTATTATCCTCATTATTACTATTGTTATTATTATTACTATGATTATTTTTATTAGTATTGTTATTATCATTATTGTTATAATTATTTTATGGTTATTATCATCTTTATCATTATTATCATCGCTGCCACTATTATCATTTTTACCCTTATCGTTCTTGCCACAGCTATTATTGCTATAATGTTATTATTTTCTTATCACTATTAATTTTATTAATCATTGATATTATCATAGTTTAGTTATTACTATTATAATCGTAATATATTCATGACTAATATTATCATTATTACTGTTAATAATTTTACTATTAGCCATTGTATTTGCTGATTAATTATCAGTTACTTTTCTCAGTAGGGCAAGAACTTTAACAGACATTTATTTCATATCTTAATGAAAAACCTTCAAGTTTCAAGTATATTTTCACTTGCCAAACGCAACGAGATCGTAATTTGTTGTTAGAAGCTGTGGTTGCATAAATCATCAAAAGCTACATACAGACTTCTAGTAATTTTCCCCACTTATGAGAAAACAATAAAAAAGAGACTTAAATAAAAGATATACAAGAACAAAAAAACAAAAACGAAAAAAAACACAAAAAACACGAATTAATATACATCAATGCGATCCCCTTTGGAACAAATGTCACAAAACAGTACGTTAAGATAGCCGCATGGAATAATTAATATCATTATCCCGCTGCACAAAGGGGAAGCTACAGTGGCCTTGTTTTTACATGTAGATCTCGTCAGCGAGGCATGCGGTGGCTGTCAGGGTAATGACGCGGGTGCTTGTTCCTGTGTACTAAGCATATACTTCAGCGACCGCAAATCACATGCTGGTCTGATTGGGCACGGCGAGAAATTGCTGTACCGAGAGACAGAACCTCTTATTGGGAGGTGGCGAAACACACACGGGCTATTGGAGGTTGAGGTTCGTGATGGGTAGGGATTGTGGGTTTTATTTATTGGGAGGGAAGAGGTGGAGGGAGGGATGGGGAGAGGGAGAGAGGGAGAGGGAGAGGGAGAGGGAGAGGGAGAGAGGGAGAGAGAGGGGGAGAGAGGGAGAGGGAGAGGGAGAAAGAGAAATAAAGTAAGAGAGGGAGGGTGAGAGAGAGAGAGAGGGAGAGGGAGAGAGAGAGAGAGTAAGAGAGAAGGGAGAGGAGGTGAGAGAGAGAGAGGGTAAGAAAGGGAAGGGTGAGGGGAGAGGAAGAGAGAGTGAGAAACTGAAAAGGAGAGTGAAAGTGAGAAGTGAAAGTGAGAGAGAGAGAGGAGAGAGAGGAGAGAGAAGAGAGAGAGAAGAGAAAGAGAGAGAGGAGAAGAAAGTAAGAGAGAGAGAAGGTGAAGAGAGAGAGAATGGAGAGTAAGAAGAGAAGAAGAAAGAGAGAGGAGAGTGAGAGAGGGAAGAGGGAGAGGAGAGAGAGAGGGGAAAAGGGAGAGGGAGGAGAAAAAAAGAGGAGGGAGGAGAGAGAGAGAGAGAGGAAGAGAAGAGAGAGGAAAGAAAGAGAAAAGAGAGAGGAAAAGAGAGAGAGAAAAAAGAGATAGGGAGGAGAGGAGGGAAAAGGAAGAGAAAAGAGAGAGAGGAGAAAGGGAAGAGGGAAAAGAAGGGGGCCCAAAGGGAAAAAAGAGAGAGAAGAAAGAAAGACGAGAAAGAGAGGGAGATAGAGAGAGAGGGAGAAAAAGGAAAGAAAAAGAGGAAGAGAGAAAAAAGGAGAAAGAGAGAGAGAAAAGAGAGAGAGGGGAAAATAAAAGAAAGACTGGGAAAAAAAGGACGAGAGGGTAGAAATAAAGGGAAAGAAACGCAGCGATGGAGAAAGAGATTGGCAAGAAATTAATAAGGTAAAATACAGGACGGAATAAGAAAGTAAGACAAAGATGAAAAAGCGATGGAAATTGTGCTTCTGACGATAAGAATAATAAAAAAATAGGCGTAGGCGTTTTGGTTTAGAAATGGTATAGTAATGATATTAATAACAAAGATGATAATAATGATGATAATATTGATGATGATAATGATGATAATTATGATGATAATAAGGATAGTAATAACTTTGTATTGATTATGATAATGCTCA
>NW_028234434.1:11322524-11325024 GCF_977035675.1 Penaeus japonicus
CTCGTGGGATCGTGCATGTGTGTTGAAATATTGGCCTCGTGAAATCTATACACTAAATGTCCAAAAGAAATTGAGAAGTTTAATTGATTTTAAGTCGTTAAGCCTTTTGAGAGTTTCGAAAGTATGAATTCTGGTCTGATTCATTGCACGCTTGCAAGGGGAGAGAGGGTGGGAGGGAGAGAGGGTGGGAGGGTGGGAGGGTGGGAGGGAGAGAGGGAGAGAGGGTGGGAGGGTGGGAGGGTGAGAGGGAGAGAGGGAGAGAGGGAAAGGAGGAGAGAGGGAGAGAGGGTGGGAGGGAGAGAGGGTGGGAGGGTGGGAGGGAGAGAGGGAGAGAGGGTGGGAGGGAGAGAGGGAGAGAGGGTGGGAGGGTGGGAGGGAGAGAGGGAGAAAGGGAGAGAGGGAAAGGAGGAGAGAGGGAGAGAGGGTGGGAGGGTGAGAGGGTGGGAGGGAGAGAGGGTGGGAGGGAGAGAGGGTGGGAGGGAGAGAGGGAGAGAGGGTGGGAGGGTGGGAGGGAGAGAGGGTGGGAGGGAGAGAGGGAGAAAGGGAGAGAGGGAAAGGAGGAGAGAGGGAGAGAGGGTGAGAGGGTGGGAGGGAGAGAGGGTGGGAGGGAGAGAGGGAGAAAGGGAGAGAGGGAAAGGAGGAGAGAGGGAGAGAGGGTGAGAGGGTGGGAGGGAGAGAGGGTGGGAGGGAGAGAGGGAGAAAGGGAGAGAGGGAAAGGAGGAGAGAGGGAGAGAGGGTGAGAGGGTGATTGGGGGAGGGAGAGAGGGTGGGAGGAGAGAGGGAGAGAAGGAGAGAGAGGGAAAGGAGGAGAGAGGGAGAGAGGGTGAGAGGGTGGGAGGGAGAGAGGGTGGGAGGGAGAGAGGGAGAAAGGGAGAGAGGGAAAGGAGGAGAGAGGGAGAGAGGGTGGGAGGGTGGGAGGGAGAGAGGGAGAGAGGGTGGGAGGGTGAGAGGGAGAGAGGGGAGAGGGAGTTAGGGAGAGAGGGAGAGAGGGAAAGGAGGAGAGAGGGAGAGAGGGTGAGAGGGTGGGAGGGAGAGAGGGTGGGAGGGAGAGAGGGAGAAAGGGAGAGAGGGAAAGGAGGAGAGAGGGAGAGAGGGTGAGAGGGTGGGAGGGAGAGAGGGTGGGAGGGAGAGAGGGAGAAAGGGAGAGAGGGAAAGGAGGAGAGAGGGAGAGAGGGTGAGAGGGGGGGAGGGAGAGAGGGAGGGAGGGAGAGAGGGAGAAAGGGAGAGAGGGAAAGGAGGAGAGAGGGAGAGAGGGTGAGAGGGTGGGAGGGAGAGAGGGTGGGAGGGAGAGAGGGAGAAAGGGAGAGAGGGAAAGGAGGAGAGAGGGAGAGAGGGACATGAGGAGAGGGAGGGAGGGAAAGGAGGAGAGAGAGGGAGGGAGGGAGAGAAGGGGAGAGTAGGAGAAAGGAAGAAGGTGGAGAGTGGGAAAGAGGGATAAAGGGGGAGAGTGGAAGAAGGGTAGAGGGAGAAAGGAAGAGAGGGGAAGGAAAAAATGGAGAGATGGAGAAAGTGAGAGTTGCAAAGAGAGAGTGTTGGAAATAGGAAGAAAGGGAGAGATAGAGATTAGAAGAGATGGAGAAAGGGAGTGATGGAGAGAGAGAATGTTGGATATAAAAAGAGATGGAGAAAGGGAGAAATAAAGATAGAAAGAGATGGAAAATGGGAGAGATGGAGAAAGGGAGTGTTGGAGATAGGAAGAAATGGAGAAATGGAGAAAGGGAGAGGGAGAGAGACGGAGAGGAAAAGAGGCAGAGAGAGGAGATAGAAAGACAGAGAAAGGGAGAGAGAGATACGGAGAGAGGGCAAGAAAGAGGCGGAGAGACAGTGAGAGGGAGAGAGGAGGAGAGGGAGAATGGGAGAGAGGGAGAGAGGGAGAGAGGGAGAGAGGGAGAGAGGGAGAGAGGGAAAGAAGGAAAGAAGGAAAGAAGGAAAGAAGGAAAGAAGGAAAGAGGGAGAGGGAGAGGGAGAGGGAGAGGGAGAGGGAGAGGGAGAGGGAGAGGGAGAGGGAGAGAGAGAGAGAGAGAGAGAGAGAGAGAGAGAGAGAGAGGAGGGGGAGGAGAGAGAGGAGAGAGAGAGAGAGAGAGAGAGAGAGAGGGAGAGAGAGAGAGAGAGAGAGAGAGAGAGAGAGAGAGAGAGAGAGAGAGAGAGAGAGAGAGAAAGGGAGCCGGAGGGAAGAGAAGAGAAGAGATGAGAAGAGAAGAGAAGAGAAGAGAGGAGAAGAGAAGAGAAGAAAAGAGAAGAGAGGAGAAGGGAAGAAAAGGAGGAGAGAAGAAAGAGAGAGAAAGAGGGAGAGAGAGAGAGAAAAAGAGAGAGAGAGAGAGAGAGAGAGAGAGAGAGAGAGAGAGAGAGAGAAAGAAAGAGAGAGAGAGAGAGAGAGAGAGAGAGAGAGAGAGAGAGAAAGAAAGAGAGAGAGAGAAAGAAAGAGAGAGAGAGATAGAGATAGAGATAGAGAGAGAGAGAGAGAGAGAGAGAGAGAGAGAGAGAGAGAGAGAGAGAGAGA
>NW_028234434.1:11367524-11375024 GCF_977035675.1 Penaeus japonicus
AGAAGAGGGTAAGGGGGAGGGGGAGAGGAATGAGAAGAGGGTTAGAGGGAGGGGGGAGGAGGAGGAGAACGAGGCGACAGCATTCCTAAGCGCCCGGTCGTCCGTCAATCGAACGTCACACGAAAGGTCGTATGTCTTACGCACGTCATCCAGTGAGGCTTTCGTCAACTGCAAATCACCTGCATGTCAGATGGAAGGTCGTACATTATCTCACGTCGCATAGGCAGTCGTAAATCAAGTGGACGTTACTGGCAGCTGTAACGTCACTCTGGTTGGTTTGGCTTCGGGATACAGAGATACTGTGTGTTTCTGTAAATACATTTATATATATGCATATATATATATATATCTATATATATATATATATATATATATTCACACACACACAAACACACACATATATATTATATATATCTATCTATCTATTCACAACACAATCTATCTATCTATATCTATAATCTATCTATCTATCTATATATTATTATTTATATATATATATTAATATATTATATATATATATTATATATAAATATATATATATATATATATATATATATAGATATAAATGAATAAATAGATAGATAAATATATATATATATATATATATACATATCAAAATATATATATATATTTATATACACACATATATATATCTATACATATAAGTACACACACACACCAAACCACACACAAACACATATACATATATATATATATATATATATCTATATATATATATATATATATATATATATATATATATATATATATATATATATATATATATATATACATATGTATATATACTGTATATATATATATATATATATATATATATATATATATACATATATATACATTTATATATATACATATTAAAAACACACATATATATACATATATATGTAATATACATATATATATATATATATATATATATATATATATATATATATATATATATTTACTTATTTATTTATTTATTTATTTATAATATATTACACACACACACACAAACACACACACACACACATACACACAAACACAGACACACACACACACACACACACACACACATACATACATACATACACATACATACACACACACACACATATATATATGTAATATATGTATCCATACATATTGATGAATGCAAACGATTGTGTGTTAGCTTTCAGAAAGGTGCCCGTACAATAGTAAACGATAATTTTTTTTTTTACCACGCTTTTTTACCCCCGTTCGAAAATAGCAAAACAAATGAAAATTCTAGCATACATAATCTAAACTAGACTAGATCATTAAGTAAATCAACATCAGTGCAAGAGACTTTTGTGCATCACCCTCAGAGTCATCCTAATAGCGATCACAAACCTAATCCTTTGACACACTAAGAACCTAATCTACGTCATAGTAACGATCCTCCAATCCTGACCGTGTGTGTGTTCGTCACGTTAAATTCCTTCTCCTTTCCCTTACTTTACCCCCTGCCTCTCCCCCCCCTTTCCCTTTATGAAGGAGAGGCCCCTTGTGGTGCTCCTACCACCTGGGATCTTAGATTATCCCGCACAAGAAAGAGCCAGCATCAAAAGGAGCCCAAAAGATGCTGGGGAAGGCTTGCTCACGGAGGGTGTTCAAGTTGTGTTTTTTTTTCTTTCTTCCTTTTTTTTTTTTTTTTTTACCTCTTCGGCATGGGTTTACTTTTCTTAATTTCATTTACGATTAGTCTTATCTATTTTATTTCTGTTTTTGTTTATTTTTCTGATGTATTTTATTTTCTTTATCATTATTTTGATCAGTTCTATGTAATTTCCATCGTCTTAGAATATGATATTCTTTAAAAATTGACTTGTACACTTCTTCTTCATCTCAATTTATCCCCTTTATTTGATAAAGAAATAGATCAGTAAATAAATAATCAGTAAAAAGAGACATATACATACATTACTTCTCTCCCTTCCCCTAGTATGTTCCAATTTTGCTTAATTTTCGATGCTGATTTTCTTCGTTTTTCACTTTTTTTCTACATCTAGGTCTTCTGTGATTTCTTCCAATTACCCAGACTTCTCTTAACTACTGATTTTTGGCGGTCTTTCAAGACGCTATTCTGCTTATCAGTCTTATTCCTTCATTCTATACATCGACATCAGTCTCATACTCTACATCCATCTGCTCAAAGAGTCCCACTCGTTACAATTCAAAGGCCTTTTCGCGATGTTCTTATCATTCCATTTCTTGACAGTCGTCTTTTAAAATATACGAAATATACAAGAAGCCATTCTAGTTTTCTCAAAAAAAAAGAAAAAAAAAAGAAAAAGAAAAAAAGGCAGCCATTTTGAATCTTGGAGAAACCGAAAATGGCTTTCTCTATATCTCCTCTACTTTCTTATTTTTAGTACTGTAATGCCACGCACTCGAACAGACACGAGTAACATATTTTTGTTTTTTATTGTGTTTGAGTATCGCATTGTTTTTTTAAATCTAAGAAAGAAAACCATTTTAAACCATCGTTAAAATAAACTCTTCTGTATATGGGGGATGCATCTTTTGCATTCCTCTGATGAACATGACTACTACAAAGTTGTTGCTTTTTTGTCTCGGAGGATAGAGAGAGAGAGAGAGAGAGAGAGAGAGAGAGAGAGAGAGAGAGAGAGAGAGAGAGAGAGAGAGAGAGAGAGAGAGAGAGAGAGAGAGAGAGTACTAATTTCATTTCGATTCAATTTGTAAACATCGTTTTGAGATTTTCGATAAAAAAAAATATATATAAACAAAATAGATACTGTGAAGATGCAGTTCCCCAAAAATGCACGGAATTACTAAAGGGAAAAAGAGAAAAAGAGAAAGAGAGAAAAAAAGACGATCAAATGTCAGGCAAAATTTATGAGATCGTGTCATGAGTAAAAAAAACACGCGCTGTGTTATTACACCGAACGCCTGAATGTCATATCTGTCTGTTATCATATGTTCTGTGTCAGAGGGAAATATGTCAGGAGTCGCTAAAACATTTGTTAAATTCGCAAAGAAGCATTTCTCACATTGTCACGCACAGAGAATATATGACCACGTATCTCCATATACAGGCATATGCAACACACACGCGAAAAAGGCACATCCCAGATTTTTTTTTCTCTCTCTGTTGCAAATTGTTGCACGCGTTACGGAAGGAGACGAAACCGACTGAATATCTCCATGAGCAGGCACACATGCCACGCCGTACGAGTATAAATCTAAAGCTTCAAGGACCCACATCGGCTTGCAAGAGGTTTATGCAAAGATCTCTGAAGGTTTAACGCTTGACATTGAATACTCTTGTTACCAGATGACGCGCCCTCCCTACCCCCTACCCACCCCCACCCCACCCCAATAACCCCAGCCTGTACCACCTTATCCAAACGATTAAGAAGGGGGCGAGAAGGATAGGAGGGTGAGAATAGAAGTGAAAGAGAAGGGAATAGGGCGTATCTAAATAGGAGAAGAAGGGGGGAGAATAGAAAAAGAGAGGGGAGATGAAAACTAAAAAGATATAATGGTTATACTCCGAGTGAGAAGACAGCGGAGAAAGATCAAAAGGAAATTCTGATCGGTGTCAATAAGATTAAAATTTGTTGCTAAATCATAAGAAAAACAATCTCTCTATCATATCAAACTTTAATTGAGGGGGCAGAATTATGTCATAAACCCCAAGAAAAGCAAAAATTTGAAATTCAAGGGAGATTTTAAAGTAAATCCTGTTATCCATACAAGCCAAAAAAGGTAGTTGATCAAGAAAGAAGATTCCAAGAATAGAAAAATCCTAGTCTCATGGTCTGTTTTAATTTATAAATCTCAAATATTAAAGAAGTTATTGCTCAAAGTACATTACAAAGAAATGGACAGAGCTGAAGGACACGTTTGATTTTAAGTTCTTGTACGCTCTCGGTTACTTATTCATAAGAAACATAGACATAAACAATATTATAGTGTTGATAGTGGCATGCTGTCATTGCTGTTCTTTAGACGTTAAAGTTAATCGAATAGAAAAAAATAGTTTAACACAAAAGCAATGACAATAACAATGTAGGAATGAGAATAATTTGAATGTTACTAGCAATGTCAGTAATGATAATGATGATTATAATGATGACGATGATGGTAATAATAATGATAATGATGCTAATGATAAAGATGAGGAGGGAGATGATGGTGATGATGATGATGATACTGATGATGATAATAGCAGCATAGCAAATAATGTTAATAATAAGAATATTAATGATTGTGGTAATAACAGTGTCTGTGTCTGCGGGTCTAGTTGTTTCTTCAAACTGCATGATATTCTTATCACAATGATGCATATTTCCTTTCGAAGTTTTATCATTCATATACCATTCTTCTTTAGATTGGAATCACAAAAACAATGAAAAAATAAATAAATGTTCGACTGGGAGTAAATGCAATTCTATTCTCCTGATGCAAGTTTCTAAAACTGTATATGTTTTGATATATTAAAATGACGTATATCTGAAAATATCTTATATATTTGAGTAAAAATAGGTAGCCCATCACAAAGGACTAGCAAAAATTGAGAGACGTAAAAATATATCATTTCGAGATAGTAAAAAAAGACTAAAAACAGTTTACGAAAGTCCATCTGCAAAAGGTAACATGTAGTAATTTAAGAGGAGGACATCTGGCGGGGTATTTTTTCTTCTTTCTTTCTATTTATATTTTTTTTCTTTTTTTTCTTTTTGCCTTTTACCAAAAAATAGGTAAATCCCCTGGAGGCTAGGAGGGTGAGAAAAAAAGAAGAAGAAGAAAAAAAAGAGGTACGGTTTAGGGTTTTGAAAGCGAAAAAGAAAGATGTTTTCCTTTGTCTGGTGTGGTACAGACACGGTCTATGGGTCTGGGAACTTCTATTTTCTTCTATTCATCTTACTTTGCCTTAGTGCTGGAAAAGAGAGATACAAAAAAATGATATCACATACAAAAGGACGGTTAGGATTATGTAACGGACGTAAAGAAAGACTATTGAATATAGATAAAGGATTCTTAGGGATAGAGTTCATCTAATGAAAAGATTGAGTGGTTGGATTTCGGTGTAGTTTGGGACCTATAAATCATTATTACTATCCTCCATCTCTTCCTCCTCCTCGTCCTCCACCACCACCTCCTCCTTCTCCTTCTACTCCTCTCTCTCCTCCTTATCCATCATCTTCTTCTTCTTCTTCTCCCTCCTCCTCCTCCTACTTAATATCATCCTAATTCGTCTCACCATCTTCTTGTTGTTCCTTCTCATCCTCGATATTATTATTATCATAATCATTATCATCATTGCTGTTGTTGCGAGACATGGAAAGACGGATGTTGATCAAATGGAAAGGAAACTGTTGCTGAACACTAGCTAATACTGGTAAAAAGGAAGAGAATCAACGTAGAACATTCATATATATTACCAGCCTAAGTTGATTATAAACGAATGTTACACTAAACAAAGATTCAGATTATAACAGAAACCTTATTATTTCAATGGTGAAAATGATAGGTCTATGCTTGGTGTCATTGGTTTTAAGTCTAAAGTGGGATATTTCCAGCTTTAAATATCTCATACTTTTTCTTTCTATCAAACTCAATACCTTTTAGATACTACAACTAAAAAAAAATATCATTCGCTTCCACTTCTACTTTTCCTTGTGATGTATGATGATTTCCGGCATTTCCAGAGATCTAAAAATAATTCCTTACTATTGAATAATAATATTTAAAAAATACTGAATCTCACTCATTACTCCCAACGTCTATGGTAGTAGGGCACCTTTTAAAGTGATAAATTATTAATTTCGTATGTACACGTCTCTCCCGAGTTCTGGCCTTTTGAAAATTTCACACTGATTCCTTAGCATCAAAATCAAAACCGATTAAATAATCACGGAAAATAAAACCAGTTTATTCTAGAATACTTCTTGAATAATCTCATGGCAAGTCCACCCAACTCTGATCCCCCCTTTGTGAAATCACTCCGAGTTCAGCCTTTTCAAAATCTCACTCTGGCTCAAACTCAAAACTTATTAATTAAAGAAACACCTAACTTGTACGGAACATATAACGATTTTTATGTGTGAAATAATGCAATTCTTCTGATATTAACCCACTCCCCTACGAATCCCCTCGTGAAACCACTCAGAATTCAGGCATTTTCAAAATTTTACCCTGGTTCCTTAACATCAGACTCAAAACGGATTACACAAACACTCAACTTCTAGGGAAAATACAACCATTTTTTTTGTAGAATAATACATTTCCTCTCATCCGTAGCCCACCCACCGACCTACGAGTCCCCTTGCGAAACCGCTCGGAGTTCCGGCTATCAGTTTACCTTCGCTCGTGGCCCGACCTCCCCGCCCGATCACGATATAAGATTCGGAGTTGGCCTCGATGCCGGTGCGGGACTTGCCTTCGAGAATAACAATGAACCATTTTAGGGCTCTGGGAGATTTATAACGTGTTACTCCGGTCGGAAATTCTTTTTCTGGTATATTGTCTTACATTAGAAGGGGAGATCCGTCCGCTGGAATCCATCGCCATTTTTACCCTCCTTGTCCCGAAGTCTCGCCGGCGAACTTTTACGGCGCGGACTGAATTACGAGCTTAGCTTGTATCTATTTCCACGGATCTTTGATAACGAATAAACGAGCAAGACAAACGCCATTTCGTAAGAGAAACAACGCGAACTTGTCCGGTTTTCTCGAGAAGACTGGAGGGAAAAAGAAGTAAGCAAAATACAGTACGGACTCCATTAGACTTAGGACGGCTTTTTGCCTTCATTATTTTTATGACCACTTAAGGAGCAGATGCACAGAAGAAGCTGCTCCCAAATATTCATATGACCTGAAGTTACAATGCTGCTGTGCTGAAGTCACTCACACGAGAGAGAAGTGTTGCTAATATGATTTTTATTTATTTATTCGGGGATCAATCTGCTGTATTTATGTCAGTGAAGTAAGGAAATCATGTTCATTATTTTTTATATGATGCATGTGTTTTATTACCTTCATTAATATTGGCAATAATAAATCACCAGAATGAATATTATTTTGTGAATTTATACGTATCATTTATGCAAAGGGAGCCTCATCGACGGCCAATCAACGAATCCCTTGAAAATACAAGGGAAGCGTTTCTCACCAGGACGATCCGTTGCAAACGCCGTGGTTGTAAATAAATTGTTGTCCCCGATGTTTATAGGTTGTTAGGCAGTTTCACAACCTCACCTCATTACCGCCTCCCCCCCCCTCTCCCTTTCATTATCCCCGAACAGTTGGTCTGGCGAGTATCAGTCTTCCAGAATGGCTTACACGAAACGGCTTCGAGGTGACAGACTTATTCTCAACCCAGGGGGTGTCACGGGCTTGTCAGAAGCTATTAAGACTCAAAATTAATTAGCTGATGCGCAGGGCAGGACCCGAGTAATAAAATGACCATTACGGAACATGCTAACTGCCATTAAACACCGCTAACTATCAT
>NW_028234434.1:11387524-11392524 GCF_977035675.1 Penaeus japonicus
CATAACCCCCAAACCTTCATCTTAAACGTTGATCACGGATCCTATTTATTTACCCTTTTTATCATCATGAAGTTATTGAATTAAAAATAAAAACAAGGCAAATGGCACTATATGTTTAACTGAAATGAAGTTACTTGGTGCAATTTACTAGCAATTGCGTGGAATATATCTAGATAGAAAAAAAATTACACACACACACACACACACATATGCATACATATACACCTTAGGATTTCAGTATAGTTTTGAAAACTTTCTTGTGGTTAAAATGAACTATGAATGTAAAAGAAAGAGAAAAAGAACAAAGAGAAGAAAGCCGAAGGCAGAGAAAGGGAAAGAATAAGAATGCATATATCAACATCTCACACCTTATGTCCTCGATTAAGAAAATATGAAACCGATGTCTTATAAAAAACAAATCATACTTAATGAATTTAGTTCACATGGAGGCAAATATTGTAAATTAAAGTTTTAATCTCTAAAACAACTCAAATCAACTCAATTATCTCTGTACACAAGATTAACGATTAATGTACAGTCAGTATGAATGCATTTCATTAACCAAAATGTGAAAGCAAGTGACAATAAATTGAGATTGAGAATGAATAACTCCATAATGCAGGATACGCAATAAATGTCTGTATTTGTATATTATTCATTAAAATAACGTTATAAGGATGAAGATGCAGTCATTAAACGCAAATGTTGCATTACGTACGATCTACGTAAAGTACAAGCAGTATTTCATCGCAAGATCTAAAGGTTTTCTTAAACGATCCAATATAATTCCGGCGACGGTGAATAGTAGCAAATGCATCTCCCTGAGAATGGCGTCCGCAGCGGAGATTATCCTTTCGTTAACTGTTAATTTTCCCAGCGCCATAGCGGATTATAACCGTGAACTATCCCTATCAAAGGAGCACGAACTCGCTTTTAGTACTCTCGATAAGCAGGTGTAGGAAACAAAGCCCCTAAATCAAAGCAAACAAAAAATTAAACGAAGCGGTACTCATCCCCCGCCGACTCCCGACGATCCGCCATTTTGAATCTCCGGGAGCGTTCCAAACACCAGACTCCAGCCCCGTCTCCGCACTCCCCCTCCCCCTCCCCATCCCCCTCCTCCTCCCCTCACGGTCCCGAAACGGCAGCGTTATTATAGGTTTTTACAGGAAATGGCACCATTATTACTTTTTGCCAATTTTTATAACTTGAAATTGGACACTTTTCAGGCAATTGGACACATTCGGAGGAGGTGTTATTGTGATGGCAGCGGCTGTTATGAGGTACATTCTTTTTACAAGACTCCTCGCTTACAGTAGTAAAACGAGGGTGTTATGATCTCTCGAATGGATCTGTTGTGTTTAGGAGCTACGGCGCTATTTCTTATGTTCGAGAGAAAAAGAAAGAAAGCAAAAAAAAAGCTTTCAAGAGTGACACAAAAGCAAAATTTGTAAGTTCACCTTTTTTTTCGTAAACTTCTGTGTAGTTGTGACTGCTGTAAAGTGTCGTATTGGAGGAACTATAATTCTAGTAAGCCCTCATCCTTAGTAAATACATTTGTTTATATTATTCAATGTTAATATTACTGTCGTTACTCTTAACTGTTTGGTCCCATGGTTGTGTTTCCTCATCTTGTTCTGTAGTACTTCATATATTTTATTTCAGCGAGTTTGTTATAATCACAACAAAATGTATATACTTAAACTGTTTCATTTAATGGCGTTGCTAGTGTATTCTTCAACTGTGACATTTCAACAGTATTTTATTATATAATTTCATTGTTTTAGAGTCCATCATTATACCTTTGTTATACTCAACATTATATTTGTTATTTATATCAGTTGCATTCTATTCTGATGGGGATAATTATAGTCATAATAAAAAGATATTGCTGATAATGAATTTAATGATATAATGATAATGGCAATTAGTGATTCCTGTTGTTGCTATCTTAACGATCAAGATGATAGTGATTATTATCATTATTGTTTCTGATAATGTCGCTGCTTGATAATTTTATCATATAACAACTTTATTGTGTTTGCTATGATTACTATTATCAGCAATGCTATTATCATTAGTTGCAAGAGCAATATTACTTCTCTGCCAGTATTCGTAATATCACAGTGCTATTATTTACCAGCATTAACGACACATGCACGTATGGCGTATATACAGCTGTACTGTTATTATTTTTATAATGATTGTGACTGAGATCTTCTTTTCAAATCACATCCACTGAGAGAAGAAAAAGAACCTCAGGTGTCCGGACACTACCACTTCCGCTAATCAAACCCTTTGAGATAATTAAATCTGAAATAAGAAAAAGGTAAAACACTCACGCAAACCCTCAACGAAAAGGAAACCCAGATTTTATTTCTCTCTCTCTCACTCTTTTTCTTTTCTCTTTCATTCATCTCTCTGTCTCTGTTTCTCTGTCTGTCTGTCTGTCTGTCTGTCTGTCTCTCTCTCTCTCTCTCTCTCTCTCTCTCTCTCTCTCTCTCTCTCTCTCTCTCTCTCTCTCTCTCTCTCTCCCTCTCCCCCCCCCCCCCCCCCTCTCTCTCTCTCTCTCTCTCTCTCTCTCTCTCTCTCTCTCTCTCTCTCTCTCTCTCTCTCTCTCTCTCTCTCTCTCTCTCTCTCTCTCCCTCCCCCCCCCTCTCTCTCGTTCTCTCACCCCTTCTCTCTCTCACTCAAAAAAAAAAAAAAAAAAAAAAAAAAAAGCAGACCAGAACTCCACGTCAGAAAGGAATCGGATCCTCCTCCCTGGCCGTGAATCCTACTTGGTAAAATCACAGATCCTCTGAAATCGTGCAGGACGTGACGGAACCGGCGAAGGAACAGTCGCTCGATCGATGGCCTTATAGTCTTCGACGGCCTTTGTCTTTGCTTGGGATCTTCTTTCTAGATTTTCTTCCGTTTCGTTGAGAGGATGTTGTTATTGTTATCATTATTGCTATTTTTGTCATTATCATTGTTGTTGTTGTTTTTATATTATTATGATTATTATTATTATTATTATCATTATTATTATTGTTTTTTTTTTTTTTTTTGGTTCTTGTTATTATTATCATCATTATTATTATTATTGTTATTATTATCATTGTTATTATTATTATTGTCATTATTATTATTATTATTATTATTATTATCATTATTATTATTACTAGCATTATTATTATTATAATTATCATTATTATCATTATCATCATCATCATCATTATTGTTATTGTTTTATTATAGTAATCATTATCATAATTGATATTGCTATCACTATTATTATTATTATCATAATTGATATTGCTATCACTATTATTATTATTATCATTATTATTATTAGCATTATTGTTATTATTATTATTATTATTATCATTATTATTATCCTCATTATTATCATCATTATCATTATTATCACTGTTATCATCCTTATCATTATCATCTTTTAAAATTATCATTGTTATAATCATTATCATTATTTATTATTATTATTATTATTATTATTATTATTATTATTATTATTATTAATCCTATTATTATTATTATAATCATTATTATAATTTGTATCATTATCATAGTTTTTGCCGTTGTTGTAATTATTTTTATTATTCATTTACTCATGGTAATTATGATGTGAGCATGATTGTTATTATGATAATGTATATTATTATTATGATTATTATTAAATTTTAGAATTATTATCATGGTTATTATAATGATGATGATAATGATTATGATTAGCATTATCATTATGATGATTTTTATATTTAGTGTTATCATCATCATCGTCATCATTATCATTTTCATTATTGTTATTTGATCTGTCATTATTTTCATTACTGTTATTTGATCTGTCATTATTTTCATTATTATTATTATTATCTGAATTATTATCATTTGAATTATTATCATTATCATTATAAATAGAAGTAGTAGTAATATGAAAGATATTATTATTATTGTCATGATTGTTATTATTGTTAATAATGATATTATCATTATTATTATCCTCCTTAGAATTATTCATATGATTATTGTTATTGTCATTCTCAATATTGTTATTGTTATTTAATTTTATAACAATTATTATTATCATTATTATTGTTTTGATTATCAATAGATTTATCACTATTAGTAACATTGATCTTATTATTGTCATTGTTATTAGCATTATTATTGGTATTATTATCAATAATAATATTATCATTATCATTATCATTATCATCATTATTAATATTAGTATCATTATCATTGTTATCATTACTTATAACAGGAGTAGCATCATTATTATCAATATTATTGTTATTATTATCATTGTTAGTATCATTATTATTATTATTATTATTATTATTATTATTATTATTATCATTATTATTATTGTTATTATTATTATTATTATTAATATTAATTTTATTGTTATTATTGTTTTTTGTTATTATCACTATTATGATTATCCTTATTACTATTAAAACTATTATGATTGATGTTTTCTGGCTATTAACATTGTTATTATTATCAACATTGTTATCGTTGTCGTTATCATCATCTTTATTGAAACCAGTATAACTTCCACGATATAATATCGAAGACTTTTTATCATCCCTTGTTTTCACAATCCCAAAAAAGAATATTAACATAAAAACGCCTTCTCCCCACTTTAAAAATTAGATAGAAAAAATATACACATCGTGTTCATGATATAATCCCTACTTCACCCCTCCCCCCCTCTCACCTCTTCCACTTCCCCTTCCCTCTCTCTCCCTCTCCCCACTCCCTCCCCCCACAAAATGTACCCAGTTCCTTAATCGGAAAACCACTTTCTTTGCTCCGTCTCGCCGCACGCCCGATAAGCGAATGACCTTGGCCCAAGAAGGAGGATAAGACCAGATAAGAGACGAGTCGACGCAGCTTATCTCCCCCCCCCCCTATTTTTACTCTTCCCACCCCTTTTTTTCTTCTTATCCCTACCTCCTTACTTCCTTTCCTGTTCCTTCTTCTTCCTTTAC
>NW_028234434.1:11415024-11421124 GCF_977035675.1 Penaeus japonicus
AACTGTTAGGAATTGGGATATATCCTGACCTTCAACTTCTCTAAGTCTTTGTAGAGTGATGGTATTAGGGACTCCTCAAATCCGTGTATATCACAGTATCAACCCCATTTTTGCTACCAGATCAAGGTGAGAAGCTGATGACCAAATGGTAGTCAAAGACGAATTTGAGTTGCATGATATTTTTAATAATAATAATAGTAATAATAATAAAAAAAGACTAACAGTACATTACAAAAGTGACTGTTTTACTAAAATTACTCTTTGTATAATTCTGTGTCAAGAAATACTTAGTTGGAGTAGAGTGTTGCCTCATTTATGTGGGGGATGGCGACGAAAGATGCTTGTGAGCGAAGACTGAATTGCATTGCAACTTTGATTCAGTTTTCTTTATATGTTACATGATTATAATCTTGATATTCATGCTTGATAATGTTGATAATGATTGTTATGGATATAATTATCATCCTTAGTGGTGGCCTTATATCTGCAACTACAGTGACTATAGTGAAAACACTATTGGTACTGCCACAATGCAAATAACATTCCCGATAAAAAAAATCGATACGAACACTTCTTGTGCAACGAAGAACTTTGCACAGTCAGGCCTTCGTACCGCTGACACACCTCCCGTACCTACACGTAGCCTCCCCCCCCCCACCTTTTGAATATCCCCTTCCTCTCCATTCTCCTTATCTTTTTGAGGAGAAAACAAAAATTCTCCGCCCGATAAAGTAACCGTTAAAATTTTATGAGGTCCGAGTTCCTTCAGTTCTTCCGTTAGGGTCACGAAAAACTTTATGGCGCTCTTCTGAAACCCTATTTCCATAAGACCGGGGAGCGCCGACCCCCTCCCCCCTCTTTTCTCTTCTACCCTGCTCCCTTCATTCGTTATCCCTTTTCCTCTACCCCTTTCTTCACCGCTTTTACTCCTTCCTCTTATATTTACTCATTTCTTCGTTATCTGTCCCTTTCCTATTTCTTTTTGTTTCCTCATTCCTTTATCGATCTACCCCATCTTTCATTAATAATTCTCACTCTTTTCATCTATCTCTTTTTTTCACTCTAAAAACAAAGGTATCCTTTTTTTATTCCTTTCTCTTCATCATCTTTTTCTACCCTTTTCTTTATTATCTTTCATTCTTTACTTTTTTCTTTATTTTCATCCTTTAAAACTTGTGTTTCCCTTCACTTATATCAGATAAATGCCTATCCCTATCCTTCAGTAACCTTACCCTATATCCCTCCTTACTTTTCTCTTTCTCTTCCGTCCTCTCCGTCTCTACTCTCACTTTCCCTCCTTTCTATTCTCATAATTTTCGCTTCTACCTTCAGAATTCCTCTCTTTCTCACCTCTCACTGTAGCGAGTTTAGGACCCTTCCAGGACCACCTTTCCTTGACCCTCCCTAGAACCACCCCCCCCTCTCTATATCTCTTTCTTGTTTCTTTTCGCTTCTCTTTTCTCCCTTCTTGGACCCTTTCTCTCTCGCGGACAACATGGCGTCTGAAAGCTTCTTCGCTTCTTCTGCTACTATTATCTTTTTTTCGTCTCTCTCTCTCTCTCTCTCTCTCTCTCTCTCTCTCTCTCTCTCTCTCTCTCTCTGTATGTGTGTGTGTGTGAATAAATTAATAAATGAATATATATTTTTTCTCTCTTTTTTATGTGTACGCATATATAATAAAAGACTGTCACAATAAGAAAAAGTTACTGTGTTTGTGTTTTGTGATTCATATGCACATGTATGAATTATTACATTGATTGTAGGTTATTTTTATTGTTTAAATTATATTTATTGATCTAAATATTATTTATAGTTTTTTATTATATAAACAAACCCAACTACCCACCCCCACCCCCCCACCCTCCCCCCCCCCCCCCCCCCCCACATAATATATCTCTATATATATATCATATATCTATAAATATAAATATATATATTATTTATAACTATAACAGTATTATTTACATATATATGTTTCATTGTGTCAAGAACATAATCTATATATTATATTTATATATCAATATATATATATATATATATATATATATATATATATACGTGATATATATATGTATATATATATAATATATATATTTATATATATATATTTATATATTTCTTATATATATATTTATCTATATTGTGTGTGTGTGTGTGTGTGTGTGTGTGTGTGTGGGTGTGTGTGTGTGTGTGTGAGAGTGTGTGAGTGTGTGTGTATATGTATATATATATAATATATAAGTATAATTATATATATATATATACACGATAAATATGTATATATATAATATATATAATATATATATTTATATATATATATATGGATATATATATATATAAATATATTACATACATATTATAAATATATTTATATATATATATATATATGTATAGTATATATATATATAGTAGATATATATGTATATAATATATATATTTATATATATATGTATATATATATTTTTTTTATATTATATATATTAATATATCTATCTATTATTATCTTTCTATCTATATATATAATATTATATATCTATATTATATTAAATTATATATTATATTTGCATATATATATATATAATAATATATTATATATATATTTATATAAATAAATAATAATACATATACTATGGATATATAGATATATATTTATATATTATATATTTTATATATATATATATATGTAGTATATGTTTATATAATATATTGATTTTTTCAGATATATATTGTGTTATAATTTATTTATATTTTATAGATTTGGATTTTATTCAATCTCTACACACAGTACTCTCCACAATACACACACTACACACTCACACACACACACAAAAACACCACACCCACCACAACCCACCAACACAAATATATTAATATTATTATAAATCTATCTAAATAAATATATATATCATATATATATAAATATATGCATTGAATATGTAATATTTATATATATAATTTTATACATAACCACACACACACACACACACAACACATCACACATCTCACCCACACACAAACACACACAATGTTTACAATATGATATAATATATATATATATTAGTTATATATAATTATAGTTGATATATTAGTAGAGTAGACAATATGAATATGGAATTGAAGTATATAACCATTTATATATATATATATATATTATAATATTATATATAGTATATATTTATTTATAAATAGATTATATATCATACCACACAAAACACAAACACAACACACACACACACACACACACACCCTCACACCACTAAACAACTCACTCTCACACACACACACATCACTCAAACGATTTATATATATATGAGATATATGTATATATATATATATATATTTATATATATAATATTGATTTTATTATAGAGTAGTATGTAAGAGAGGGGATGAGAGAGGTGAGAGAGATGTGAGGGAGAGAGTGAGATAGATAGGTATTAAATTACATATATAAATATATATTATATTGTAGATATTATTTATATATATATTAGATATATAGTTATAATATATTATATTAGTTTGTTAGTGTCGGGTACATACATAATAGGATACAGAGAGAGAGAGAGAGAGAGAGAGAGAGAGAGAGAGAGAGAGAGAGAGAGAGAGAGAGAGAGAGTCCAAACTATCCAGATGATAATAATTCAAAAAGTGTCTGTTGTATTAAAAGACCACGATATCTAAGCGTCATGGCTGACATCAAATATTAATTTACCGCTCACCAAACGCCACACGAGGGAGTACATTATGCATAATAGTTAAGAGTTACAACTCTAAACTGAAGTATTCAAGACACGTTCGTTTACTTGTTTGTGTCTTTCGTATCCTTGCCTTTGCTATTAACAACAACAAATATCAACTATTTCTACTTGAAGTATCAGGGCATTTGACGGCATTGTCGCTGTTTGCTTTATATACATATGTATATATATGTGCATATATACATACATACATACACACATATATATATATATATATATATATATATATATATATATATATATATAGATAGATAGATAGATAGATAGATAGATAGATAGATAGACAGATAGATAGATATAGATATAGATATTGATATATAGATACATTTATATGTATAAACAGTATATATGTATATATATATATATATATATATAGATAGATAGATAGATAGATAGATAGATAGATATATAGATATATTTATATGTATCTATCTATCTATCTATCTATCTATCTATCTATCTATCTATCTATCTATCTATATATATATATATATATATATAGATGTTATATATTTATATAGATATTAGATCTCTATATTTTATTAGAATCTATCTATAGATAAAAATATATATATATATATAATAATATTTATATTATATATATATGTATATATATATATATATATATTTATATAATATATATATATTATTTACTAATAATTTATTGATATATATTATAATTTTATATTTATATTTTTTTTATATTTTATATATTATATTTAGATAGGATGCGTTTGTGTGTGTATGTAAGTGCCAAGAACTAAAAAATAGATAAGAAGCCAAAACAGCTACGTCACGGCCCGGGCCGACAAAATTCGCCCTTTTTGCAAATGGAGAAGAGTGATTAACGCGCACCTATTGATTCATGACGGCCATAAAATGCCTATAAATCAAAGTTTCATCGGGGTTTGATCGATAATAACGCCAGGCAGGATGTGCTCGTTTGAGGGTTGCTGGGGCCACGTGGAGGCTGTAGTGGGGAGAGGTGGGGTGGGCCGGGGGGGGGGCAGGGGCTCCCCTATGAATGGTGTATGATATGTTAATTATATATTATTATATATATATATATATTTTATATATATATATATATATATAATCGATATATATATATTAATAATTAAACACACAACACAACACAAAATAACCACACGCACAAACAACACTACACCCACACAGCACAAAACACACACCAACAACCACAAATCCCCAAAAACCACAACCAACACACCACACAATCATGAAAAATGTATATATATGTAAATTATTATTAATTACTATATATATCCTAATATATATGTTTATATATGTATGTGTCTGTGTGTGTGGTGTGTGTGTTTTGTGTGTGTGTTTGTGTGTAGTTTAGTGTGTGTGTGTGTGTGTGTGTGTTTGAGTGCTGTGTGGATTTGTGGGTTGTGTGTGCGTGTGCGTGTTTGTATTTGTGTGTTATACAGCATAATTCTTTTTACCATACTTACAACATATTTTTGAGGAAGATTGTGATCAGAGATGTCAACGATTTTGTTTTACAAGTACAATTGTACCTTTATGTCCTACTCTAACTGCGATTTTCGTAGGGCTGAGATACCTATAGACATTAAAAACAAACATACTTTTCCAGTTACATAAAGATAAAAATAAATGAAAGTAAGAAAGGATAGCAATTATTCTTTTCTATTTTCTAGAGGAATTTGAATGTTTGATTTATTAGTATAGACTTTGTGGCAGTAAATATCAACAAACCTTATATTATCCTGATTAAAACGTATACTTCAATATTGCCGTTTCTCTGTGAATGTTTCTTGATATCCCCCCCCACACACACACACAGACACACACACACACACACACACACACACACACACACACACACACACACACACACACACACACACACACACACACACACACACACACACACACACACACACAGACACACACACACACACACACACACACACAAACACACACACACACGGCAAAGCAACAAAGAACCATGCAATAAACCAACACACAGTTTCACTCGCAAATTCCGCTCCCTGGCCACACGAAAGAACACCCCGTCGGCGGCGGCGTTTACACACCCCGGGTTGCCTCCCTCGGGCAGCCTCCCTCGGGCGGCGTCTCGGCAGGAAGGACTTTTAGAGTTCCCGGATGGATTCCTCGCCGCCCGTCACTCCGCTACGCTTTTTTTACGGGTTCCGCTGCGGCCGCCCGCGAGACTTTACGCGCCCGAATTTACATCTGTCGGAATGGGGTCGAGGCGGCGCGCCTTTCTTTGTTTTCTTGGAGCTTCGAATGTGCTATTCGTTTGTCTGTCTACGGATGTTCGTTCGGTATGT
>NW_028234434.1:11426224-11433724 GCF_977035675.1 Penaeus japonicus
ATATATATATATATATATATATATATATATATTATATATATAGTTTAACACTTTTGGTAGGGTATATATTTTATGTACATGTTGGTGGTATATATATGTATGTTATATATATAATTTATATATATATAATTGTTATATAGTTATATATATAATTATATAATTCTTTCATTGATATTTTTGTTATATTATTTATATATACATTATAGTATATACTTGTATTAGGGTGTTACTATAAAATATGACTTAAATAGATATATATATATGTTAGTTTTTAGTATATTTTATAATCATAATATTCTTACATGTTATTATTTTTTTTTATATAATTAGATATGTATAGATATATATATATATATATACCTACTATATATATATTTATTAGAATATATTGACATATAAATATATAATATACACATGATATATAGACATATAAATATAAATATATAATATATAATAGGTATATATTTATATTATAATATTTATTAATTGAGTTATATTATATTATATATATATATTATATATATTATATATATATGGTTTATATAGTGTTTTAGATTTATTTATATATATGATATATTTGGATATAGTTTTATAGATATTCGATATATATATATTATGATGTATATAGCAGTCATATATTATATGAATCTTCAATAAACACAGTAACTGCACCTAACAGAATTAATAAACACTGCCACTAAAACGAAAGATAAAACTTGCGACGTTTCGAACTTTTTCATGAAAGTTCCTCTTCAGGCGAAAGCAATCCAATTTTTGGATTGCTTTCGCCTGAAGAGGAACTTTCAAGAAATTATTAACTATATGTTATTAACTATATATGTATATACATACATATATATATATATATATACATAAATATATATATATACATATATACATATGTATTATTATATATAATATATAATAATAAACACACATATCTTATATATAATAAATTATATATAGTATATAAATACCATGAAACATATATATGAATATATATATGTATATATGTTAATTATATGGTGTAATAATATATATATATATAATATATATTTATATTTTATATATATATAGATATATATAAAACACAAACAAAACTATCTTTATATATAAATAAAATTAATAATTAAATTTGGAATATACATATATATGATATATATGTATAATATATATATATATACTATATATGTGTGCATTAGATATATTTGTACATATATATGAATATATTATGAATATTAAATTATATACATATATATGTTTGGATATATAATGTTATGTATATACATATATATATGAATATACATATATATATATACTTATATAATTATATATCACATACACATATATATATATATATGTTATATAAATATATATATATATATATATATATATATATATATATTATAGTTATTTATATATTGCTATGTATATATGCATATATATATATATATTGATTAGTATATAATATATATATATATATATATATATATATATATACTATATATTTATATATATATATATATATATATATACTTATATATATATATATATATATTTATATATATATATTATATATTATAGGCCATACATGTGTGTGTGTCGTGTGTGTGTGTATGTGTGGTGTGTTTACATATATACATTCATAATGAATATATATATAATATAATTCATATAGTATTTCATATTATATATATATATTTTTTTTATATTATATATATATATATTTATATTGAATTTACATATCTACTTATATGAATATATATATATATATATATATATAATAATATATATATATATATATATATACATACATACATACATACATATATATGTATATAAACTGTATATATCTGAATATATATATATATATATATATATATATATATATATATATATATATATATGCATGTATGTACGTGTGTATGCATTCATATGCAAACGTTAGTGAAAAGTCATTAGAATTCTTAAATATGCCATTTACCCACACCTATCTGTCACGAAAGAAAAATATCATAATGTCATTAGCAGCAACGAACACTCATAGAGTTAAGCCGGATATGAATATATAAGTAGTATATAAAAAAAATGAAGAAGGAAAACTAGAATCATCAAATGCTTGGTAACATGTCGTTAATGTATTCAAATGTTTATCTCTTTAATTGCCAGTTTCAGGTTTTATCTTAGTAATGAACGGCCACATTGGTGTCGAGATAAATTTTCGTCATGATATTAAGATCAGTGTGAATATAGGATGCGTCTCTCCATGTGGGTGTTTCTTATAAGAAATAAGAATAAGTAGCAAGACAAAGAAAAGGTGTCCAACGTTCATAACGATAACCGGTCTTCTTTGCTTGTTCAATTGTTCAAGGATCCTGTTGGGATTAGCGAAAGGATTTGGTGTCCTTGGGTAACTTGGCTTTCTTTGGCATTTTTTATATGGATTAAATGACATAATATCGAAATTGGGGCATTTGAGTGACTGCAAGTCTATTTGATCATGGTGACTTAAGACAGAGCTGGCTTACAAAACTGATTATGTGTATTTATCAATTGTTTTATAAACTGGTTAGATCCTGCTTAGGCTCCAGCGCTTGTGCTACCCTTCAAAACCATTCGGAAAATGCTGAAATTTTAGAGAAAATGTATAATCTCCATGCACACAGAGATACCAATGGACTGGTATTTTAAAGCACAAGAAAGCTTCTATATTTGAACTTAACTCTGTGCTGTATCTATCAATACAGAACTCTAAATATGTCTAGTCATAGGCCACTTTAAATAAGGGATTTTGCCATAAGACAACCGTGTTCTTTGTGTTTAATGAGAAAGACTTTGTCATCGTAATGATGTTTACGTCAATTTGTTACCGTAAATTATCTTCCTCGTCGCTGCTGAGTAAATACAAATAAGGATTACTATTATATATCTTTTATTCGATATTTTTATGCGTATCCCGCACCCGTAAGTTTATCTCTGGTTGATAAAGCTCCGTCAATATCCGGCAAGACGCCACAACGACCGATCTTGAAGAGCTTTCGCTATAGATCCAAAATCTTATTTTCCCCTTCCGAGTTTATTTCTGACATTCCTCCAAATTGAAAAGGAAAATAAACTTCTTATCCGTTCTGAAGGACAGATAGAGGAAATGAATTTTCCTATTAATCTTACTGAGCCTTCGAGAACGCCGGGTCTTGCGATAGGAAAACGGTCGCCAGTGAGCCTCGGGAAATGTCCAACTGCGTCCGACATTACGTTGCGGTAACGGCGGAACATCCACTTGCCGGCGGCTTTACGGTCGGAACAGCAGCGCGTTTTGCGACAGCAATATCCCCAAAAGGATCGCCATATCCGATGAGTCCCTGAGACTGATTCCAACCCCTACCCCATCACCTCACCCAAGTGATTCCCCTTTTTATTTCCCATCTTCTGTAACGACGAGGACCCTCTAGCACCCTCCGCTACATCACTTCGAGTGCCGCTCAGACCCCCCCCTCCCCCTCCGCTAACATCACCTCAAGCGGCGCCGACGAGATCTCCTGAGCGGCCCCCGGAACCGCGACTCGCCTTCTTAATACATCCCCGACCAATAGCGACTCCGAAGGCTGTTTAGGTCGTTTCCCGAGCCAGAAGAATTGTAATAAGGTCGTTTACGTAAGCTGCTCTTCCCGGCATGTAGAGGCTGTTTACCCGTTATGGTCCGACTGTCATGGCCGCGGGCTGTTATCTGCACGGCGCTTGGGTGGACTCCATTTCCCGTCCTCCCTTGAGCCAGGATTTTCGAAGATGGAGGGGAATAAAGTGGAGGGTTTGGAAAGCGTTTGAGTATCCTTTGATTTTGAAATCCTATCGATATCATTATGTTCATGAAAAAGTGATTACATAACCT
Source organism: Penaeus japonicus (assembly GCF_977035675.1). Classification (NCBI taxonomy): domain Eukaryota; kingdom Metazoa; phylum Arthropoda; class Malacostraca; order Decapoda; family Penaeidae; genus Penaeus; species Penaeus japonicus. The sequence continues at coordinate 11,430,114 of NW_028234434.1, forward strand.
ATTTTCTTAGCCCTGTTGACATCGTTTATGATACATGGTGTTATTCTAAAATCTTATTTCATTCATTTAGATCTCAGTAAAAACAATTATTTATTCTTCCAAGTATTTGATAAAGTGACCAAACACGCATGTGATCCGTTACATGGAAGGTTACACTTGTTAGCATATTATTTGATATCTCGACTCCATCTATTATGGCGACGATGTAATGTAATAGTTCAATTTATAGGAATAAAAATAGTTTTCAACATTTCTATATTTCTGCTAATTAAGTACAGCTTCTGTTAACATATCCTTTTAATATTATATACTTTAAATTATATAAATATAATAATTTTATCATTAGAATGCATATATGATCATATAATAACACTATGTCCTCGGCTTTCATTTATTAGATTATCTCAATTCAAAGGCTCATTTAAATTGTATATAGAAAAAAAATAAAAAAGATAAAAAAAAGTCTCCTTATTATCATACTATATATATACATGAATACATGAAAGTATAAATAAATAAATAAATACACACACACACACACACCCACACAAACACACACACACACACACAACACACACACACACACACACACACAACAACACAAATCACACACACACACACACACTAATATATATATAATATAGTTATATTATTATATATATATAACTATATATATATATATATATATTTTATATATATATATTATATACGTATATATAATATGCACATACACATTATACTATGAATATACATATATGATATATATAATATCTTTCTATCTATCTACAACAAATACATACATACATACAAAATTTATATATATATATATATATATATATATTATATATAATCATAATATATATATAAAATATATAGTATGTTTACAATATAAAAAATAATAAAAAAAATATATAATTTAATATATATATATATATATATATCTATATAAATAATATAATATATATATATTATATATATATATTATATATATATATAGTAACATATATATATATATCTATATATATATCTTACAATCAATACTATACATTAATACACACACACACACACACACACACACACACACACCAAACCACACACAAACACATATATTATATTATTATATATATTAAATAATATATACTATATATATATATATAGATTATATATTATATATATAAATTATAATATTATATATATATAATTTATATTATATAAGATAAATAATAAATATATATTTATATAAGTATATATAATTATATATTATAAAATATATATATATATATTTATATACATAATATTTATATATAAATAAATATATATAAAAATATATATTTATATATAGATATATATATATAATATATTTAACTACATATATATTTTATACATATATAAATTCGTATATTTTATATATGTATATATATATATTTAAATATATATATTTATATATATAAATATATATAAATCTATATAATATATATATAATACAATATATTTATACAATATTTATTCGTATATATATATAATATAATATAATAATATATATATATATATATATATAATAATATAATATATCTTACATATATATATATAATATATATATATATATATATAGATATAAATATACTATATAAATATATAAATATATAAATTAATGAGTTTGTGTGTTGTGTGTGTGTGTGTGGTGAAATATATATGCCAATATATATTTTTTTTATGTATTTATAAAATATATATATATATATTATATAAATATAATATAATAAATATATATATATGTATACCTATCTAAGAATCATACTATATACTTACACACGCACACTACACACACACACACCATTCACACACATCACTTATATATAAAAATATATAAATATATATATATATATTATATCTAATATATATATATATATATATATATATATAAATATATAAATATATAAATACTTATATACATAAATATATATATAAATACATATCCAAACACACCAGACACACAAAAACACAACACACAAACACACACCCCACACAACAACCACACACACACAACACACATACACACACACACACATACACACCACACACATATAAATATATATATAAATAAATACATAAATATAACTATATATATATATATAACAATATACATAAATTTATACATATATACATATATAAATATATATAATAGATTAATATATATATATATATATGTATCTAAAATAATATATATATATATATATATATATAAATATATATATATATGTACATACAAATCACACACATACATAAAATAGACATGTAAATACCATATACATATAGATCTATGTTATAGCGACACACACACACACACACACACACACACTCTTATATAGATATATATAGAATATATATATATTATATATTTAATATATATATTAATAGTAAATATAATTAAACATGTTGTATATATTATATAATATAATAATTATATATATATATATTTATATATATAATAGATAATAGATTAATAGTAGATAGATAGATAGATTGATAGATTGATAATATATAATTAGATAGAAGATAGAATAGGAGAAAGAGACAATAGAAAGATAGATAGATAGTAGATAGATATGTAGATAAATAAACAATAGATATATAGACATCGATATTTACATATATATCTACAAATACATGTTTATATGTACACATATATACATAATATATATATAGATATATATAGATCTATAAATATATATATATATATATAAATATATAATAAATATATATATATATAGTTATATAAATAAATATAAATATATATATAAATATATATATATTATATAATATATATATATATATTTGTTATAGATATAAATATATACTACAAATGTTATAATTTATAGAAATATATATATATTATATATTATATATATATATATAATATATATAATGTAATATTTATATATATATATATAATATATAATATATATAATATATATATATATCTATAGATAACTATATATATATATATATATATATAATATATATAATAGATATATATATATATATGTATAGATACATACATATATATTCATTTATATATAATATAGATATATATATAATATATATAATATAAAGATATAATATGTATAGATTATATATATATATATATATAATAGATTATATATTTAATTTTTATGTTAATTATATATATATATATATGCATAGATGGTATATAACAATACATATATGTATATAAATATATATATATATATATATATATATAGATATTAATATATATACAGATATATGTACATAATATATAAATATATATATATATATATATATATATATAATATATATATAATATATATATATTCATATATAATCTACATATATGTATATATATATATTATCGTATATATATAACCCTACATGCATATATATACATAAATAATATATACTTTATATATACATATTTGTATATAGATATATATATATATATATATATAATATATATATGTATATGTTTATATAGAATATATATTTATATATATATATATATATATATATATATATATATATAAATATACATATATATATAATACTATATATATATATATATATATAATATA
>NW_028234434.1:11506080-11511080 GCF_977035675.1 Penaeus japonicus
CAGACCAAGCAAGCGCACAGCATAATGTAAAATACTCTGACATTCAGTTCTTGGCATTATCTCGAGATTGCCAAGGCGTTCCACCCAATTGCAAAGCATTTCGGGAAGATGAGGTCATCCTTCGAATCCCTTTCGACAATATGTCTCCCCAAAAACTGGTTCCAATCTCAAAAGGTTTCAAGATGGCCCCCTCTTGATAGCGCTCCCTGACTTCGTGTCGGGATTTCCACCTGTCAAGAAGTGGGAGGAGATATGCCTTATCTTGACAGCAAATATCCGACTGTCAGCCTAGATATCATCTGAGGCTAGTCGAAGAGAACGAAAATTATCCGGGCGTCAGGAACGGGCAGACGGGCGGACGGGCGGCTGTTTGACTGACGGAGCCTCCTACCCTGGCGGCCGCCGCTTCTCTGCCGCCCCACGCCAGCGTCCTTCAAGGGCCGTTTGTGAAGGGGTTTTGGTGTGACACTGGGATGAGGAGTGTGATCATTGCAGCTGAGATTATGATGGCAATCGTGTTGTTGACCGCTGGCTGTAAAATGAGTATGTTCCTATATATGAAAAACGACATCATTATGACAGTATAGGTACAAAAATACATGTCTGAATAAATTAAAATTTAAGCTTTATTTAAATATTGCATCTCATTTCTAGCACTTTTTTTTATTCTATTGTGATACCATCAATAGAACAGCTGCATGAATAGCAACAAACAATAATAACTGTATTTAACACTACCTGAGTATAATTGAGCGTCTGTCTGGATGACCTCTTGACCAGTTATTCTGAGAACTCCTAAAGGTCAAATCTCACCTATAACGGTTCATGATGCGTTAGAATGGCGTGTAGTGGAAGCTGGGTTAAAGGAGACATTGCGTTGGAGTTGGTGTATTGTGAATAAGTCTGTCTTAGGGAGTCCACTCTTCAATAGCGCTTCGCTGGGAGTATTCTTGGTCTTTATAATAAAAAAGAAGAAGAAAAAAGTCTCTTATTCTCTCTGTCTCTCTCTCACTCACTCACTCACACACTCACACACACACACACACACTCTCTCTCTCTCTCTCTCTCTCTCTCTCTCTCTCTCTCTCTCTCTCTCTCTCACTCTTACTCTCACTCTCACTCTTACTCTTACTCTTACTCTTACTCTCTCTCTCTCTCTCTCTCTCTCTCTCTCTCTCTCTCTCTCTCTCTCTCTCTCTCTCTCTCTCTCTCTCTCTCTCTCTCTCTCTCTCTCTCTCTCTCTCTCTCTCTCTCTCTCTCTCTCTCTCTCCTCTCTCTCTCTCCTCCTCGCTCTCTCTATCTTTTATTCATCTATATTTTCCTTCAAATACTAAGAAAAAAAGGAAAAAAGTGGATAAGTAAAGCAGACTATGATTGATTAATAAAATAAGAAAAGCTGGTTACGCCTAGTAGTGGTATAACCAACGAAGGTAGAGCAACGTGTTTGAATGTCTGCTTTAAATGGAAAGGAAGGTATTCCTCTCTGTTTCTCCTCACTTTCTCTCTCTCATATATATATATGTATATATATATATATATATATATATATATATATATATATATATGTATATATATATATATATATATATATATATATATATATGTATGTATATGTATATATGTATATATATATATATATATATATGTATATATGATATATATATATAATATATATATATATATACAAATATATATATATATATATAAATATACACATATATATACATATATACATATATATATATGTATGTATTTATATATATATATATATATATATATATATATATATTAATATATATATATATAATATATAATTATGTATAACACACACACACACACACACACACACACACACACACACACACATCACAACACTCACACACACACACATTAAAACACCACAAATATATATATATATATATATATATATATGCATATATATATATATATATATATATATATATATATATATATATATATATATATATATATATACATATATACATTTGTGTGTGTGTGTAGGGAGATATGTTCTTCTTTAGGTTTTATTTTTCTCCTTTTTTATTTGCATTTTTTTTTCTCATTCTTTCCTTGAGTTATTTTCTCCGTTCTTTTTTTTCCTTTTTTTTCATTCCCTTTCTCCTTGTTTTTTGTCCTTTGGGGTTCTGGGTTCTCTTTCCTTTTCCTTTTCTGGTTGATTTTTTCCTGGTTTATTTATAGGATTTATTTCGTTTTCTATTCTTCTTCCTATTTTTTGCTTCTCCTCCCTCTTTGTCTGTCTGCCTTTCTGTCTATCTGTTTGTCTCCCTCATTTCTCTCTTTCTCACTCTCTCTCTCTCCTCCCCCACCCTTCTCTCTCTCTCTCCTTCTCCCTCCTTCTTATTGTACGTTCCCGGACATCCCCTCCCAGTCACCGCCCCCTTCATAAAACCCACGATCAACACACACTTTAATCACATGCATCTATGAATCTCTCTCGCCGTTGTAATTAGCTTTCGCCGTGGCTAATGACTTCGGTAAGTGCTTATTAAGTATTAATTCTCACCCATTCTAATCCCCGTTCACCCCCCTTCCCCCCTTTCATTTTCCTTCCTTTCGCTCTCTCCTTCATTTTCTCCCTCTCTCCCTCTACGTCTCCCCTCGCTTTCTCTCCCTTTCACATCCTTTCATTCAATTTTACTCCCTTCCTCTCCTTTTGGTAACTCATTTTCATTATCTCCCTCCTTTCTCCTCTCTCTCCCTTACGGCTCTCTCACTTCACTTTCCCTTCCTTCCCCCTCACTTTCCCTTCCTTCCTCCTCAACTTTCCCTCCCTTCCCCCCACCACTTTCCCCTCATTTTCTCTCCCTTCCCCCTCACTTTCCCTCCCTTTCCCCCTCCATTCTCCCCTCACTTTCTCTCCCTTCCCCCTCACTTTCTTTCCCTTCCCCCTCACTTTCCCTCCCTTTCCCCTCTCCCTCCTCACTTTCCCTCCCTTCCTTCTCTCTTTCCCTCACTCTCCCTCCTCCCTTTCCCTCCCTTCCCTCTCTCTTTCCCTCACTCTCCCTCCCCTCCCAATTCAAGCACATCCCCGTTTTAGAGCAAGTACATAAAGAAAACAAAGATAGGGGAGTGATGAGTAGAGGGGAAGAGGAAGGGGAGAAGAGGAAGAGGATGGGGGTGGGGAGGGGAAGGGAAGGGAAGGGAAAAGGAAAAGGAAGAAGGGGGATGGTTGGAGGGTTGAAGTGGGGAGGGGTGGGGGGTGAGGGGGGGTAAGGAGTAGGGTTGATGTAGGAGGAGTCCCTCTTGTAATTTCAGCTTAGATTAGATATCCTCCCGCGCCGTTTATGCCTTGTGAAGCACCTGTCTATGTCTTGCTGGCTTTTATGTCTTATTGTTTTTGGTATGACGAGGATAGAGAAGAAGGGGGGAGGGGAGGAGGAGGAGAGGGAGGGGAGGAGAGGAGGGAGAGGGAGAGGAGGGAGGGAGGTGAGGGAGAGGGGGATGGGGAGGGGGGAGTGGAGGAGGGAGAGGGGGAGGGGAGAGGGATAGGGATAGGGAGAGGAGGAGAGGAGGGGGGAAGGGAGAGGGAGGAGGAGGGAGAGGGGGATGGGGAGGAGAGGAGAGGGGGAGGGAGAGAAGGGGGAAGGCTTGTCGAAAGTTTGTTTGGTTCGGATATTAACATGTTTTGTGAGGATATAGAATACAGGAGGAACAATGATGATGGTCTAATCATGATGATTATGGAAGTGGTTGTGATAGTTGGGATGACAATGGTGATGTTATGATGATAGTGGTATGATAATGGTATTAGTGTGTGTGTATATAAACAGCCATGCTGGCATATATACACACGTATATACATAAATACAAACATACATAGATACATACATACATATATATATATATATATATATATATATACATATATACATATTTATATATACATATACATATACATATATATATATATATATATATATATATATATATATATATATATATATATATAAAAAAAAAATATATATGTACACACACACACACACACACACACACACACACACACACACACACACACACACATATATATATATATATATATATATATATATATATATATATATATATATATTATATATATCTCTGTGTGTGTGTACCACGGTTGAATGATTTAATTTCATAGAAATATAAAGCTTGACGATTTAACTGGCATACACTGTCGCATCGCGTCGGCTCCACCCACAATTTTTACATTTGTTGTCGTTGCTTTTGTATAAAGATCCGCAGTAGTTGATTCAAGAGCCGAATAAATCGGCTAACTGGCAACCGTCGAAATCACAGTAATCGGATGCTCAATGCATGTCTATGGGCAATTAATCTGAGAGTTTATCGACATTTTGGAGTGGAAAAAAATATATCTCATCAACAGGCGAACCGTAAATTGCAGTTGTTAAATCCCAGTTGTAAATTGACCCGAGCGCGTGTATTGGAAACTGCAGCCATTACATCAAATTATTTCGATTTTAGATCCACACCGGGGAAAGAGAATTTAGAAATTGCATAGCCTACAACACTAGTCACGATCATGATCAACAAAATCATGATTCTTTTTTTCTTTTTTTTATGATGAGAGACATTCTAAATCTTCCCAGAAGAACTTCAGTCAGGTATCAGCTAACTTATTGGCGTCCTACATATCCTTCAAATTATGCAAATAAAGTCATACGCCTTGGCGAGTATACGGCAGAAGAGAGTGCGAGAGATTCCAACCACAAGCACTTTAAACTTGACAAGCAGGCAAGAAAAAGAAAGAGAAAAGAGAGAGTGAGAGAGAGAGAGAGAGAGAGAGAGAGAGAGAGAGAGAGAGAGAGAGAGAGAGAGAGAGAGAGAGAGAGAAAGAAAGAGAAAGAGATAGAAGACCACTCTCGCTGACACAATTGGTGCAAATAACCCCATGCCCATTTCTGTCTAGCCGATGTCTTATGACTGGCAATCTGGTTGTAAAACGGGTGAAGTGAATC
>NW_028234434.1:11518580-11523580 GCF_977035675.1 Penaeus japonicus
AGACAGAAAGCTCAAGTATTACCCTAGTGTCTTTTTCCCCCACTCCCACCATCCGCTCCCCGCTCCCCTGTTCCCCGCCCCTTCTTCCCCTAGTCTTGTCACTCTCTTGCAAGCAGCAGAGAATGAGATGTTAAGATCTCAGGTGCTAAAGTCAGTGTTCGAGTTTATGTATGTACCTTTTTACTTTTACTACTCTCCTGGTGGACTGAGATGGCACTGCTAGGCTCTCTTAAACTGGCTTAAAGTGCCATGCTGTGGTATTCTCTGACAGTGACTTAGAAAATGAAACCTAAAGTGCATTATGGCCCACTTAAGCTTGTTGTAGTAGTACCCCACACCCTCAGCGAAGAGGAGGATAAGTGGGAGCGGGTTTTGGTCATCTGTTTTGGGTTATGGCAGTGATTAAGCAAAAAGAAAATTTATGCTTTCGTGAAAATAAACCGCTTGCTATTGTTCTACGCAAAACAATGCAGTTAATGCGTACATTCATATTTGTAAATTGTGTGTTGAGGAGATATTTATTTTGTTTGTTTGTTTGGTTGGTTGGTTGTTTTTAGGGTTTTCTTATACTTTATCCAAGTGGTAACTCACGAACGTCCCATACTTGAATCACGCAAAAACGATACAGTTTCACGTCTGTCACGAAGACACACACACACACACACACACACACAACACACACACACAAACAAACACACACACACACACACACAAACACACACACACAAACAAACACACACACACACACACACACACACACACACACCGAAACCCACCACACTCAGTCTCCAAACACCGGGCGCAAACACGGCCCAAAGCTCCCACACCTCCAAACACAACACTCAAGACAGGGGGAGTTTTTTCCTTCTTTTTACCTCCTTTACGTGCCGACCAAACCTACACCATTATGGGAAGAGTCAGCAAATTACGCTGCAAGAACCTAGCATGTGCATAATTGCAACCAATTTGGCGAATCGTTCAATTGGCGGATGCAGTAGGACGGCGCCCCACGGTGGAGTATTTGCCCAGGTGTTGCATGACGGGCTCGCCACACCCCGGGACGCTGCCGTATTTATCGTGTTTGCTTTTAGTAAATAGCCCATTAGACTCTGACTGATTATCTAATCGGCGCGGTTGGTTGAACTGCACCCGTGGGAAGCTACTGACAAGCTACTTTAGATCGGATGAAATATCACTGGAGGGCTGTTTTGGTTGGAACCATTTTATGTGGGGTAGTTTGCGCACGAATGAACATTAAATTAAATATATGTGAAACATACACAAACACACACACACACACACACACACACACACGCACACACACACACACACACACACACACACACACACACACACACACACATATATATATATATATTATTATTATATCTATTTATATAATATATATATATATATACACATATATATTTACACAAGGATATATGTATATATATGCTCTATATATATACCTATTATATAATTATATATATATATATTATATATCTATACTAAATATATTATGTATATATATTTAAGATGTATTATATACATACATTTATATACAATGGAGATATATATATATATTATATATATATATATACTATAAATATATATATATATATATATATATATATGCATATATATGTATTATATATATTATTCTATATATTTATATATATATATCTCTATATATATATATATACATATGTGATCTATATGTAATATATAAGTATTTTTAATATTATTTTTTTTAAATTTTAATAAAATTTTATATATATAATATATATGAATATACATTTTAAATATGTAAAATATATATGCTAGTATATATATATTAAATATATATATATATATATATTATATATATATTATGTATATATATATATATATATATATATATAGATTATATATGTATGTATATATATACTTATAAATATATATATATCTACATTTACATAAATATATGTATATAAATGTATATCTATATTTTTTTTATGAATATAATGATTATATTATATATATATATAATTTTAATATATATATCTATTTTAAATATAATATATATCAATATATTTATATAAATATATAAACATAAATCATTATTTATATATAATATCAAATATAAAACTATATGCTATATATACATATACTCACTTATACACACACACACCCCAAACACACACACACACCCACACACCCCACACACATATCCCTAGCACCCCACCCACCCCCCATATATATATATATATAACATATATCTATATATATATATTCTATATATATATACACATACACACACGCACACACACACACACACAACACACACACAACATTATTTATCATATATATATATATATATCTATCATATATTATATATATATATTTTATGTATACTCATACTGTATATTATGGTATATGTTAATGAGAATATTAATTAAATGCTTATATGTATATATATATTATATATACCATACATTATTAAAGATATACATATCTATATATATATATATATATATATATATATATATATATTTTTGTATATTGCTATACATATGCATATATATAGTAATATAATATATATATATATCTATATATATATATATATAATATCTATGAATAGATATACATATATATTTATATAATATATAAACATATAGATACATAATATATAAATATATTTTTATTATCTTTATATTATATATATATATATAGATTTTATATTATATTATATGTATATATGTGTGTGTATGTATTCATGTATATATATATGTATATATATATATATATACATATATATATACACACACACAGAGGGGGGATGGAAGGAGAGAGAAGCACACACACTCTTTTAATTTTTATGTATACGCATTTATCCCTAAGACCATAAGGATGAGAACCAAAATTTGAACTAATTCGCAGCCCCTCCCCTCCCTCTTTCTCAAGATATATCACATATCCTAGATGAAACATATGCCACAAAATACTTGCACTAGCTACAAGATACATATCAATAAATGTGATTTATGTAGGCATATGTTATCACTAATGCTGTAGCATGCTTCCTCCAACCACATCACGTGTTCGAAGCAGTAACTGTAGGTCCAATTATCCGAATCCCATCATCGACCACGAGAGCTCACTTCCGCTCTTACAACAGACTTCGGTTAGTGGGGGCGCATTTTTTCCTCTTTTTTTTAAACTTTCCTTTTTTTTCTTGAAGGGAGCGTTCGAACACTCGTCTTCCCTGTGTCGTTCATCTTTTTTTTTTCTTCTTTGCCTGAACGCCCCCCCTTCCTCACCTCAACTCGTCCCAACCCCTTCGTTCGAGGCTTCGTAATTAAGGATAATTGTTTGGATAACTCGACCCGGCTGGATCAACGGAGCGAATCCAAACCATCTTTTGCGTATGATTTAATGAAGACTGATTGCAATTTTTTGCAGGAGACCTCGAAGATTTATGGCCTTCCAGCTCACCAAGGTCTGCAATATTTGATATACTCGGGATGTTTGCCGTATGATTTAATGCTAGAATAAATAGCAGAGCTTAAACAGGAACGAGCTTCTAATTATTACGAAGGCCGTCCTAATAATTATGAACGTTAGAAGGGAAAATGGACACTGCCTCCGGTTCGCGCAAAAAAATTCTTCGTATCCTTTTATTTCTCTTCGTCGGTTTTATTTCTTTATTATCATAGGTTATTTTGATCACCGTTTTTGTTAGTATTGTTGTTGTTATCAATGATGGTATCACTGATAGTTACTACCGCTATTATTATTATTATGACCATTAATATCTCATTATTGTTTTTGTTTGTGTATCTTCATTGCTATCATTAGTAGTAGTGTTACTATTATTATTATTATTACTATTACTTTTGTCATTATAGTCTTTATTATTATGATTGCTATTGATTGTTATTATTATTATTATCATTATTATTATCATTTCTATTGTTTTTACTGTTATTATCATTATTATTACTATTATCAACTAATATTGCAATCATTATTGTTACTATTACTATTGTCATTACGAAATTCAATATCATTCTCATAATCATTGCCTCCATTAAGATCATTATTAGTTTATCATCTTTATTTTTAATCTTATTTGTATCAGTATCACTGTTATTGTTGTTATTATTACCATTATTATTATCATCATTATTATTAAATCATTATTATCAGTATCATTATTACTATCATTATTGCTATTTTTATCCATTTTCATCATTATCATAATCGTTGTTATCATTATCATTATTGTAATCATCGTTATCGTTATTATCATTATCAACATCCTCATTTCTATTCTTATTTTTGTTATTATTATTATTATTATTATTATCATTATCCTTATTATTAATATTATTATTATTATTAATATTATCATTATAATTATCATTACTATTATCATTATTAGTATCATCACTTTTATTACTACTGCTATTATTATTGTTATTATTATTATTATCATTATAATTATCATTACTATTATCATTATAATTATCATTACTATTATCATTATAATTATCATTACTATTATCATTATTAGTATCATCACTTTTATCATTATAATTATCATTACTATTATCATTATAATTATCATTACTATTATCATTATAATTATCATTACTATTATCATTATAATTATCATTACTATTATCATTATAATTATCATTACTATTATCATTATTATTATCATTACTATTATCATTATGAATATCGTTATTATTGCAATTATCATTAATATTATCATTACTATTCATTGTTATTACTATTACTATTGTCATTACGAAATTCAATATCATTCTCATAATCATTGCCTCCATTAAGATCATTATTAAGTTTATTATCTTTATTTTTAATCTTATTTTTATCAGCATCACTGTTATTGTTGTTATTATTACCATCATTATTATCATTACTATTATCATTATAGTTATCATTACTATTATCATTATTATTATCATTGCTATTATCATTGTAATTAAAATCAC
>NW_028234434.1:11538580-11556080 GCF_977035675.1 Penaeus japonicus
TGGATATAATTATTATAATGATAACGATAGTAGTAATATTTATGGTGATGATGATGATTATGATAAAGCAAATGATGATAATAGTATTGCTGATAATGATACTGATAATAATGATAGTAATGATATTAATACTGATTGTAATGATAATGATAACAACGATAATAATGATTGATGATGATAATATGATTGAAAATATTAGTAATGGTAATAATGATAATGATTGTAATAATGAAAATAACGATTATGATGGTAACAAAGATAATATTATCGATGATAATGATAATAAAAATACTGATAGCAATAATAAAGGTAAGGGTGACAATGATAACGATAATGATGATGATAATAATGATGATACTGATTATTATAATGATTATGATAATGATAATGATGATTATTTTAGTAATAACAAGATTAAGAATAAAAATGAGAATGATGGTGATAATGATAATGATAACAACTACAGCGATAATGAGGATAATAATGATGATAATCATAATAATGATGATAGTAACGATAAAAAAGGATAGCAATGATAGTGATAATGATGAAAATGATAATGATTATAATTCTGATAATAAGGATCATGATGAAGATACTGATAATCATGATGCTCCACCTGTTCTCTTTTCCACTCCTTCTACCTGTCTCCCACTTCTGCCTTCCATCGCCTGTCCACTCCCTCTCCACTTACCATATCCCTCCCCTCTTCCACTCCCAGTTTCCTTCAACCTCCCCTCTACTCCCTCCACTTCCACCATCATTCCATCCACTTACTCACTCCCTTATCCTATTTCTTCATAACACTCTCTCCAACTCCAGCAACCTCCTCCAAACTCCCTCCCTCCCTCCCTCCCCTTTCCTCTTTGCCTCCCTCCTTCCCTTTCTCCATCCCTCCCCCCGCCCCTTCGTACGTCCCTCCCTCCATCCCTCCCCTCCCGCCCCCTTTCATCCATCCGTCCCTTCTTCCCTCCCTCCCTCCCTCACCTCCCGTCCCCTTCCATCCACCCCTCCCTTCTCTCCCGTCCCATTCCATCCCTCCCTCCCTCCCTCCCTTCTTCCCTCCCTCCCTCCCCTCCCGTCCCCTTCCCTCCCTCCCTCCCTCCCTTCTTACCTACCTCCCTCCCCTCTCTTCTTCCCTACCTCCCTCCCCTTCCATCCATCCCTCCCTCCCTCCCCTCTCGTCCCCTTCCATCCATCCCTCCCTCCCTCCCTTCTTTCCTCCCTCCCTCCCCTCCCGTCCCCTTCCATCCATCCCTCCCTCCCTCCCTCCCCTCCCGTCCCCTTCCATCCATCCCTCCCTCCCTCCCCTCCCATGCCTCCCTTCTTTCCTCCCTCCCTCCCCTCCCGTCCCCTTCCATCCATTCCTCCCTTCTTCTCTACCTCCCTCCCCTCCATGCCTCCCGCCCCCTTCCATCTATCCCTCCCTCCCCTCCCGTCCCCTTCCATCCATCCCTCCTCCATCAACCCTCCCCTCCACCTCCCGTCCCCTTCCTGGCGGCGCATGTACGTCTTAGGCCATAAACACGTCACGCTGCCAACCCTTGCCTTATAAAACTCATAATCATTACTTCATAATTGCTCCAATCCCTCGGGGGTAATCAATTGATCATTGCCGATTAATTCTCGCAGAAAATCTGGATGCACGATATATTGTAATCAAATGATGTTTTTTTAGTTCTTATTCGATAATATTATTTTTTTTGTTTTCATTTTCTTTTTTTCTTTTTTCATATAGGGTTTATGTCGTCGTGTGTGATTTCGATTTATGGGATATGTGTATCTATTTTTCTTTCTTTTCTTTTTCTTATTCCTATCCCCCTTCCCCTATTTGCACACTTTTCATATAACTTATCCTATAACTTCTTTCCATCTCTCTTTCTCTATCTATCTATCTATCTCTCTTCATATGAGCGAGAGAGAAATCTTCGGATTGTAAATTGCACTCACTTTCGTCACTATAGAGAAATATTGTGAATTAGCGAGCGATACGAGAGAGATATGGAGAGAGAGAGAGAGAGAGAGAGAGAGAGAGAGAGAGAGAGAGAGAGAGAGAGAGAGAGAGAGAGAGAGAATAAGAGAAAGAGAGAGAGAGAGAGAGAGAGAGAGAGAGAGAGAGAGAGAGAGAGAGAGAGAGGGAGAAAAAGAAAAAAAAAGAAAAAAGGAAGAAAGTAAGAAAGACAAAAAAAAAGAAATGAAGAAAGTAAGAAAGACAAAAAGAAAGAAAGGAAAAGAGCGAGGCAGAGACGAACACGGGGACATAATTCACCGTCTAATGAGAGGTGAGACTCCATCTGGGCTTTTCACTGACGGCTGCCGAGGAGTCCCGTCAGCTGATGCTTGAGAATCCCGCCGGCCTGAGAGTACATAAAAGACGGGATTGCTGGGTATATCACCTCATTCCTTCCGTGTGACTCCAACCGGATGTTGAGGTTTTCCGAATAAGCGACCATCCGGTTGAAGAGGTCGCCCTTGCAGAACTGACTCTCGATTTGTAGTGTCGCTGTCTTTGTACGGGGGGAGGGTAGGGTAGGGGGGGGAATGGTCTCCCTCTGACGGGTGTCGCGTCGCATAATAAGGTCACTGGCTTCCTTATTACGCAGCTCTTCGTGCCTCCGCGCTTTGTCGGCGGATTTCTCAATCAGTCGGTCATTGCCAAGGCGCTGCAGGGCTCCCCCAGAGGAATGAATATCTGCATTCAGTCGTTGCTGTTTAAAATTCAAACGTTAAAACCCCCCTTTTCACACATCAATCAGGATACCCACAGGGTGTGCCGGGCGCCTTCCCCACGCCGCCCTCGCCCAACAGAACCCACGAGCTGGTTGGTCCCTTCCCCTCCCCCCCTCCCCCCCTCAGCGGTCTGAGCACAGGTGGTAATGAAGTCATTTTTGGCGTCCATAACGCTTGTATTCTTCCATGTAATGAGGTATTGCAAGGCGTCACATCCATATTTATGCTCCCTTTAAGGCCAACAGCGACAGCGTGGTCGAGTTTATTGAAGCCTTCGCAGCAGTGTTGCAAGGGAAGTCCCGGCCTTTCCTCCTCGCAGCTTGCATGGTTATCCTCTGATTACATTATATTTTCGTGCATGTGCAATATTGCCGTTGAATACGTAAGTGTTGAGGTGCGGCGGGCAGAGTTGAGAGGGCTGCCTCCTTGCCTTGTCTTGAACCCTTGACCTCAAAATGGAAGTGATGTTGCTGGGGCAAGACAGGTTTAAACGTGGGTGCTGATGAAGACGTTCTTACATGCCTATAACGGTGGTTCCCTTAGCATAATGTGTTCTTTATAGTCTCTATGCACTTTCTCCTCCTTTCTGTTAAGGTGTGGAGATTCTTTTGGGCTCTGAATATCTTATGGTAATTTATTTTCTTTTTATGTCACTATCATGTATGTAGAAGCTCATGAAATGGTCACCGAATATTTAGTAAGGAATGTATTTGAAAGATTGCATACTTAGGAGGCCAAGGGTGTCGATTTTATGAAGCTAAGGATAAAGAGGGATTTTTATTGTGAATCCCGACTGTATGAACATTTGCGCTGTAACCTGATTTCCTCACCTGCATTTTCTTTCATACGTTATGTAACAAATCTGAGGATTATTTACAATTACCCTCCTCCCCCCCCAAAAAAAAAAAAGTACAAATAGCATCATTCGTCACATTTCTCAGAAGAAAGAAAAAACAAACAGCAACATGTTCCAGACCATCGGAAAATAACATGAAACACCACTGGCCATGAATACCGAGGGCGTCCATCTTCATTTCCATAAGAAATGCTGAAGGAAAACATTAATGGAATAAAATCCGAAGTGCATTTCGTGGTCCCTCTCCCCTAGAGCAGTTAAGGACGAACTAGCAACCCCGTGATTCTAGGGGAAGATCGTTAACGAGTTCCACAGTTGCCATGTTGGCAGATATCCCCTCCGGAAACTGAGTCTGGTAGACATATCTATTTATTTTTATCTTATCGTAAAATCCAACTGAATGACTTCCACACACGTCGATGACTGAATTATATTCCCCGTGAGACATATGAGTGATTATTTCATAAAAGCCACGTTTCATATATTAATTAGTCTATTAGCTGGAATAAAAAAGCGAACGCGGAAAGTCAACACTGGCAGTCCCAGCGCGGCTCTGTGGGCAGAAGAAAAATGATGACTCGGAACCGGAGGGTCTGGTATCTTCATTAGCAGGGGAGCTAGACATGTTATTTTTTCTTATTTCTTATCGTGAATGCCACTCTAGGGATAGAGTGAAGGCGGCGGGAGATGGGGAGTGAAATGAGCTTGTATTTTTGGTCGTTGTGGTTCCTCCCGCTCTCTCTCTCTCTCTCTCTCTCTCTCTCTCTCTCTCTCTCTCTCTCTCTCTCTCTCTCTCTCTCTCTCTCTCTCTCTCTCTCTGGAAGGTAGAAAAGCAGTCGCTGAGGTCGCCTCTCCGAAAATCCGTCTCTCTCCCGTTTCTTTTATTTGTATGGAGCAAGCGTTCCCGGGGCGTCTCGCGTCTTCTCCGGAGGAATTACGACTTTTTTCCTTTTCCGCCCACAAAATGGCGCCGCTCTTCTTTTTCAACATAAATCCCCGGGCGAGACGTCCATCAGGGGGATCACAAGGGGCTGGACGTCTCAGTGCCTCGGACAAACCAACCCATTTGTATGCCGGGCCTTCACTCTCCCATTTTGTATGCTAGGCCTAAACCATTTCATTTGGGGACCGTAGGCCTAAAACTGCTGATATTTGATACTTTTGGGGGTATTTTGAATTTTCGTTGTTCGTTACATCTGTAGCGGATGGCTGTTCTTGGTTGTTGCTATTGGAATTGTCTGTGGGATGAACTAAGAGTATACAAAATATATATATAAATATAGTTACCAATTACGAGAAGAGATCAAAGAAAATTTGGTTTTCATAAAGATATAGTAGTAATATGAGCAGTTTTTGATACAGACCTCCACGTAATAAAACGATTCAGAAGAATAAAGACCAATTTCACACACACTACACAATGAATAGGCAGACAAGAGGAGAAACCCCAAAGAATAACCTCTCCCCTCTTTCTCTCTTTCTTTCTCTCTCTCTCCATTTTCCAGGTGGGTCCTCAACCTACCCCCATCCCCACCCCTCACCAACCTTCCCAACCCCCTCACTTCCACCTCCTACCCCGCACCCACCCAAAGGGGTATTTGTCGAAGCAGCGTTTCCTTCCGTTGGTATAAGTTTTTTATAGACTCATAAACAGGTGATATATTGAAGCTAGGGCTGGAGGGCCGCCTGTCCCAGAGTCCGGCACCCACACACCATCTCCTCGTGATGGTGCTGATGGTGATGGCCAGGACGAGGAATGGATGGTGAATGGTGATGGTGACGACCAAAAGGATAATGGTGATCACAGTATCTATTATATTAAATGATGGTGATAGCCTTTATGATTAGAAGTACCACCTACAAACAACACTGATGATCAAGACCTGGTAATGGTGTTGTATGACCTGTGCAAAAACCTGGTGACGGTGTTGCACGACCTGTACAAGGGCTTGGTGATGAGGTAGACGGTGGTAGGCGGTGGTGGTGCCAGCGGAGGACGGGAGGTTATGGGTCATTACGAGGTGTTCTTGAGTGTGTCGATAAATGGGAGAGTAATAGATCGGGGAAAAAGGAAGCCTGAGGGAAAGGGATCATGGACTAAAAATAGAAAAGAGAAATAGAGTTTAGAAAATTAAGTTTAGAAAATAGAAAAGAACTAAGGATGGAGATAGGAATAAAGGAATTGAAGTAAAATAAAGGATTTTGAGATAAATTGAATTAGAAATGACTTTTAAAAATAAAACTAATATTTAGAAATAGAAATAAAGTTTAGACATAAACATGGATATAAGAACAAAGTTTTAGATGTAAAAAATAAAAGAAAATAGAAACATAGATATAAAGCTAAATTAAAGGATTGTGAAGTAAAAATAGAGAGATGTGCAATTAGCTTGCCTGGGTTCATTGCTAAGAACTACTTTTGGTCATTACATTATTTGGATAAACAAATTTAGCGTTCGACTTAGCTGAGGTCATGCGAGCGTCTTTAGTCATGCTTTACGTTATTTTCTTTCATTGCTGACTATTTGGAGAGATTTGATTCTAGCTGGCTCTTGTTGACAGTCCTCAAGAGTTTAAACACGGATGTAATTTGGGGTTGTTTGGTTGAGGGACCAGCGTGACAGACCCGTTTTAGTTTGGATTTTTTTCTTTCTATTTTCGTCTCTGCCTGTGTATTTGTCCTGCCCCCTCTCTCTGCTTTCTATTCTGCCTCTGTTTTCTATTCTCTCTCTCTGTCTGTCTGTCTGTCTCTGTCTCTCTCTCTCTCTCTCTGTCTGTCTCTCTCTCTCTCTCTCTCTCTCTCTCTCTCTCTCTCTCTCTCTCTCTCTCTCTCTCTCTCTCTCTCTCCCTCTCTCTGTCTGTCTCTCTCTCTCTCTATCTCTATCTCTTTGTCTGTCTCTATCTCTCCCCACCCCCCCCTCTCTCTCTCCTCACCCGCTCTCTCTCTCCCTCCGACCCCCCTTCCTCCCTCCTCTCGCACCGACCCCATGACACCCCTCTCTTCCCCCTTACTCATCCTCCCTCCCCTTCGTATGGTCTTCCTTCGTGCACACCATCGCAACGCTGTCTCTCCCCAATTTCGATTCTAATGTAGGGTCTCTCCTCGCCCGCATCCTTTCGACCGCCCGCCGCCACACCCTCTATCCTTGGCTTGTCCCTCGGCGCTGTCCAACCTAAGCTGCTCCTTTTCCTCTACTTTTACGCTATCCACCCTTTTCACTTCTCTCTTCTTAGGTATTCCTTTAGTTGATCCACTTCTTTCATCTCTACGACATCCACACTCTCTCAAGGGCGACCCTAATGGCTGTCCTTCTTCTTCCACCTCCACACCCTCCACCCCCTGGCTGTCCCTCTTCTCCATCCACACCCTCTCCCTATTGCTGCCTTCCTCCACCTCCACCTCCACACTCTCTCTACGGCGGACCTCCTGGCTGTCCCTTTTCCACTTCCACCTCCTTCCACCTCCTGGTTGTCCCTCTTCCTCTTCCACATCCTCCCTTCCCTCAAGGCTGTCTTCTTCCACCTTCACACTCCTCCCTACGGCGCCCCCCTCCCGGCCTCCCTCATCCAGACGAATTCTTTGTAGGGAACGCGTATCTGTGCTCCACTCGGGGTTCCTGCGGTGCTCCGGGTGGCTCCGAGACGGGTTCCAGCAGGAGGACCCAGGCCTGCGGTGGCATGGCGGGGGAGCGGGGGGGGGGGGGGCGAGGTATGAGAGGAAGCTGGGATTATCGTTTTATCAGACGACGTGGGGAAAATTTACATAGCATTTTCATCAAGATGGCGACCCCGCTAGATACAAGAAACATGGAGCCAGAGTGTGATTCTGGGAGATAACGCTGACTTTCAAAAATATAGGAGACAGCGATACATATTCAAATTTTTATTTCCAGAAGAGCTCGCATGTCCCAGCTTGATTACCAGGACGATTAGAAGCTCCTTTCCGTGGCGTTTAGGCGTAAATCATCGGCGTTTTGTCATAAAATGGCGACAGATGTGCTCCAAGTGGAAGTGGTTTAATGAGGGCCAAATAAGGACGGGCGTTTGGGATAGACCATGTCATACCGCCCCAAGGTTTACGGGTTTTTATTCGATCATTAGGACGATTTGGAACAACTCTAAAATCTACCATTCGATGACTGGAAGCTTTTATTACTCGTGCTCCGATACTCCCGTAGGAATGGCTTAACCTACAGGATCTCTGGAGGGCGTCAGTCTCGCACACGATAGAGACGTATCACTCGCCAGGAACGCGTGCTGGAGGTTGAGTATTATATCGAAGGAGAAACGTTGGAAACTCAGAATTGCACACGTGCTTATCCACTCCTATATCTGTATCATGATATCAATCTATGAGGTCTATATTATCTATCTATATATGTGTGAATTTGTGGTTATGTTTAGTTTCATTTGACGTAACCATAAAATCTAAAACTATTAGCATCGGTAGCTGCATTAACAATGTTTAAAATGCAATACTAATCTTAGATGTTAGTAAGATTACTGTCGATATATCAAATTCCAGACGTCTTTTTTAATTTATTTTATATAATCAATAATAGTAATTGAAAATAACAGAGTAAGCAAAAATCAAGAATGAATCAGAGCAACTGACGGTGATCTACTGAATATTACTAAACTTATAACTAAAAAAGAAGAAAAAAAAGAGTCCAAACCAAAAACCAGGATTAGAAAAAAAAGGAAAAAAGAAAATGACAGAAAATAATTACCCCCAAAGACCACCAAACTATCTTGAAATCAACTTAAAACTTCACAAAAGAAAAAACAATATACAAAAACAAAAAAAAAAAAAAAAATACAAACACAAAACCCCCACCAATAACAGCCAAAAGGAAAGGAAATATCCAGGAGAAAGGGGACGAGAGAAAACACTATCTTTACCCCTTCAGTAAGGAGCTCCTTTGCCTCCCCCATATAAACCGTACTTAAAGCTGCACCCCGAGTCTGGTACCGGCTTAAACACTGCACTAAAACGAAAATCAGAAGGATGGCAATGCTCAGAATGCAAGGGATGGGGGTAGAGGGGATCTAACGGTAAGCTCGATGAATACTTTAATTGCAAGAGTGTCAGTCCTTGCAAGACATAAGAGTAGGGGTGGAATATGCCTAACGTGTCTATACATTTGTATATGTGTGTGTTTTGAATTAGTTGGTGTATTATGTTATGTTATGTGATTTTATGTTACGATTTATTAAAGGTTTTCCATTCAAAGATATTAATGTTTTTTTGTTTGTTTTTTCAGTTGCCATCCACTGGATTCTGGAGGTGAAGGTAAGTTCAGATCTTCGAAGAGGTGTGATTAATCGTTGATATAAATCAAAATGATTGGTTAAGTGATAAGGGGTATTATGGAGAGAGAGAGAGAGAGAGAGAGAGAGAGAGAGAGAGAGAGAGAGAGAGAGAGAGAGAGAGAGAGAGAGAGAGAGAGAGAGAGAGAGAGAGAGAAGAGCGAGAGAGAGAGAGAGAGAGAGAGAGAGAGAGAGAGAGAGAGAGAGAGAGAGAGAGAGAGAGAGAGAGAGAGAGAGAGAGAGAGAGAGAGAGAATGTGATTTACCCAATATAACGTAAAACATGCCTAAACGTGCAATAAAGGAACGAAGTGTTACGTGCTCCTTCACAGCCGACCTTCCGCGCTAGGACAATACCACTGTCTTGCTCCGCCTCGTATATCATAGCCACACGTGTGCGCTTTGCAAACAGTCAAATAAATTGGTATTATTCAAATCTCGACCATTGCAGCATGTGTGTGGGATGGTTTTGGGGAAAGAGGGAGAAAGGGAAAAAAAAGCAGTCATTGTTATTCGCGATGTGGATTCCAGTTCACATAAACCGAGGCATTCGGACAAAAGCAAACGATAACACGACGGAGATGAAGGTACCATGTTCCCTTGGCGACCGTGTTAATTCCAGTTTCTTGGGAACTTCAAAAGAAAAAGAATAAAAAGATAAGAAAAAAAAAGACAGAATACGTGGTCGTGTCTCGTTTCAGGAAATTAGCATACCGAGAAGAGACGACTTTTTGGCATATTCTGTGAACTAGATATATATTTGCACATTTATATACCGAGACGTGAAAATAAGATAGATCGTATCCGATTATGATTGTTGTACGTATATCATTACTCAGTTCTTCTTAGTAACATATATCTCAGACTCCTATTCTGTTCATTTTGAAAACACTTTGTTTTGCCGAGTCCACACAATTTCGAAAACTTTTCAACATTCTCTCGTTCTTTTACATTTCTGTTTCTAAGACGACTTCCGTTGTCTCCTCTACGGGATTTTCGATAAATTTTCATTTCATTCTTTCGCCTTTCTTTATTGGCCGATTCTGTGTACGTATTTGTAAATACATTTGCTTTCACTTGATATAATATAGCAGCTATTTTAGGTGAGTTGATAAGCTTCTTTTCCTTCTTTTGAACATTTTGGCCCATAAATTCCTATCCCTTTTTTATGGTCAAACTTAGGGCTTTATTTCTCCATTAGTTTCATTCATCAATTCTTATACGTCCGTTATATCAAACTCAAAATGTATAAAAATATCTCTAAAGTCTTCTGATTCTTCTTCGCACTTGTTATCCAACTTTCTTTGTCATGGCGTCAGTCTCAGTCTCTCTCTCTATTTTTTTTTCTCTCTGTCTCTGTCTCTCTATTTCTCTCTCTCTCTCTTTCTCTCTCTCTCTCTCTCTCTCTCTCTCTCTCTCTTCGTCTCTCTCTCTGTCTCTGTCGCTATCTCTGTCCCTGTCCCTGTCTCTGTCTCTGTCTCTCTCTCCCTCTCTCCTCTCACTCGCCCCCTTCTTCGTCCCAAATCCTACAATTCGGTAAGATCTGGAGCATGAAATTCAGAATGCTCCCAGCCATTTCCTTGGGACAGGCTGCACCGCCTCCGCCTTCTTTTGTTCTCCCGCAATAAACTTGAGATTCCATTAAGCTATTTTTACCTCCTGGAGCATCAAATAGGACCCATCTCCCTTGGCACACTGGGCTATGCTTCTTCCCCCCGAGTTCCTAGCAATGATGAACAGCACACATGAATTCCTATAGCGGGGTCGACTGTGTGTGTAGTTGTTAAATACAGAAGAGTGGAGGGTATAGACGGACCCTCGCTAACAGCAACTATACATTCACAATCAAATCCCTCGAGCCATATTGTATTGCTGTTTATGTTCAAAACTTCAACACAAATCAGATAATCCGCATCGCAACAGTGCCATCTATTGAGGATTGCAGACGGCTCGACAAAGGATCTGGCTGCAAGGTTTTGGCAGAGCACAGAATCGGAATCTGGTGCTCACCATGACGTCTGCGTTGTGCGTTACGATGCCTTTGTGTTCCGATCCTCTTTTGTTTGCCGGGATGGAGGATCCAGAAAATATAAAGCAGCAGTACACAAGGGAGATTTGAAGGATCCCGTAAAAAAAGGAAAAAAGAAAATAGCTCCGGGATATTACCGGGTTTCCTGCACTGGGATTCCCTCATGCGATTTTGAAAGATGTATTTTTGAGGGAGTCCGCGCATGTGCTTCGTGTATGGCGTCTTTTATATGGCGACAATAAAAGAGAGAAAAAAGAGGGAAAAACGAGGAATGATGCCAAAAAATCCGTATGGCAAACAGTGGCGAGAAAAGGTAGTCGACTTAATCACATACTTCATTAAAAAGAAAAAGAAAAAAGTTTTTTCTCCAATATCTATCTAACTCTCTCAGAAATCTACCACAAATCACACTAATCTACCCCCCCCCCCTACCAAACACATCATATCCACTGACCAAAGACACAACAAATAACAAACAACAACAAAGACACGAACCCCCTAAAAAAAAAAGAAAAAAAAAAGAAGGCCCAACACAATAGTCACGCGCCACGGAACAACGTCGGAACAAGAGTTATGTATCCTAGGCGGCTCATTCGTGTTGTTCTAAGTTCGGTCGTTTCCCCTCCGGCTTCGGAACAGTGGTTAGCGTAGCACCGAAGTAGGGCTTAGCTTGCTGTTACGCTGCGTTGTTCCATTGTCCTTGTTACTGGTCTGTTTATTTCATTCATTGGGTTATTTTAGTTGACTTCTTTTCGGGTTTTCTTTGATCTCTCCTTTCCTTTCTAATTTTTTATATGGTCTGTATTATCTTTCTTGATCTCTCAGTAATGATTTCATCATCATTATTGTTATTATTATCAATGTTGATAGTGTAGATATTAGTTTATCAGTATTATTATTATGACTCTTAATTATATGCAGCCCTTGCCAAATACACGAATGTGTTTTTCTACATATCTTGTTACCTCTCTATCCATCTTTGTTTATCTCTGCATTGTCACATATTCGAACAATATTTTTTTATTCCCACTGATATCTTTATTAAGTTCTATTATCTGACATTTCACTGATTTATCACTCCGTGCCTTATCTCTTCTTCATCCGCATTCCTAATCATTCCCATCCGGGTATTTCTGAATGAAGTGTAATAAGCAGGAGTTGCAAGATCAAAGGCGACAGGTAATAAATACCCTAATATCCACCTTTAAGGAGGTGATCCTTGACATCGAACGCATGTCACGAGTGTTATGACATCACGTGACGAAGTGAGTGCTAGTTGGTTTTACAGGAAATCTCATTAGACAAACATAACGTTGCCGGGTTTACGGTAGGCCTTGTTTTTAAACTTACGAGATACTTGTGATCTCGATTAGATAACGAAGGCAAAATAAACAGATACTGTGTTTAGATAGATAGCCAATATGTTTCGCCGAGGAATTTGGATAATAAGATAACGCGTATCTACATATTCATTTTCTTATCGACACTTCTACCTTCCTCCATCCCCATGCAATTATAAACCTTCACCTTCTCCAGCGCATAAACCCGCAGATGCAATCAGAATCAAGCCGATGGAGCGATGGTGGAAGAATCACCATCAGGTTTTATGAGCAATTCATTTGTGTTTAGTCGAGCGAACTTTAACGTCAAATTTCAAGAAAGAAAATACCCAAAAGGGAAAAAAACGCACTTTGGGACGAAGGCTTTCCCTTTTTCTTTGTGGACTTTCTTAGAAAATCTAAAGCAGAGAGCGGGAGAGGGAGAGAGGGGAGGCGAGAAAGGGAGAATGAGAGAGAGAGAGAGAGAGAGAGAGAGAGAGAGAGAGAGAGAGAGAGAGAGAGAGAGAGAGAGAGAGAGAGAGAGAGAGAGAGAGAGAGAGAGAGAGAGGGAAAAGGAAAGATACAGTGAGAGAGAGAGAGAGAAAGAAAAAGAGAAAGTGAAAGAGAGAAAGAGAAAGAGAGATTTTCCAGAAACATCCCAGGTCGCTACCCTCCCCATCCCTTCTCTCTCTCTCCCTCTCTGCTTCTCTCTTTCCCTCTTTTCCTCCCCCCTCCCTCCCTTCCCCCTCCATCTCCTCTTCGTTGTATAAACAGAAGAGCGATGGTAAACAGTCATTAAATCGAGGATATGAATTTTGAAAGGAACTTGAAGGATTTTACGAGGGTTCTCAGCTCACGAGGCCGCCCTTTATCACTCGACGCCGAAGGGAACGAGGGGAAGCGGCGAGGAAGGAGGAGGAGAAGGGAGAGGGGAAGGAGAGCGGAGAGAGAGAGAGCCGGATGAGGAGAGGGGAGAGGGAGATCAGGATGAGGAGAGGAGAGTGAGAGAGAGAGAGAGAGAGAGAGAGAGAGAGAGAGAGAGAGAGAGAGAGAGAGAGAGAGAGAGAGAGCCGGATGAGGCGAAGGGAGAGGAGAGCAGAGCGGAGGGGAAGAGCTCGGTAAGGGGAAGGGGTTCAGTGCGGAGAGAAAGAGCCGGAAGAGGAAAGGAGATAGGGAGAAGAGAGGGAAGAGAGATAGTCGGATGAGAAGGAAAAGGAGTTAGGAAGAAGAGAGGGAAGAGAGAGGGTCGGATGAGAGGGAAGAGGGGAGAGGAAGAAGAGAGCGAAGAGAGAGAGACAGGTAAGGAGAGGGAAGAGGGGAGAGGGATAGGAGAGCGAAGAGAGAGAGCCAGATGAGGAGAAGGAAGAGGGCAGAAGGGAGAGGAGAGGAAAGGAAGAGCCGGATGAGGAGAAGGGAGGGTAGAGAGAGCTGGACTAGGGAAAGAGCCGAATGAGAAGAAGGGTGAGGCAGAGATGAGAAAGAGTCGGATGACGAGAGAGGAGAAGAGAGAAGAAAGGAAGAGATGGTATACGGCCAAGGAAAAGAGAAGAGGGGTAAGAGAACAGAAGAGAGATAGAAGGGAGAGAGGAGAACACAAAAGAGAGGAAGAGAGAGCAAGGAGAATGTTGCGAAGAGAAGTAGGCGGGAGAAGGAGAATGGGTAAGGACAGCAGAGCGGAGAGAAGGAGCCCGGAGGAGCGAGGGGCAGAGAGGGAACAGGGGAAGGTAGCGGAGAAGGAGAGAGGGGAAGCGAAGCGTGAATGAAGGCATTTCGGTGAGGGGAAATATATGAGGGAATATGGAGATGAGATGCAAGAGCAAATGCGAAAGGGGGAAAAGCGAAGAAATCTCGAAGGAAAAGGAAATGCGAAGAAATAAGAGAGAAAGAGAGAAAGAACGAGTAAATAACGTATTTAATGAGAAAAGGAAGTAAAAGAGAGACTAGGAATGAAGAAGAAGAGGGAGCCATGAAAGAGGTTCACGTTTTCCGAATGGTGGGAATCGCCAGATGAAAGGAGAGGGAGAACAGAAGGGGGAATTGGGAGAAGGGGAAAAAGCATGGAAGTTTCCAGCGGGGGGCAAATAGGGAGCGTAAATGGGCAGGGAAATGGGAAAGCTCACATATGGGGAGACGAGAAAGAGGGTGATCACGAAGCACAGGACGAGAATTGGACGAAAATTACAAACACAAGTTGAGACAAACGAAAAGGCACAATTCATTAGACCGATGACGCAATTTACCCATACTCCCTTGCCCCTCTTCCATCCAATCTTCTATTTCAATTCTCTATTTCCTCCATTTGCCCTTGTGTATCCCTAACCAACAACACGCGAGGCACCCAGGAACGAAAAGAAAAAGAAGCAAAAAAGAAGGAGAAAAAAAAGAAACACCGACACAAACAACACACGAAAAGCTAAAGAGCAGAATCGAAATCGAGGATGAACGACGAGCGGGTGTCGCTACGAGGCACGAGGGGAAAAGAGCGCTTCCACCCACTGGCAAATGAGGGGTAAGGGAGGCTCGGCGAAGGAGAGGAACCCGCTGCGAGCTTTGGACTGAAGCCACGCTAAGACTTTCGCCAGATTGCCTCTCTGAAGGGGAAGCAGAGAGACCGAGTCAAAGCGAAGGGAAAGAAGGGGAGGTGGAGAAGAGGGGAGATGGGGAAGGGGAAGGGGGGAGAGGGGAAATGAGAAATGAAAGGGGGATGAGAAGGTCGAGATAAAAGAGACGGAGGGGTAGGGAGAGAGAGGGGAAGCGGTGATAGGAAGAGGTGCAAGACGGAGACGGAAACAGGCAAACTGCCAAAGTCACATCATAACGGTGAACGAAGATGAGGAGAATTGAGAGACAAAGTAATGTACAGTAATGAAAAAGGAAATGTAGGAAGGATGAGAGGCTGATTCTAGACAGACAGATAAATAAATTAAGACAGATAGATTGATAGATATGCAGACAGACAGATCGAGAGAGAGAGAGAGAGAGAGAGAGAGAGAGAGAGAGAGAGAGAGAGAGAGAGAGAGAGAGAGAGAAGGGAGACAGACAGACAAACAGACAGACGAACTCAAGTCAAAACAAACAGCCCTAAAGACGGAACGACACGAGAGAGACGGCCAAATAAGAGCGACGACGACGGAGCGCTGAAAAGAGAGGAAGAGGAGCGGAAAGAAGCCATAATAAAGAGGAGGAACACGAAGAGGAAGGCATAAAGGCCGCGCAGGAGCCGACGCCCCGCGGATTCCAGTGAAAAACAGAGGAATATCTTGAGGACGAAACGAGGTGGAAATACATCACAGAGGCGCTTCTCCTTGGAGGACTTTTGTGGATTTTCTGTGGCGAAATAATACATGTTCCTTTTGTAAAGTCGTGGGCTTTTGAGTTACGGGAGGAAGAGGTATTCAAGATGATATTTGTAGAGAATATTTAGCTTTATGTTTGTAGACCTCTGTGGATTTTCTGTGGCGAAGTAATAGATATTCCTCGTGTAACTAGTATATTCCCTTTATAAAGCCGTGGTCTTTTAAGTTGCGGAAAGAAGAGATGTTTGATCGTAGATGATATTTAACTTTATGTCTGTGAGCCTTTGTGGATTATCTGTGGCGAAGTAACATATTTTTTTTTTGTAAATGATACATTCCCTTTGTAAAGCCGTGGTAAAGCTTAATGTCTGTGGATCTTTGGGCTTTTTGAGACGAAGTAACACAAAGGTGACATATTCCTTCTATAAAGCCGTGCTTTTTTAAGTTGCGGAAAAGGAAGAGTTTTTTTTCGATTGAAAATTATATTCAACTTATGTTTGGCTGTGAACTATTAAAGAATATTTTATGTTGCTGATAAGAGATATGCGTATTTGCTTTATTAGCTTGGGAATA
This sequence comes from Penaeus japonicus, assembly GCF_977035675.1. Classification (NCBI taxonomy): domain Eukaryota; kingdom Metazoa; phylum Arthropoda; class Malacostraca; order Decapoda; family Penaeidae; genus Penaeus; species Penaeus japonicus. Next base: position 11,554,693 of record NW_028234434.1, read on the forward strand.
AATTTGCCTGTAGATGTGTTGATTGTGTGTGCGTGCGTGCGTGCGTGCGTGTGTGTGTGTGTGTGTGTGTGTGTGTGTGTGTGTGTGTGTGTGTGTGTGTGTGTGTGTGTGTGTGTGTGTGTGTGTGTGTGTGTGCGCGCGCGCGCGTATATGCATGTGTTTCACATATATTCGTGCAAATCTGTGTGTATGAATATAGACCAAGTTAGTGTATAACGGAGAGCTTTAAATCCGATTGCATGTACATAAACTACTGCGCTATTGACATGGAACATATAGCAGAAATAAAGATAATCAGGTTCACACCACAATACACCACCTCAACGCATGTTACTATGATTCTTGCATTTGCAATAGCCATAATAACGAGCTATGAAACACATACATGTATGTCATATATATTACATAGATTTCAAAAAGAGCTTTTCCATGATTTACGGTTTGTGATATAAAAGTAGATAACACACTCATTATAAATAATGTACCATGTAAGTATATCATATAAAGAGACAGTGCTTCTCAGCTTATTTGGCGAAGAAAAGGAAAAAAGTCTTTGAACAATTGGCAATTGCGACCCTCAACTACACGACAAGTAATTCATGTCGTGTTTCACATACATATTTTCTTCAATCATGTCAAGGAATGCCGGCCTGATATGACGTGCGTTGAGGGGTGACGAGGCATAGCGTTTTAGTCACCCTTAATGCCGTGTTACTTGCACAAAATGGTCTTACAAAAACAGAAGGAAAGAATGCTTACGACTAAGTGGGCAATGGTTAACTTCGCTAGTTTATGTTTCTTTTGTGTGTGTGTATGGTATTTTTCATAATTTATTTCTTTTTCGGGTTGTGTGTGTTTGTGTATCTTTATTTAATATGGATATAAATCCGTGTATTTATCATAGAAGGGAAACAGGGGGGTTCATGTAATTTCCAGTATTTCAACCTTGATAAGCATTACGGGCAGGCGTTTACGGAATTCGAAGATACGTCAACCGAGTTAGTCTTAAAAGAAATACTTCAGTTATATCACCAACTAGATCTGCAAAGACCAAGCACTTACCTGGCAGGATGGACAATGCTTTTGCAATGCATTTTTATGGAGATTTAAGGCTAGTTCAGTGATTACGATCGAGTCATTATACAATTGTAAGTGATCATCTGTTGTTGATATATATGATTATAGACGAAATGTTTAAACTTAACACTTGCACCTGCATGCTTACAGTATGTACGTATGTGTATGTATGGATATAAGTATGTATGTAGGTATGTATTATGTATGGTCGTTCATGTTTCGCGTGTGTGTGTTTGTGATGTCTGCATATATGTATGAACAATCATGTACACGTACAATCATTGTTCCAACATTCATCAACATTTAATAAA
>NW_028234434.1:11571080-11573580 GCF_977035675.1 Penaeus japonicus
AATATATGTATTATGAGGAATAAGATAAAGAAGAAAATAAAAGAGAAGGAGGAAGACACACGAAGTGAACTGAGGAACAAGTGAAAGAGAAGATAAAGAGACAATAAAAAAATGAAAGGAAAGATTCGTAAAAGATGAATTAAAACAGAGTGAGAAGAGATAACAGAAATTGTGGATGAGAGAAAGAGAGGAGACAAGTAGACAGATAAAAAAGAAAGAAAGAGAGGGAGAAGATTAATAAAAAAGAGAAGGAGGAAAAAGAGGATGAGAGAGGGAAACAGACGATTGGAAGAGGAAGGAGAAAGATAAAAGAGGCAGTGGAAGATAGTGAGGAAGATGTTTTAAAGGGAGATGGAGAGAACGTTAAAAAGAGGATTTTAAAGAGTGATGGAGAGAGAGGGATAAAGAGAAAACGTAGAAGAGAAAGAGTTAAAAATTAAAAAGAGAGCGAGGGAGAGAAAGAGAGAGGGAAAGAGAGAGAGAGAGCGAAAGAGAGAGAGAGAGAGAGAGAGAGAGAGAGAGAGAGAGAGAAAGCAAAGGATAGAAAAAAAAGAGAGAGAGAGAGAAAGCAAAGGATAGAAAGAGAGAGAGAGAGAGAGAGAAAGCAAAGGATAGAAAAAAAAAGAAAGAGAGAGAGAAAAAAAAGGCGAAGAGAGAGAGAAAAAAAAGAAAGTGAGATAGAAAACGAGAAAAAGAAAGAGAGAAAGAGAGAGAGAAAGAGACCTATCTGAAGCCAAAGAAGCCAAAGAACCGAAGCCAGAGAAGAGCTCCGCACGCCATCAGTGCACTAACCAGGCGTGGTGAGGGGGAGGACCTCATTAGTGAAGGCCGAAGCTCCCTGGCGGCGGCTCCCTCGCCCTCACACCCTGCTCTCGGGACGCTAATAAGAGCAATTCGCAGTCACATCCCTGCCGATCGCCGTAATCGCTTGGGGACGAGAACCTTTGCATACAGATTGCATATTTTGGATTATGTTGCGTAGGCTTGTATTGCAACTACAGGGAGACTTTTGTATGTGTGTGTTTGTTTTGTTTATCTATATGTGTTTCATCTCTTGTTCCCTTATTTGTATATATAGTATTTGGGCACATACTCATATACACAGAGACACACGCGCGAGGACACATACACACACACACACACACACACACACACACACACACACACACACACACACACACACACACACACACACACACACAAACATACACACACAAACACAGACACACATATTACCTGACAATCCAAGCAATACCAAAAGGCACTGTGCAATGACTATTAATAGAAGAAAATTGTGCCCGTTGCAAAATAAGTGAGAAATTAGCAATTACGTCCATCATAAAGACACCGACACGCACAGCCGATTTGGCGGAGGGAACATGTGGAATTTCTGCGTGAAGACCGACTTTACAACATTCGCCGGAATTCGGGCTACATACGGCCTTCCCAGGACTCTCCGTGAAATCCATTACAATCAGGATTATACGGCTGACGAACGCAATCCAACGGAGTTAAAACCGAGGAAGGAGAACGGAGTACGTTGCAAACGGCATTCTAATCACCCTCACCCCCCTATCACTACCTCCTCCTCCTCCTCCTCCTCCTCCTCCTCCACTCCTTCTTGGTCTTCCCCTCTTCCTATCCCCATCCCCATTACTGCGATCATCCGCCCTATCCTTTTTTACGCAATAAGTCCCGGAAAATGGGAAGAGAAGGCGGGGAGAGGAAAGGGGAAAACAACAAAACAAGCGCGGAGTCGATGAGCCGCCATGTTGAGGCTCGCGTTCCCGGGCCAATCTGCCTCGCTGTGGGTGATGGCGGACCAGGGACCACTTTGTGCCAGCCCGGCCCCGAGTCCTAGATTGTTCGGCTCCAGTACCCGCAGGAGGAGGCCCCGCAGAGGGCGCTGGGCTCCTCGGGGGACGTGGGGGAGGGGATAGGGGGCGAGGCAAAGGCCCAAAATGAAAGGAATTTCGAGGGAGGACTATAGAAGGTTGGAATGTTCATTGCGAATATTCATGAGGTTTGGTTTCTCTCTGCGTTTCTCTTTGTTTTTTTTCTTCTGTGGGTTTACGAGTGTAAGAATACACAAGAATCCTTACATCCCTCTCTCCCTAACTCCCTTTCGTCAGGGGGAAAGGGCAAGGGTCTGGGATCAAGAATAGTAGACGCAAAAATGTGCCTGATCAGCATCTTAAATCATGATACAAGACACAAACGTCGGCTTATCGTGAGAGTCGCGGTCTAATGAGCCGAGAAGTTCTGAATTAGGAGGATCAGACGTCAAAAGCCTGATCCGATTAGAGGGTCGAACACCTGCGCCGTGTCGACTATGCAAGCCGGTTGGTCACTGTCGAGAGACTATCCTGCGTGTTGTTGTTGCTGTTACTTCGTTTCAATTTGTTGATTGCAAATTAATAAGTAAACTACTAATCAGAGAAGCATAGAAGTTTGTTATACGAAAAGTTTTGAATCCGTAAAAAAAACATTTTTATGAACA
>NW_028234434.1:11583580-11591080 GCF_977035675.1 Penaeus japonicus
CGATCTTTTTCTTTTCTTTTCTTTTCTCTTTTTTTTTTTTTTTTTTTTTTTCTTTTTTTGAGTGGGATGGGTATCCGGAGGGGGTGGGAGGGAGGAGGGAGGGTACTGTCCCATTTCATTCTTAATGTTATGAATGAAATTTGTCTCCGGTGTTGCGTGATGCTTGTTCATTCTACTGTTGAAAACATTTAGTTGTCTACTTTTTTCCCACACATTATGTGCATATTTTACAACTATAATTATTATGAAAAAATAACTTAAAATCGCAAGATTGATGAACCATCTTGTCAATTTAGCGCAGCAGTCACCATGCACACAAGAAAAGCAATTTTGATATAAACATATAAATAAGAGTACACGATATACAGAACCAAATAAACAAATTTGATCGAATAAAGAATATAGATGGAGATAAAAGTCCATGCCATTGTGAGCCAAACAAAGGCACAAACAAAGACACAAACAAAAGCAGCCACAAATAAGACTGGAAGAGGCTCGAGCCGACTGGCACAATACGACTTTCCACCTCCGTGCGTTTTGCAAGCAAGCAGAGTCCAAAGTTCGCTTTTACGATCATAGATCCCTGGCAGGGAACCGCTCCGGGCCGTGCTGAGCCGTGCAGTACCCGTGCCGTGCCGAGGATTCTAACCACCTCTCTCTCTCTCTTCCTCTTTCTCTCTCTCTCTCTCTCTCTCTCTCTCTCTCTCTCTCTCTCTCTCTCTCTCTCTCTCATTCTCTCTCTCTCTTTCTCTTTCTCTCTCTCTCTCTCTCTCTCTCTCTCTCGCTCTCTCTCTCTCTCTCTCTCTCTCTCTCTCTCTCTCTCTCCTCTCCCTCTCTCTCCTCTCTCTCTCTCTCTCTCTCTCTCTCTCTCTCTTTCTCTCTTTCTCTCTCTCCTCCCTCTTCCCCTCTCTCTCTCTCTCTCTCTCTCTCTCTCTCTCTCTCTCTCTCTCTCTCTCTCTCTCTCTCTCTCTCTCTCTCTCTCTCTCTCTCTCTTTCGCTCTCGCTCTCTCTCGCTCTCTTTCTCTTTCTCTGCATCACCTCCCCAGTCTCTCTCTCTCTCTCTCTCTCTCTCTCTCTCTCTCTCTCTCTCTCTCTCTCTCTCTCTCTCTCTCTCTCTCTCTCTCTCTCTCTCTCTCTCTCTCGCTCTCTCTCTTTCTCTCCTCTCTCTCTCTCTCTTCTCTCTCACCTCCCAGTCTCTCTCTCTCTCTCTCTCCTCTCTCTCTCTCTTCGCTCTCTTCTTTCTCTCACCTCCCCATCTCTCTCGCTCTTCTCTTCTCTCTCTCTCTCTCTCTCTCTCTCTCTCTCTCTCTCTCTCTCTCTCTCTCTCTCTCTCTCTCTCTCTCTCTCTCTCTCTCTCTCTCTCTCTTTCTCTCTTTCTCTCATTCTCTCGCTCTCTTTCTCTCCATCTCTCTCTCTCTCTCTCTTTCTCTCTTTCTCTCATTCTCTCGCTCTCTTTCTCTCCATCTCTCTCTCTCTTTCTCTTTCTCTCCATCTCCTCCCCATTTTCTCTCTCTCTCGTTCTCTTTCTCTCCATCTCCTCCCCATTCTCTCTCTTTCTCTCTTTCAATCCCCCCCCCCCCTCTCTCTCTCGTTCTCTTTCTCTTTTCTCTCCATCTCTCTCTCTCTCTCTCTTTCTCTCCATCTCCTCCCCATTCTCTCTCTCTCTCTCTGTCTCTCTCTCTCTCCCTTCCTTGTCTCTCTCTCTTTCTCTCCCTCTCGCCCTCTCTCCCTCTCTCTCTCCCCTTCTGTCGTGCCGCCGCCGTGGTTTACCGTGATTCGGCTCAGCTCTTTCGTTTTCTCGGTTTATACATCTCTTCGGGGGAATCTAAGTCGGTGGGGCATTACTGCGATTTTATGACGCGAGGAGAGTTTGTTCCTGTCTTCTTCCAACTTCCCTTCCCTCCCCCCCTTCCCCCTTCCACCCCCCTCCCCCAGGCACCATTACCCCCACGACCCCTCCTACCATGCCCCACCGGATCGCCCTACCCTCTACGCCCTACCCGCCTTCGCATACACGCTCTTGCTACAGGAAGAGAGGGGCAGAAGGGGCACCCGGGGCGGGGGTTAGCTAGTTTCCCGTGTGCTTATGTGTGTGTGTGTGTGTGTGTGTGTGTGTGTGTGTGTGTAGTAGGGGAGGGGGTGTTTGTGTGTGTATGAAAGGATGTGTGTGTGTGTGTTTGTGTTTGTGTATTTGTGTGTTTGTGTGTGTGTGTGTGTATGTGTATAGTAGTAGTAGTAGTAGTAGTAGTAGGGAGGGGAGGCTGTGTATGTGTTTGTGTGTGTAGTGAATAAGAGGAGGGGTTTTGCGTATGTGGTGTCGATGAGGGGTTTATGCGTGTGTATGGTGGAAGGGAAAGTGGGGTTTCTTTTGCGTGTGTGTGAGTGTATGGTGGAAAGGTGTTTCGCGTGTGTGTTTGCGGCGTAAGGGAATGAAGGATTGTTTAGACGTGTGAGGTTGAAGGAGGAGCGGGGTTCCGTATGTGTTGGTTTGTGTTATGGACAGGATGTTGTGTATGTATGTGTGTTAGAAGAGTCAGAGGGATTGTGTATATATGTATATATATGTTTGAGGTGGCATGAGGGTTGGGGGTGAGGTGGAGCCGGGTTTTGTCTGTTTTTTTTTTTTATGGAAAAGGGGTTGTGTAAGTATATGTACGTATGATGGAAAGTGACAGGGGAGATTTTGTGTGCAATGTGTGTATAGAGAGAGGGATTGCATGTGTGTGGAGGTGGGTGGTTGAGTGCGTGTTTATACGTGTTTTTGCAACGTTTTTACTTGCATTATGCATGCGCGTGTTACAAAAACGTGACCCTGCATAGTGCACACTAGATTATAAGCAACTCTTCTAGAGTACACATATTTTAGAGAAAGAACAAATACCCATACCAGCATACAATAGCCGTGTGTATGTATCTTATTTTGGGCACAGCAAGGCATGGGCACGTTTGGCCATGTGATCCTAAATCAACACACTTGATTTATTTCCCCATTTTGTCCCCCGCAGGTTCGTTTGCTTTCCTGAAGTCTTGTTGGTTTGTCTTACACATGACAAGGGGTCTTATATTGCGCTATCATTCTCCTTCACCCGTAAGTGTCTTGGCGGGCGTCTGGCCTCGCTTCCCGCTCTTCTGTTGTTTTCTTTTATGGGAGAACTGACAGGCTTTTGTCTTTTGTTTTGTTTTTTGTTTCGGTTTTTGTCTTGTTTTTTTTTTCTTCTTGAAGCTTCCATTTATTTTCTTTGGTTTATGGGTGATGCAGTATTGTTCTTCTTTACATTTTTACACTTCGAATTTAGATAGGAAACGCTGATCAAAGATGGCGGCCGCATCCCTCTCGTCTTTTGTTTTGCGGAAGGAACAGCTTCTTTATCCCTTTTTTTCATTCTTTTTTTTATATCTCATCATTCTTTTTATTCATCTCTCTTTTTTGGAATATCTATCTCGTTCTCGCTACATCGTCTGCTCTGGACAAAGCACCGCCACCCTTTTTTTCTGCCTTTTTTTCCTTCTTCTTCGCGGCAATAGCAAGCGAGCCGAGCGCTACTAACTTTGGCGAGGCAATTATAACTTTGTGAACGTAGTTAATGATGCGGATTTGATAGGGGGCTTCATGCACTTTTGCGGAGAAGTTTTAATTTGCAGATGATGATGATGATGGTGGTGGTGGTGGCGGTGAGGGAGACAGAGGCAGATGATGAAGATAGTGAGGAAGAATAATGATAAGAAAGTAATTAAGATATGTATTTATGGTGATGAAATTTGGTGATAAGGCAACGTATGATAATAGTATTGCTATTACTGCAGTGGATGATGGTGGTATCATCATGTGCTAATGTTCATGAATATATTTATGTATTTAGTAAGTGATCGTCATAGAAATGCTAATGATATTTAAAATGCGTGATTTTCTACAGCTTTGAGAAGTGTAAACTATCTTCTTCCACAGCTCTATAGATAAATCCATTCCCTTTAGGAAAGAAAAATATACAAATTCATCATTATCATCATCGGCGTCATCCTCCTCCTCCTCCTACTCTTCCTCTTCCTCCTCCTCCTTCTCTTCCTCCTCTGCATCATCATCATCGTCATCATCATAACCATCATTATCATGAGTCCAATTCTTTCAACATCTTTGATTGATGAAAACGTAATGCTAAAAATAACCGTTGACATAACTGATTATCCTGCAATTGCAACTGCCGCTTATAGCTCAAACAACACAAAAGAATAAATATCTAAACAAAAGACTAAATACATAAAAGAAAAGAACATTAAGTTGATGATTTATCTTAATCTTAACAACAATAATGATAATAATGATGAAAATATCATTGATGCAGCAATAAAAATCTAATTATCCCAAAATGTTAGTCTCCGACATTCTCATTTTCTCAGTCTTTCATCACATAATTATTGCAATCGTCGAAAGGAATACATCATTAAATGACTTGCGTCTCTTTTGTCCCTGGGGATTGACGAATAGATAAACAAATAATCAAAATTGCAATAAAATCAATCCTTATGCATGATAAACGGAGACAGCTTAACATGGCGTTCATGACCAGACCTGAGGGTGATGAGGGAGGGGAGGGGAGGGGAAGAGGGGGTGGAAGGGGGAGGGGAAGAGGAGGGTGGAAGGGGGAGGGGAAGTTGAAGGGGAGTAAGGGAGTGGAAGGGGGGTAGAAGAGGGAGTGGTAGGGGAGGAAAGGGGGGTGAAAGAGGGAGTGGGAAGGGGTGAAAGAGGGGGTGGGAAGGAGAGTAAAGGGGTGGAAGGAGGGGAGGGAAAGAAGGACAGGAAAAGGAGTATAAAGAGAAGAAGGGAAAAGGGAAGTGGAATAAGTAGGAAAAGGGAAGCGGAGAAGTGCAAAGATAAAAGAGGGGGAGTATAAGAAGGATAAGAGGAGTGAGAGGATAAGTTAGAGGAGAGGGAGAAGAAGGAAGGAGGGAGGGAGGGGAGAGGGGGGGCGGGGCGGAGGAAGATGTGTACAAGATGCCTCGAATGACTTGCAAGAAGAGCCAGCCTGACGTTTATGACTTGTCACCTTAACGTTGAGGAATCAATGAAAACCTGACCATCACGCGACCGTTAATAAAGATGGATAGAGAACCGAGGAAATGAGTCTGGTAGCCATGTGGGTTGTGTACTGGTGCTGGGAGCCGGTGTACTGGGCGTGATGGAGAGATGTGGTGGTACCGGTACCCGGAGGTGGTATACGTGAAGATGTATGGTGATGAGGAGATATGTTGGTACTGGTATGGGTATACGTGAAGAGATATGTTGGTACTGGGAAGTACTACACACAAAGAGATGTATTGACAGATAAGCACTTCATTCTCGAAGGAAATGCCCCCCCCCCCCCAAAAAAAAAAAGGATGAAGCAAAGCAATCTAAGAACAGGATGTTGCTTTTTCTTAAAATATATATATATAATAATAATAATAATGGAAAATCTAAAGCACGAAATGCGTTCCTTTCCTCCTGACGCCGGCGCAGGACACGAAACCTCAAGATGATGTCTTCAAGATCGCTTCCTCCTCCCTCCTTCCCCCCTCCTCCTCCTCTTCCCCCTCCCCCTCTCCTCTTCCTCCTCCTCCTCCTCCCCCCGTCTTCTTCCTTGTCATGTTCGGCTGCGTATTAGCATAATGCAGAAGACGCTATGGCCCCGCTACTGCCCGGTCTATTAGCAATTGCTAGTTTTTCCTCTGGTTTGGCGCATGCAAATCGCCGGATGGTCTGGACTGTAAACGATATTTGTTTATTGGACTGTCTTGAGTGTATTAGCATACTGCAGAAGCTGGGAGATGGATGGTCTTAACTCCGGGCTCTTTTGTATGCTGTTCGGAGTTGGGCAGCCGGAGTGGGGGTTGAGGCGCAATCTTTGTTTATGGCGCGCGATTTTCTTCTTCGTTTTCTTTTTTCTTCTTCTTCTTCCTCTTCTTCTCTCGTGGGAAGACTTTAAAAGAGGAGGTGTAAGATAGCTGACGTTCATTTGATCCTTCATGGAGGAAAAAGAGATATCCATGGTTTTTGTTTTTGATGTTCGAAGGAAGAAATTCTGGTAGTTTACACACACGCACGCACACACACACACACACACACATACACACACACACACTCCCACGCACACAAACTAATTTCCTGACGGAACTTAAAAGATGTCGGTTGCGTGCAGACAAACGAATTTCTACGCTGATATTAGCTGCGATATTTAGGGCGTCGAAGAGAGAGAGAGAGAGAGAGAGAGAGAGAGAGAGAGAGAGAGAGAGAGAGAGAGAGAGAGAGAGAGAGAGAGAGAGAAATAGAGATCAAGAGAAAGAGAGAGGGAGAGATAAACAGAGAGAGAGAGAGAGAGAGAGCGAGAGAGAGAGAGATTCGTCTTGAAGAGAAGTGAATGGCGAAATTGATGAAGCAATAAGAAAGAAATAATATAAAGAGGTCGGTAGAGCGAAAGATATAAAAGTAATTAAGAAAGTAGATGAAAATGCGTAAACAAAGAGGGGGGGGGGGAAGGGGAAGATATTAAGGGGATGAGGAGGGGGGGAGGAGGTGGAGTGTGGAAGTCCTACTAAGAGGAAGGTAAAAGAGGGAGAAGGATCATTTCAAACAGGCACTGGTGTGTATTTTATGTGGGACATACATACATACATACATACATATATATATATATATATATATATATATATATATATATATATATACATATATATATATACATACATATATATGTGAATATATACACACACACACACACACACTCACACACCACTACTCACACTACACACGACACACATATATAGCACGAATATGTGTGTGTGTGTGTGTGTGTGTGTGTGTGTGTGTGTGTGTGTGTGTGTGTGTGTGTGTGTGTGTGTGTGTGTATGTGTGTGTGTGTATGTGTATGCGTGTGTGGATAAACATATCTTTGTACAGTATGCATGTATAGTTTATGTATCTACACTCAAGTTTTTCTTTTTCCCTTCCTTATTTATAAATCTACAGATAGAAGAAAAATAGAAAAAAGCAGCACAAAGTTCCAACCAAAGTTAAGCAAATAATGTGAGAGATTCCACACATTAACAACCCGATACAGATGGCGGTGTGTCAGAATAGTAATCATTTCCCACTCTCACACCTGGACGTATTGACTAACCGATGGAAGAATGAATATTCACAAACTTCTGAAGAACTATCTATTCTTTTGTTTCAATTTTTAATGGCCATCTCTCTCTCTCTCTCTCTCTCTCTCTCTCTCTCTCTCTCTCTCTCTCTCTCTCTCTCTCTCTCTCTCTCTCTCTCTATATATATATATATATATATATATATTGTTAGTCTTATTTACGGTATTGGTCTGTCTGTTTTTCTTTGGTTTTGTTTTAATAGCATTCAGTGGGGTGAAATATATTTCCGTTTTTAATCATTCTTGTTGGCAGACAAAACACACACACACACTCATAATAATTATCGAACGCCATAATTACTTAATTCCACTTAGATATGCT
>NW_028234434.1:11611080-11613580 GCF_977035675.1 Penaeus japonicus
CTTTCCTTATCCCCCTTCCATCTCCCCTTCCCCCTTCCCCTCCCCTCTCGTTTCCCTTTCCCCCTTCCCCTCTTCTCCTTCCCCTCTCCTCATCCCCCTTCCCCTTCCCCTCGCCTCCTCTCGTTTCCCCTTGCCCCTTCCCCTTTCTCGCCTTCCCCCTTCCCATCTCCTCTCCTTCCCCCTATCCCTCTCCTCTTCCCTCCCTCCCTCTTCCCCCTCCCCTTCCCTCCTCCGCCCCCATAAGTTATCTCTTCCCATAATTGTCTTCCCTCTCCTTCTTAACACCTCGTCATCTCCAGTCGTTAGCCTCGTCTTCTTGCCGCTCGTCTCGTTTTCCTTTTGCTTTATCACTTTCTTTCTTTCTTTCTTTCTTTCTTTCTTTTTGCTTTTCCATTTTTGTTTTGTCTCTTTCTTTCTCTGTATTTTTTTTTTTTTTTTTTTTTTTTGTCTTGTGATTTCTTTGTTTTTTTTTCGATTTTTTTCTTTCTTTAACTTTCATTTGATAGAAAAGGAAGAGGAAGAAGAACGAATATGCTGTTTCTTCTGTTTTTTTTTTTTTTTTTTTTCTTCATGTTCTCTTACTCGTCTAATGGTCTCTTCTTCGTCTTTCTGCTATTCATTTTTTTTTTTTACTTCCATTATCTTTTTCTTAACTTTCATTCCTACTCGTTTTCGTCCTAAAGATAATGATAATAATTATTTGTTTGTTTTCTGTCTTTTAGCTTCTTATTCTTCTTAACTTTATCCTTATTTACACTCTTCCATTATATATATATATATATATATATATATATATATATATATATATATATATATATATATATATATATATGTATGTATGTATGTGTGTGTGTGTGTGTGTGTGTGTGTGTGTGTGTGTGTGTGTGTGTGTGTGTGTGTGTGTGTGTGTGTGTGTGTGTGTGTGTGTGTGTGTTTAATATTTCTTTTCCTCTTTCACTCTTTGCATCTACAGATATCTCATGGTGTATATTTTTCAAATCAAATATTGGTCATGCATTTTTTATTACCTAATTCGGCCGCATTGGATACTGAGAATCTTATTTTCTTAAATACATTCCTATCATTCACATTATTCTTTTCTTTTTACTTTGTATCTATTATCTTTGTATCAATTTTTCACATTTTCTTAGTTAATGCTATTAAGAATTCTATGAATATGGAATAATATGGTCATTATTATTCATATTTTTTTCTAACGACGAGAATGATCATAATGATGTAAGGTGATGTCTATGATAGTGAAGTGATGATTGATAATGGCACTGATGCTAATTGTTATGATGATGATAAGTAATAATGACTATAGTAATGATATAATAATGATGGTTATGGTAATGACAATATTAATGATAATTGTAATGATAAGGCTAATTGATGATCATGATGACGACGATGATAATGATAATAATGATGATGTTAATCTTAAAAAAAATATGATGATAATTACAACGATAAGGATGATATTAATCATAAAAATATGATGGTAATAACAACGATGAAATATGAATGGAAATAATGACGTAATGACATAAGACATATATCACAACGAAATTTATTATTCTGTTTGTTCTTTTATCATTTCTTGTTCTTATGTATATATATCTTTATTTTTGTAAATGTATCACGAGAGAGTTTGAGAATTTACGTTGATTTCTCCTTCATACTTTCCTAATAGTTTTTCTCTCTCCTTCTTTTTTCTGCCCCCTTTCCCTTCCCCCCCCCTGCCCCTTCTCCCTCCCCCTTTCCCATCCCCCTTCCCCTTCCCCCACTCCTCCTCCCCACTCCCCCTTCCCCACTCCCCCTTCCCACCCCCATCCCCCTTCCCCTTCCCCAACACCTCTTCCCCCATTCCCCTTCTCCTTCCCCTTCCCCATCCCCTTGCCCCCTTCCTCACTCCCCCTTCCCCTTTCTCATCCCCCCTCCCCACTTCCCCATCCCCATCCCCCCTGCCCCCTTTCTCACTCCCCCTTCCCCTTTCCCATCCCCCCTGCCCCCTTCCCCACTCCTCCTCCCCACTCCCCCTCCCCCTTTCCCCCCCTATCCGCTGTACTTCCGTCGGCCCGGCACACAAATACGTCTTCCTTGACACAAATGGCTCATGAGGGTTTTGATAAAGAGTTTTATGAAGCGTCTAGATCCTCGTCTCTTCTTCGTCTTCTTCTTCCCCCTCCTCCTCCTCCTCCCCCTCCTCACCCTCTCTCTACTCCGCCTCCACCTCCACCATCTCCTCCTCCTCCCTCTACTCTGCCTCTATCATCACCTCCTCCCTCTCCTCCTCTTCCTCTTCTTCCTACCGCTTCTCCGCTTCCTCCTCCTTCTCCTCAGAGGCTTGTGTTTCTTCTCATTTCTCTCTCTAACTCCCTTTGGTTTTCTCTCTTTCTTTTTTACTCTTTTTTTTCACTCACTCACTCAACTTTTCCTTCTCCCCTTCTACCGCTTCTCCCCTCAACCCTTTCTTCTTTCGTTCCTTCCGCCTCCC
>NW_028234434.1:11618580-11623580 GCF_977035675.1 Penaeus japonicus
CTATCGAAGGTTCTTAAACGACCGAAGGTGAAGGTGGCTGCCAGGTGGGGGACGACTCGGCGGTGTCAGAATTAGACGGCGGTTTTACCTATTACTCATGAGGCCGCAGTGACGGTATCCGTTTTAAGGGAGCAGCCATAGCCATATCTAGTAGACTTGAGCCTCCGGTTGCAGAGGTAGCAGGCGAGCATATAATGTTATTGAGATTGAAGCACTCAATTAATTATAAGCTTTAATTGTTGTGGATACTCTTACCGATGCATGTGTCCTTAATGTAACATATATTATACAATTAACACGCTTCTGTGGCAGATAGCTGTCCTCCTCGAGATATTTGTGTTGCACTGGGTGACTTTAATGCGATGTCCGGTTGGGATCGACAACCTATTAGGCAACAGAGTCCGGAACAACCTGGATTCACTCCTAGCAAATCCAATATAGACTGTGAATGTAAAACGCCACCATGAGTTCGGCCAAGGTCTGCTCGCACCTGGGTAGAGCTCTTAACCGAAGTCATTGTGGAGCAACACAGAATAATTTCAAGCTCACCGATATTAACTTTGGTGATGATGTGACCAACGCTAGAGTCAGCAATGAGGTGGAGCCTTTGGGTGTAGAGGTCGCATGGATCAACACCATATTCAGGATTTTTGGAATCTACTAGAGAACCTGCTCACTCGGAATATACTTTCGACCAAGACATCGAAGTCACATAGAGTTTTATATATATTGGTAGTGTAGCTCATAACTCTGGGAGTTAAAAGAAGGAATGACTTGATAGCAGGAGTCATGATATGTTTCTCTGAAGCTCTGATACCGCTGGTTCTATTGCATGGCAGTGAAACTAGGACTCTACTGTATCCATTGCTTTAGAGTCTTGTTTTGAAACCAGGTCCTTGCATCGGATCATGGGTTATGGTTAGCAGCAACCAATAACTATAATAAGTGTCCAACAAATAACTATACTATGAGGTTAGCGTAGTGCCAGCTCAAATTACATGGACACCTGGTTCAATTCCTGATGATGATCCCGTCCATCAAGTTGTCTCCTATATAGACATCCCTGGCTGGAGGAGACTCATGACATAGCAAAGGAATTCGAGACTTGTGCAAATCGATCAAATTTGTCGTGAGGAAGTTGAGATGGAAACGGAGGGTGGAGGCAGGAATGTGCTTTCCCCGGCGACAACACCAATGACTGATTGATTCTTTTTGTCCAGGGAGCTTTCACTTACAAAGGAGGGCCTCAAAAGCGGAATCCTCTCTTGAAAACTGCACTTCTACATTTCTGGCTGTAGCATTTAGTTCTTCTGAAACCGAGGCTCTTGCGGTATGCGTTATTGTTTCTGCGGTCGGTTCTTCCTCTGGTAGAAGTATCGGTCTTGAAGTGAGTGACTTTGAGTCTAGAGAGAGTAAATCTGAGGGGGGGGGGCGTGCGTGAGTTGCTTTAATGAGAGAAAATGTAAAGTAATTCAGTTAATGTCTGGCGTGTTTCAGGATGGGGAAAAAACACATATATCAATCTGGATAGGTTGATAATTAAGCACTTATTCATCCATGTACAAATGTTTACGAAAATATTTCTTGTTATACTTATCTTCTCCACTTTCTCTTCCAGGTAAGAGAACTCGTGTGTGGTTTGGCTCCCGTGTGTGTGTTCCCGCCGCCGCTGCCACCGCTATGTCGTCGAGGTAAGTGTTTCCGCAACACTTCTCCGACCTCTTTGCGTCTCCGTGTCTGCTTGGGCTATAACTGCGATGGATCATTATACGAAGAGGTATGGAGAGAGTCTTAGGACTGCTCAGAGTCCCCTGTTAGCGGCGTCTTTGAAGAGCGTTTCACACGTGTTCTCGGAGAGCGTTCGTTGGCTGTCATTAGCCGGAGTATCTCTGTCAGGTAAATGAGAAAAGCTTTATAAGGAACCGAGAGTGGTCTATGTAAATGTAAATGAAGGTCGGCGATAATTATCCAAATTGTTTATGGCAAAAAAAAAGTAAAAAAGAAGAATGAAAGAAAAGCTTAAGACCAAGAATAAAAAAAGTGAAAAAATCCAGGAACTTCAACAACGAAGTTCAACAAACTCCCAAGTTACAAAATCGACGAAAATATGATTTTTCTGTTTGGTAATTTATGCACGCGTGTGTCCCCTGACCTCACGCTCTTCCAGCCGGTGAATATCAGCAAAACCGGACACTGCAGCTTTACCAGTGTCCTCCGAGTGTCAGGTGAGATCACTGCTGAACCTTGAACCTGGAAATGGAAGCTCTGAATAGGGGTTCTATGCGTGAGTGTTGTTTATGTTGTTACAGAAGGGGCGTGAGGCATGGTGAGGAATCGAGATAGATAGAAAGAGATGATACTATAATATAGAAATGCAAGATTGTTGTATATCTGTACCCATCATTTTAGTTATAAATTATTATCTTATAAATAATTACAGGAAGCTGTACAAGACTAGAGATTAATGGAAAATTCTGATAAGATTATGAAAAACGAATGAATAAGAATATTGATGATGACGATGACGATAATGATCTTAGGAATAATAATGATAGGAAAAAAACATAAGCGTAGGACAGTTTTATTGATATCTAGAATCTTTTAATGAATCTGAATATATATCGTCCTCGGAAATTATGTTTCGTGATTTATAGCCCTCTCGCTCTTTCCTCTTCTCTATCACCCTCTTCTCCGATAAAAAAAAAGGTAAAAAAAGAAATATATATATATTTTTTTGGAAAAAAAAATCGTCAAGGTGAGACGGTCCATAAAAGTCGCCATATCGCCCATCTTTCTTTTTGACTTTTGAAGAAAATTATATGCCTATCTTTGCCTTTACATTATTTATTGTCCCCATGGCTGGAGTGCAATTTCCTCTCCCGGTTTTTGTTTATTCGTTATCATGTTTATTTTTTTTGTTTTGTTTTTTTTGTTTTTTCGTTTTTTCTGTCCTTTTGATGTTCGATTTTTTTTTCTTACTTTTTCTGTCTTTCATTTTTTCTTTCTTTCTTTCTCTCTCTCTCTCTCTCTCTCTCTCTCTCTCTCTCTCTTTCTCTCTCTCTGTTCTTCTATTCTCCCCTTCTTCTCTTCTCCCCTTCCTCTCTTCTCCTCTTCTTCCATACCCTCCTCCTTCTCCTTCGCCTCCTCCGCCGCCACCGCCTCCCTTTTCTCTCTTTCCCTCTCTGTCTGACTCTCTCTTTCTCCCTTTCTCTCTCTACCTGACTCTATCTCTTTCTCTCCGCCTCCCTCTTCCTCTCCCTCTCCTTTTCCTTCTACCTCTCCTTCTCCCTTTCCTTCTCTCTCTCCCTCTCCATTGCCCTCTACCTCTCCCTTTCCTTCTCCCTCTCCCTCTCCCTCTTCCCCCCTCCTTCCCTCTTTCCGCCCCCCCCTCCCCACTAAAGCCAATGGACAGGCAATAACGGACGCACAAACCCCCAGCAAACAAAACGACAACTAAGGAGCCGCATAATGGCTCGTGGCAACTACATGGGCTCTTAATTATTAGAATCTCCTCATTACTATTTTTTTTTATCGTCATATATAATTTACGAGAAATAGACACGCACGTGGACACATACACACATACACACACACACATACACACACACACACGCACACACACGCACATACACATACATACACACACACACACACACAAACACACACACACACGCACATATGCAAAAAACAAACACACTTTGTCCTTTTTTTATCTCTCTGTACATATGATCTCATACATACACATAAACTATCACACACACATACACACACGCACACGCACACACACACACACACACACACACACACACACACACACACACACACACACACACACACACAAACACGCACACAGAACCGACCAAGCGCTTATATCTATGAGCCTTATGTCATTTGTCTCAACTTGTCAACATCAACGTTTATACTCGAGATTCACAGCACAATAACCATTTTTTTCTCGCCGTGGCCGTGAGTAAGGGCGTACCATAAACGACGCACGAAATGTTACTAACTTCACTTAAAACATTCGTGTTCATAAGAAGCAAAGAGGTGATTGAGTTACAATCACTTAATGTTCTCTTAAAAAGCTGTAAAATCCAAGCTAAGTACGCATAAACTTTAGGACCGAACAATGAGCTACTCATAAGCACAGCTAATCTATTTCTGAACTTACATTTGACGGAGATCTTTCCATCAATGCAGATACATTTTTTTATATACATTGGGGGAGGACAATGCTTGGAGCTTTTTTTCTTCTTTTTTTAAAATCACGACTTTTTATATACGCTTTTTTTGGCAGCATATTTCACTCGAGATACTATAATACAATCACGTCATTAGCTGAGTCTTCAGGTTTAACACGCAGGCGCACATTAACTTGATGTCTTATTTGCTCTTTAACAACGACCACGAAGAGGGGCGAGAGGGTGATGGGGGAGGGGAGAGGGGAGGGGAGGTGAGGGAGATAGAGAGGTGGGGAGGGGGGGGAGAAGGGGAAGGGGTCCTAGTGGTCATCCCGGACACATGATGCCGTTGAGGTGTAGCAGTTCCTATGGGTAATGGATTCGCCCTCTTAAGGCCTTCGGCGGAGTCCAGGTGTGGTTGGGGGGCGCTTTCTCGACGTCCAGGTGTGGGCTGGGCGGTGGGCGTTCACCGAGACCTTCGCCAGGGGGATGCTCTGCTAGCACCCCCCTCCTCTCCCTCCCTCCCCAAGCCCCCCTCGCCTCCCCTAGACTCGTCGACGTCTGAAGATGTGGGTGGCGGGCACCTTATAGCTCGAGCCATGCCGTGAGATGGATTGGATCATTTCATTCATACGCCCCCACTTTAGGACACCACCTTGCCCAATCAGCCACCCTGCATGGGTCCGCCTCGCCCAAGCGTCCCATCCCGAGCTTAATTTCTTTGCTGAATGGGTTTTCCTTTTCAACTCAGCTTCTCGTGCGCTAATCATGAGTCAGTCCTTTTTTTTTCTTCTTTTACACGCATGCACGCACGCACGC
>NW_028234434.1:11646080-11651080 GCF_977035675.1 Penaeus japonicus
GGCCCGGAACAAGTTACTGGTCACCAGATTCCTGACGTTAGGCAAACTGCGTGGTGTGCCCTTGGCCATTGCTGCTGAGATTATTCAATTTGTCACGAATTAGCAATCTGTTTAGGTGATTCCGGATGGGTGAAAGTCCGCCGGAATGAAAGTACTTGCGGGAAATCAAAGAGCTAGTTTGTATATAGAATAGACAAAGGCTAGGTTATTTGTAAAGTGATATGTATACTCGTTGTTGTGCTCACACCATTCTTACTGATAGTATAAACAAGACTCCACAACGATAACATCCGAGTCAGCTGCGCTCACACTTGCAACACATAACACTCACAAGGTCGCACAAGTTCTGAGAAAGGTCAAAAGTACCTCTGTTCACACCAGATGTTTGTTCTTCAAACTCCCACGACCGTACTCGACCCGAGGACACCCCATCACCTTAAGAAGGGGTTCCTGTTGAAAGCAATCACCGGCCATATGTAAACACTATGTGACATACTTCCTGCTTTATCAGTTAATGATTGCCCTTGCTGAATCTTTTTTTCATTTTCTCACTGAGAGATACCGCCGTAACTTTGGTGTGTTGGTCGTTTTATCTTTTCACTCCAGCATCTTTTAGGTGAAGTTCCTCATCTCGCACGCCGTGATCATTACAATGGCGTGTGATAATTAAGTCTGAAAACAAAAGGATAAAATGAATTCGTTACATCTTGAATCGTGCCACAGACAGTGCCATGAAGCATCACTTTCCTGCAGCATCGTGTGGCATCATGAAAATATAACCTCATATATATCCTACTTAGCTACATGTTTAACTTCCGTTGTGATTTTAATTGCAAATGCAAATGTACGAATTTACAAGAACAGTTGCACTGCTTGATGTCGATAATCATTTTAAATAATTCATTCCTTGCATGTTTACGTAACACACACATACATAAGAGAGAGGGAGAGAGAGACAAATATACACACACATATATATATATATATATATATATATATATATATATATATATATATATATATATGTGTGTGTGTGTGTGTGTGTGTGTGTGTGTGTGTGTGTGTGTGTGTGTGTGTGTGTGTGTGTGTGTGTGTGTGTGAATTCATATATATATATATATATTTATATATATATATTCATATATGTATATTTATATATATACATATATATATATATATATGTGTGTATATGTATATATATATATATATATACACATATATATACTATATATATATATATACATATATATATATATATATATATATATAATATACATATATATATAATATATATATATATATATATATATATATATATATAATATATATATATATGCACACACACAAATATATATTGGTACAATTTATCAGGACGGGATAGGCTAACAAACCCTTGGGACCTGTATTCCAATTTCAAGGAATCACACAAAAATGAAAAGCCGTTTACGTAAAGAAAGCAATTTTGGCCACAGCAAGCGAGGTCGAGCCATTGTCAGGTCGTGGCAGGTCGGCAGGGAAAGCCCGCCAGGTCAGCCTCGTCGGAAGTAGGAGGTCCACAAACATTGGGCTGCTATAAAAGCAATATCTGTAGGTTTATTTCCCGTTAATATAAGTTTTCAAAGACGAATGACGATTTTATTCCAAATCCTTGGCGTTTGTCCCATTTCAGTGATGAAAAGCGTAGCGGAGGCGAGTTTTAAAACTTAGCAAATGAGCGCTAGGTGTGCCAAGCTCCGCCCACTTGCGAAGTCTGGACGGTGATTGGCGGAAGCGCGGCAGCCATATTGATTCTCGGCCTGCGGCTCAGTGGCGGGGAACGGCGGGTGGGTGGGATGCTGCCACTCTCCACGCTCGCATATTTACTGGATTTTAACAAATATATACAATGCTTTTTTGGGAAGATGTTCTGAGCTATTATATCCTCCTGATTGTCGTTTTTTGATGAAGATACATTTAAAGAATGGACGATTTTGCACTTCTATACCATGTATTCTTTTAATACGAACTGGTGCCAGTTAGGATTTCTTTGAGGATTTTTGGGAAGCAATTTATTGAGGAGGTAAATTACACATGGAAGCTGAGGTAAATAGTCCTCATTATCTCACACCCCTCATTATCTGCTTTATCAGGAAAATGGCGATACTATTTTCTTAGCCCTGTTTAGAATTCTTTAGACGTTTCTTGGAATCTTCCATTTGCAATGAATAAATTGAAATTTCCATCAAGTTCCCCGTGGTTTCAGGGATAGAAGTGCGAGGCGTATGAAGACCCGCCGGGAATGTGATCTGGATTGAAATATGAATACATGAATACATCTCTGTAGGGAAATGAGAGATGGTCTGAGCTGGTGAGACCCCCAAGTTCCTCGGGAGACATAGAGTGATATCTCTCTGTCTCTCAGTGTTATGTTCACTTGCCATCTTATCACTTGTAAACAACAATTTCTTCACCTTTTTGTGAGGTCGTCGTCTGCCATGGCAAGACGGACCTTGGTAAACGAGCAAAGGCTTAACCTCCTAAATAACAGAGATGAAAAAGGAAGGTGTGAAATTATTCCAGAACAAGTGATAATGGCTGGAAAGTGCAAAGTTGCATGAATCAATGTGGAACCGTGTCTAAGTCAGAGGAGTGGGCGGTGGCGGTGCGGGCGGCCCGGGCAGGACGCACCGCCACCACCAACAGCAGCGGCAGCAGCCAGTGAGGCGGCGGTGGAGCTCAGCCAGTGAGTGCGAGGCGTGTGTGTCCGCCAACGAGCAAGCCAGCCCGCCCGGTCCGGCCCCGCTGCCGCCGCCACCATCATCGCCGCCATCTTGCCGGCCCACGAGCGCCACCACTCTCCCCCAGCCTCCCTTGCAACTTGCAACACCAACGACCGTGCTCGCTAGCAGTGGGGCTCGGGCGCTTCCCTCAGTGGCTTCTTCCTTCCTCTTCGCCACAGTGCTCTGGATTACTCGCCTGACCTCGCCCACTCCTCGTCCACCTCCAGGTAAGCCACTGACTGCTCTTCCTTCGAGTGCAACGACTCGGCCCGAGGTTGGACCATTTGTTCTTTCCCCCTTTTTACTCTTCGTGTTTTTATATCTGTTGTGGTGGAAACCCTTGCTAAGACGCGCCAGCTGGGCCGAGTGGAGGGTCGTGCTTCTTGTTGCCACCTCCTGCTCCACCTGCTCGTCCTTGAGGAGGGCTGGAGAGTAAGGTCTGGGAGAGTGAGTGGGCTGGCATCATTACTCTGGTCTCGCTCGCCGCGCTTGTGGTCAGCGGATGAATGAATTTATCCTGAGCCTCTTGATGACCGCGTTAAGCTCATAAAATTCCAGAAGCATCATGGCCGTTGTGCTGGTGCTATAAATGCTGCCTCATCGCTGTTTTGACAGTAAATCATTTGTCCATCATCAAAGAGCCATATATTGGAGTTTATATCCAATTTTAAGTGCCAGGGTGACGGCCCGAATGGACTCGTTCATGCAGACAGGTTACACGGGAGCTTTTACAAAATCCAGCGCACCTGATTTTACAAGACACGTGACTGCTTCTGAAAACGATAATTTCCCGCCCCGTTTTTTACGCATCTGTTTTAGTTTTGGTAAATGATTTACAACACCTCAAGAGTCCATAATGCACGTGTTAAATACAGTTTTATTGGGCCATTAATGATGTTAATAGTCGCTTAGAATACATGGCACTAGACCAGGGCTCGTGCCGGACCAGGCTGGACATACCATTTGCTCTTGTATCGATTCTCTTGAAGATTATGCACATTTTTTATTATGTAATTGAACTTTCTTGGGACTTGGTGAATGAAATGTTTCCGATGTCGATGCTGTCTGATTAAACTGACTTGAAGGAAATTGGAAAATCACTTTGATTTTTTTTTCTAATTGTTTGGATTATCTCTAATAGTTTGCATGTATTTATTTTTGGATTACATAATCTGATAAGAAGATAATATGATATGTCTATTTACAAAATTTTGGAAGACAATAATTTTGGAAGAAAATAATTTCCATTATTATAACTGAATATATTAGGAATATGCTTATTTTAGACAACTAAAATAACTTATAAATTAGAATGTGGAAATCAACCTAATAAAAAAAAAATACCCACACCCAAAAACGTTTCCTCTACGCGTAGAACAGTTATAAAGTACATAGCTATAAAGGCATGGAATGACCTCCGCCGACACCCCGAGGCCATAATATCCAAATGCTCCGTTAGTCCCCGGAACATCTTACAGTACCTACCCTTTCCTGACGGTGATCATCACGCCCAGTACACGGAGTCTAATGCCTATCATCATAACAGCATCGAAAGAGCCAAATCATCGGAAATATCTATTAGATAAGCAGCCAGAAGAGACAACAACAGCGCTCTGTGGCGGACCCCGTGTGGTCGCGGCGCACAGCAACAGGACGACCGATACGCCGTGCCTCTTTGCAGGAGAGGGCGCTGTTGCTAGCCTTGTTGTGCATTGAACTAAGAAAGGCTTGTGCAATTGATATTCGCGGTGTGTGTGATAGCAACAAGGAGCAATGCTGATAGTCTTTTTTTTATCTATGAATGATATTATTGATTCGCTTGTTGCACGGTTGAGAGATGAAGAGGGTCCAACTTGGTTCTGTCGGAGAATGTTTGTGTAAGTGATACTTATATCAATTATAAACACTATAAAACTTATATTAACACTATAGCAAAAAACTATACTAGAAGAAAAAAAATTAAATGTTAGTAAATATTATGATGGTCGTGACGAAGTGTATATAACAATGGCGATAAAGATAACACAGAATCAGCATTGCTTGGGATCATGTCAACGACGCTTGTTGTTGCATAAGATGTTCTTGCTTTTATAACATTGACGGAACGATGACTATTATCAACGCCTAAATTATGATGTTTTATTATTGTTATCAATATATATTGGTGTCTTGGTTACAATAACACTGACATTAATGAGGAAATAATATTGTGGATGATTAAGCTTATGATTATAAAATAAA
>NW_028234434.1:11656080-11658580 GCF_977035675.1 Penaeus japonicus
CTATTATTATCGTATATAAATATATATATATATATTTTTTTTTTCTTTCCGATATTACTATTTGTATTATATGTGGTTTTTATTTTGTTATTTATATTTATATTTATTTTCATATTTACATTTATATTCATATTTATATTTATATTTAATGTAATATTATGCGTTTTCTTGCTATTGCATTTATTTCTTCATTAATTTTGATTTCTAATGTATGTATGTGGTGTGATTTTTTTTTTTCAATTCTAATTAGAGTTATCATTTTTTCGTAATCTATATTTAATACAGTGTATTGCAGAAATCAGATATAAAACACAAACACACACACACAAACTTCCACCTAAGTCTGAATATAATTTCATGTGAACATTTGCTCGTCTTCTATTCCTCTTCCCTTTTTTTTCTTCTTTCCTTCTCACTTTCATCTGTCTTCAGATGACCTCTCCCTCTCCCTCCCTCCCTCCTTCTCTCTCTCTCTCTCTCTCTCTCTCTCTCTCTCTCTCTCTCTCTCTCTCTCTCTCTCTCTCTCTCTCTCTCTCTCTCTCTCTCTCTCTCCCTCTCCCCCTCTTCCGAAGCACCAGCAAGGAGTTCAGGGACCATAAATGTTTACAGTCGTGCAATAGCTTGAACGGCCGCAGCCCCCGCCCAACACCACAACCCGCTCGGACGCACACTCAGGCAAAAATAAAAGATGAAGAGCGAGCAACGCCTCTACCATAGATTTAAATTTCTTCGACGGATTCGCACAGTCACGCTGCTTAGCTTTTATTTCGCTGTAGAGATTTGCTGGTGTGGATAATGAGAGGAAGGCATTGCATAAGCTTGTTTCTAAAAAAAAAATGTTTGGAAGAATCACGAAGGGTGAAATTTAAAAATTAAGTTACGTCTATTTAAGACTCCGGTTAGGATCCAAGTCTCTCCGGTATTCCCTTCCAGTCTTTAATGTATTTTTTTTCTTGCACTCTTCTCTTGTTACGGATGAACAAGACAGAAAGCGAAAGGTAATTGAAAAATTCTTGAGCGGCGCGGCGGAGTCCATCCCGCTCGGCCTGGGAAAGGGTGACCGGCGTGAAGTCAGTCAGGCCTGCCTCCTTCCCTCCCGCCACCCACCGCGCCCGCAACGGTATGCAAATGATCTCGTCTTTCTCCGGATTTTTTGCCTTTTTACCTGACCAGCCCGTTGCGTGGAAAATCCATTTATTGCAGGCTGTTCAGGGCCATATTCTTCAACGGCCTCTGGCTCACGTGTAGCAGCAGGGAGGGAGAGACGCCAGTCCGCCTGAGTAGACCTTCCGCCCCGGCCGTCCGGGATCAGGCATCCTCGGGGTTTTCTCACTCAAATAGGCCTACGCAATTTTCGACATTATTATTACTGCTAATTGTGGTGTAAGTCTAAGATTTTTAAAAAATCTTTGGGACAAGAAGGTAAAGAATTCTGACGTAAGCGAAGTCAAGTGCCTATGCGACTCTCCGGGAGAGAGAGTGAAAAAAGACGAAAGAAAATGCTTTGTTTTGCGGTTATCTAAGAGACTTTCACCGAGAACGTTGAGCAACGTCTCGGTCGACGAGGCGGGAGAGCCATTGCATATTAGACAGTGTTAATTTATGAAAAGAATATGTAGCAAATGTGTTCAATATGACTACGGGGCGGCGTGCGCTGGCGTGCGCTGGCTGCCGGGTGGGCGGGAAGGCGGGCGGGCGGAGAGCGAAAAGACGGGCGGACGACCAGGGTGTGGAGGCCGCCGGGCTGTGGAGCTGTTGTTAGCGGCGGTGTGTTGTTAGCCGCCTGTGTTCGTGTTGCTGAGACGTTAGCAAATCGCCAGAGCGCTGTGTTCAAATCGAAGGCTTGTTCAGGACGTATATTACTGTCATTAGTTAGTGTACGTGGATCAGACATTCCCCAAAATGACGAGGTAAGAGGCAGAAGGAGGAGGAGAGGGAGCCTTAGCCTTGCCGCCATGACACCCGTGTCGGCGGAACCACCATTTAAAATACCCGGCGTTGCAGGGATATGGTTGTCCATTAATCTCTCTCTCGCTCAAGAAAAAAAAAATAGGTTTAATCATCACGAAATGCTTCTAGAATTCTGATTAGTGAAATCTAAATAATTAGGAAACCCTTTGCAATATGTCGTCTAAGATAAATGATCCAATATTCCTTAATTGGTTACACAGTAGCTAGTTGTATTAGGCTTATAATTGTGTAGAGAAAAATCAATGTATCTGATGCATTAAGATTAACGAAGTCTAAATAACAGCGATAATAAAACGGACGATTCTCTCAGAACATCCTGTTTACGTTCTTGTTAAACTAATACAGCGTCACACATGAATGCTTGCCGTCATGAAACAGTAATTATTTAGTCTAAATTTCAGACTCCAAATAATTAATTAATAGGGTTGCAAGTTTACAGATTTATAGTTGCAATTAAGAGCAAGGGAGAACGTGGAATGATTTAGTTCTTGCAGAATCAGACAGTTGCAGTTGTTGTAGTTAAAGTTGA
>NW_028234434.1:11683580-11691080 GCF_977035675.1 Penaeus japonicus
CTCCACCTTCTTTACTTCTCTTCTTCCTCATTCTCTTCCTCTTCCTCCTTCTCTTCCTTCTGCCTTCTTTCCCTCCTCCTCCTCCAGCCTTCCCCTCCTCCTCCTCCCTCCTTTACCCTCTTCCTCCCCCACCTCCCTCCTCTCCCTCTTTCCCCCTCTCCCGCTCCTCCTCCCTCCTCCACCCTCCTCCCTATCCTCCTCCCTCCTTCACCCTCCTCCACCCTCCTCCCCATCCTCCTCTCCCACCTCCTCCCTCCTCTACCTTCCTCCCTCCCTCCTCCCCCTCCTCCAACCAGACCTGCAAGGAAAAATATTTTGAGTTAGCGGGGGGGAATGTTTTAAAAGTGCTGGGTGGGTATGCAACCTTTGTTTGGTTAGAGAGCGCGGGTGCAGATTGCTCTATTTATGATTTTAGAATTCCTTCCATTTTACTGTTGTTTTTGTTTGTTGAGGTGAGTTACATTCGACTGACATTAATCTGCGTCTCAAGTGCAGGAGGTAGTTTTGCGCGCCATCTAGGATCTAAAAAAGAAAAGTGTTTGGCTGTAATCATAATAAAGAAAAGTAGGAGAAGAGAAGAAACAGTATAAACTCTTGCTATTATTGATATATAAAAAAGAATAATAAGCCGACGAAGATGTTGATGTCTATTCGTCGAAAGAAAAGAAGTAAGAGGCCAGGGAGGCATTGAGGAATTATTTCGGTACTTCTACGTTCAAGTTATAATGACAACGTACGTTGCCGCGGCCGTTTCGACTTTTCAAAACTCTTTTTTTTTCGTTATAGACAAACTGTTCTTAGATATATAAGCTAGATATTAGTATGGTAGTATGGTAGGAGGCAACAAGGAAGATCCTATAGATCAAACCTTTGACTAAAAAAGAAGAATAATCTATCTCTATCTATCTCTCTCTAACTATATAATATAATATATATATATATATATATATATATATATATATATATATATATATATGTATGTATGTATGTATGTATGTATGTATGTATATACACATTTAAATACATATTCACATATACACACACCTACATACATACACAACATCTATCGGCATTTCTCCGCACTTGACGTGACGTGATGTGAAGGCGATAATACCCCATTGTGTAGTGAAGTAAGCCGTAAATCCGAATTCCCGGCATAGCGCCCCCATGCCTGACGTCAACATAAAAATCTCCAATCTTTCCACGTCCAGTCGGTCTGCCTGTGACACTTCAATTCCTTCCTTTTGATGGAAAAAGGGAGACAAAAAAAGAAGTGACTAGGGACATGATAGGGGAATGCCTGGCCGGAGGAAGGGAGAGTGACGTGTAACATCACAAATGTCATGTTACGGATATGATTGTTGTCATGTTGGCGTTCTCTCGCTTTTTCTGTCTGTATGTATCTTTCTTTCTTTGTCTCTCTCTCTCTCTCTCTCTCTCTCTCTCTCTCTCTCTCTCTCTCTCTCTCTCTCTCTCTCTCTCTCTCTCTATCTATCTATCTCTCTATCTCTCTCTCTCTCTCTCTCTCTCTCTCTCTTTCTTCTCAATAGATTTGAAACGAGATTAATAATATTTCCAGCGGTAACTTATCATTATCTGCTACATAGAAAAAAAAATCTTCGAAAAAAAGATGGAAAATAACAAGACCAATAATGGAAACAATGATAACAATCACATTGATAACAAAAGTAATAACAAAGATAACAATACCGATAACAGTGGTAACGACAGCCATACATTCCGGGTTGATTAACCTACGGTTCTTTAGCCTCCGCCTCGTTTGTTCTGTTATTTCAGTAATTTTTGATGAAGTTATCCCGGGCGAAGCAATGAAGTTAGGCTTTTCGCGTTAATATCTCATAAAATGCTCAAAGTGTCGTTTCTGGAATTATTTGTAGACTTCATTTACTCGTCGAGAGATTTTCATCTGCGCAACAGAAATGCAAACTATTGCTGTTTAGCCTGTCTTCTTGACTGTCTTTTTTTTCCGATCCATTTTTTATTTATTTATTTATTTTTTTTATGTTTTTTTTGTATATTGATATCATTGCATTTCATAGTTGTTTGTTGTGATTGGTTCTGGTGATCGGAGTGGTATTGGTAATGTCACAATCACTACGACAGTATGTCATTATATAATTCATCATCATCACCACCGCCATCACCCGATTAAGCCAAAAAGGAAGAAAACAAAAAAATCGTTATCCATTCTTTCTCCTTCTCACTTTTACTATTCTTTTCCCTTGCCATTCACACTCACCCGCGGAGCCATCTGGCCGAGACGCCATCTGTGTTCCGAAAGGCAGCCAGCAGCCAGAAGCAGAAGCAGAAGCAGAAGCAGGCATCGCGTTGATAGTCCCACGTCTTCTCAACACTGGATATATATTTTCCTAAGGATGAATACATTATGCGAGTCCATCCACATATCGCCGGGGAACAAAGAAGCGGAGACGCCAATTCAAAACTTTTACGGCCAAACTTTGTGCTTAGTTTCCAATTGCTATGGAAAAGTTCATAACAGCTTCATGAAAACAAAGGGTTTTAGAAATTTTATTATTTTTTTAGTGGCCAGCCCCCCCTCCCCCTCCTCCCTTCCAAAAAAAAATGACGGAAATATTGTTGCTTCCGAGCATTTTGCATCTATACTCTTTAGGACATTTTATTTGAAAGATAGTCCTCGTTTAACATCTAATGTTCTGTTACATATTCCAATGATTGGATTTGATGTTCTCAGCCACATCAGTGCGTGCTATCATTAGGGTAATTAGGATAGCACTTATCTTTTTTATTCTTACTAATGATGTATCTGTCATGATAATTCTTGTTCAACAACTGCGTCTATTAGATTCGTCTTCTCTGATGGGCTGAACACCCCCCTTGCAGCTTTACAAACACTGCTGTTCATTACAGATCCTAAACTGCAGAATACATCCTATATTTCATAGCGTAAAACGGCTAAATGAGCGCTACATCACTACCGTTTCTCCTTTAGCGCTCGAGAACACGTGCAGGTACGATCGTAACTTGTGCTTCTACGTCTCCTAACTTTAATACAAATACGCCTTCTACCTTACCTGCGGAGTAACATTATTTACTACATAGCTTCGGCCTCAACATTGGATTATAATTAATATTACTACGACTACCTTAGTAATAATAATTAAAAGCACCCCCCACCTCCTCCATAGTCCCAGTATCATTACGATTCCTCCGACACCTTAAGCACACACAAGAACGTATCGTATCCTTGAGGGACTCTTCACACGGGCCTCCTATTCCTTCCACCTCCTTCGAGATTAAGGTTCAGGTTCGCCTAGCAGTTGCTTGTGAGGTTACTCAAAGGACTCACGCTCGGTTACCCTCAGATATTTAGTTGTTGTGTTTTCTTTTTCTTCTCCCTCTCATTTTTCTCCGTTTCCTTCTTCTTTTCCTTCTCCTTCTTCTTCTTCTCCCCCTATTCCTCCTTCCCCTCCTCCTCCTCCTCCTCCTCCTCTTCCCCTCCCTTTTCCTCCTCCTCTTCCTTCTCCTCCTCCTCCTCCTCCTCCTCCTCCTCCTCCTCCTCCTCCTCCTCCTCCTCCTCCTCCTCCTCCTCCTCCTCCTCCTTTCCCTCTCCTTTTTCCTCCTCCTCCACCTCCTCCTCTTCCCCTCCCCTCTTCCCTCATGTTCTTTATCTTTTTCTGTTTATCAGATTTTCCTTTTGCCAACTAAGAACGCAGACTTAGTCGCTGGATAAAATACTTGTTTCTTTTACAGGAAGTGCGATTTCTATCTATTGCATGATGGTGAGAGATAGATCGTCAGATAGGAGGAGACTTAGACGGGAAGATTGTATGATAGGTATGCAGTATGTCAAACGGGGCTGAGCGAAAATTGTGAAAAAGGAACGAAAGAAATGTAGAAATCCAATGATGTCATGGTCTGCCTGTCTCTGTGGCTTTCTTTCTTTCTCCCCCTCTCTCTCTCTCTCTCTCTCTCTCTCTCTCTCTCTCTCTCTCTCTCTCTCTCTCTCTCTCTCTCTCTCTCTCTCTCTCTCTCTCTCTCTCTCTCTCTCTCTTTCTTTCTTTCTCTCTCTCTCTCTCTCTCTCTCTCTCCTTCCCTTCTGCTTTCACTCTCAGCTCAGCTTTTATAAAGAATTCCCGAATTCACGAACGCATTTCCTTGACAGAGAAATTATTATAAGTGTTTATTAAAGAGAATGATTATGATGATGTAATTATGATGGTGGTGGTGACGATGATGGTGGGGGTGATGATGATGATGATGATGATGATGATGATGATGATGATGATGAGGAGGAGGAGGAGGAGGAAGAGAGGAATAAGAGGAGAACGTCAACGACGATGGTGACAACGAAGATGATGATGACAACTGTATTTACTTAAGAAGTCGCCATAGTAGTAATACAACCGACATTAATGTTGCAAATGAATACGATAGTGAAATCTAAAGAAAGAAAAAGAAAGCCATGCATACAGGAGAGAGATTATGAGACCCCAAAGATAATCCTTTCGCCTGTGCAACATATCAACATCAGATACTGTTCAAACTACACGTTAGTTCCTTTTATAGAAGTCGCTGAATATTCATAACAAATTAGTTTTCCTTTAGGCGTAAGAGCAGGAGGCCAAGAAGCTGTGCAAAGTGTGTAGCCGAATTAAGACCCTTGCGTAAGAGGTTGATTTTGCTTCTTCGTTTCTTGCTTCTGTTTCCTTGCTTCCTTTTGTTTTGGTTTGTTTGCTTGTTTCTCATCCTCGCCTCGTCTTCTGTTAGACTGATGATTTAGTTTTTTTTTTTCTCCATATCTTTCTCGTTCTTTTCTTCGTAGCTTTGGCGTCTCATTTGCTTCTTTCTTCAATTCTCTTCTTCTTTCTTCTAATTTCACCCGTTTTCTCTAACTTCAAAATAAAGACCTATAATAAAACAACAACATCTCTTTGTAAATACGATAGTATAGTGGCATGATTTACAGCCGCTGGTAATGGGGTTATCAAGCCTTGAAAAAATGCGAAGTAAAAGAAAATACAAGTCGCCTTTTCATTGGCGATGATGCGTGGCGTGGGAGCAGGGCGGGGGAGGGGGGGAGGGAAGAGGGGGGGTGGGGGATGCAAGTAGGCGGGGTAGGGATGTACAGCTTTGATTCGCTTGCTGGTGGGTCTTCATTTGCGTAATAAATTGTGTTCCTATCAGATTCGTCCCTCAACCTGCTATTAGAGCGAATGTTCAAGCGTTAATTTGTTTCCTGCGAAAGCACTTGGAGCGACGATCACGTCTAAATTATATTACCGAAAATGAGAGGTCGAGTGCTTGGGCTCACCGCTGAATGGAGTGTTTGTTTTGCCAGAACATCATCCGGCGCCTCAAGTCGAGCTTGATTGTGTTTAACGAAGGTTTCCTCTCGCTTTTTCTCAAGCATAAAAAAGACGGTTAATCCTGTTATACGAGCTTGGAGTGAAACTCTCCCAGTTTATAGATCTCGACTGCGAACTCATTAAATGAGCTGATTTATTCCTTGGTGAAGCAAGTCGTATCAGGCATTGCAAATACGGATTATCTTTTCGCACTGAGCTGCTGCCGGAAGCAACAATAACTTGTGCAAACATGTGACTGTCAAGAAAACATTGGCGAGGTAGCCCCACCCGCGTCAGCTTCCAGTTAATCAAGCAGTTTTTATCGCAACGACCATAGCGGCGTGTTGACCCACTCCTCTCTGCTTGAGATGAAAATACATGATACGGGGTATTTTTAGGCGATGAGGCGGCGCCGTGAAGCAGCCCTCACAGAGCGGAACGCGGCCGAGACAAAGGGAAAAGAGGGGGTGATGAAGCGGTCTCTCACGAGTGCCGTTGAGGCGAGGAGACGCTGCCGTTGATTCAGCTGCTCGCGACTCCCGTGGTGCCCCAAGTGCGCTGCAGGAAGAGCTGTCCGTCAACACCAACATCTGCCGCTGCCTATCTGAGCCGCTGTATTCCCGGTGTCGATTTCGGAGGGGAGGTCAGCCATGTCAGGGAAAAATGTTTTTGCATGCGGCCGCTTGCTCGTTTATCTTTGTGGGATGGGTTGCTACTTACGTGGATCTTCTCTCTCTCTCTCTCTCTCTCTCTCTCTCTCTCTCTCTCTCTCTCTCTCTCTCTCTCTCTCTCTCTCTCTCTCTCTCTCTCTCTCTCTCTCTCTCTCTCTCTCTCTCTCTCTCTCTCTCTCTCTCTCTCTCTCTCTCTCCCTCCTTCTCTCTCTCCTCTTGCCTTCTTTTTTCTCTTATTAACTACCTTGTATACTTATTCCGCCCGAACATCTCAACATTGTCTCTTTAGTAAACATTTCTCCCAGCGAATTCTCAAAGGCATTCTTGAAGGCATTCCTCTCGGTGCCGAACTGAATGAATCTAAAGACCTTTTTTTCCGAAAGAGCGAATGCAAAGCCATCGCTCTGGCGTGGATGAGCGAGTAGCCCTTCCTCGGGGTCGACCAGTGTGGATATGCAAATATAATCGATGAATATGATAAACAGAGGAGGAACACCTGGCACGGTCTTCTCTTGGGAGTTTTGTACGGGAGTCTGGCCTGCGTGGTGCACTTATTTCACTTCTGGTATGTAACTTATGCGTTCTTGCCACACACACACACACACATACAGAGAGAGAGAGAGAGAGAGAGAGAGAGAGAGAGAGAGAGAGAGAGAGAGAGAGAGAGAGAGAGAGAGAGAGAGAGAGAGAGAGACAGAGAGAGAGAGAGAGAGACAGAGCGAGGGCGGGGTAGAGATAGATAGAAAGAGAGAGAGAGAGAGATAGATTGATAGATAGATAGATAGATAGATAGATAGATAGATAGATAGAGAGAGAGAGAGAGAGAGAGAGAGAGAGAGAAAGATTCAATAAAAATATGTTAAACTTATTCACTTATCTCATTCTTCCTACTTCTCCTCATGTTCCCTTTATTAATAACTCTTCTTATCACCTATTAATTAAACGAACACGATAGTTATGATACAACTACAACTTTAAACTTATACTTTCGTTAGTTAGATTGGGTTTACGTTTAGAAAACAGATAAGCTCACATCCCCTCGGAGAAAATATTTTAAGTCAAAGCTTAACAAGATGTCAGTTGTTTTGTATTGGATCAGGAATTATCCCTATCCATCTGGAGTTATTATCAACATCAACACAAAAACATCATAAAGACTTTCCTACACGTATAACCACCCCTTATCCCCGGCCAATGAGGGACCTTCTACTCATATATATCATGGAATTAAAGCCCCGGTGTCTTGGTTCTTAACATGCATTTCTTTATAGCTTAAGATGATGAAGGTGACGTCTGTCAGAGGTTCGAGTATGAGGTATGGAGGCAAGGGGCGGGGTTACACCTGTCGACCTCCAGGGGTGGCTCTTTTGTTTCCTCCCCTTTGCTTCTAATAGCACTGTAATGGGTAGCCTAATACAAATACTGTATACCTGTAACCACTATAGGGGCATAGTTATTAGCATAAATTTGACATACACATT
>NW_028234434.1:11718580-11723580 GCF_977035675.1 Penaeus japonicus
TATATATATGTGTGTGTGTGTGTGTGTGTGTGTGTGTGTGTGTGTGTGTGTGTGTGTGTGTGTGTATGTGTGTTATATATATATATATATATATATATATATATATATATATATATATATATATATATATATATAGAGAGAGAGAGAGAGAGAGAGAGAGAGAGAGAGAGAGAGAGAGAGAGAGAGAGAGAGAGAGAGAGAGAGGAGGGGAGATACAAAAACTTGAGAATAATGAAATGGCAGATACAAGAGTTGGAGTAAAAGTCTAAGTCCAAAAGAATATAGATTTACGCACACACGCAGAAACACACCAATGAACCCACATATAGTTGTCGATTTCTTTGTCCGGCAGTAATCTTAGTATCAAAAAGTAGAAGAAAAAAAAAATATATTTTTTCGCTCTCATTCCTTAATATCTCAAATATGGCTGAATTCTCTCTCTCTCTCTCTCTCTCTCTCTCTCTCTCTCTCTCATTCTCTCTTAGTTCATCCTTCCTTCTCCCCCTCTTTCTTCCTCTTTTCCTCTCCTCCCTCTTTTCCTCCCGCCGTGCCCCTCAATGTCTAGCTGTCTGGCCAGTGACCAGTCGACGGCCGTCTCATGAGCCACTCTGGTCTACTTTCCAAAACAGGCTCAACAGGATCTCAGTTGTAGGAAGTCGCTGTTGCCTCCGGGTCCTTCTGCAAATATCTATATCCACTCGTACTTGGCTGAGAAGTCTTCTAAATCGACTGTTGTGGGTTTTAGATTGATCATTGCTCAATGAACTGATCAAGTGTGGTATTGGCGTTCGCAGTTTGTTTTCCCAAAGAAGGCTGGTTTGACCATGAAAACTTTTTATAGGTGTTTACACTTGTCATTAGAATGTGAATGCTTCACATGTACGCATTCTCAGCCCAGCCATTTGGTCTCGGTAAGGCAAGATGTGCACGCCTAAGCGATCTCGCATTGTGTTGCTCTCGGCATAACTGACGGCTTCGTAATTGATTGGGACATCAAAGAGTGAGAGTGTGCGCTTATAGTAACGCTTATATCATGTTCTTCGATCTTTTATCGGCGGATTGGGACAAGGCAAGAAGACCGTGTGAAAAGTATTGTATTCTCCGTGTTGTATTCGACGGGAAGTCCTTTGCAGCTGAAACGTGTCTGGAACATGTAATCAGCTCTGTCGTGTTAAGGGATCCTTTGGGACTCGCGGTAAGTGCGACGGAGAAATTAGAGCGGACCCACCTTGTCTTGGGCAGAGTTAGGTGGTGCAAGATGCTCGGGGAGAGAGAACGAGGCGGGGAGAGAGGACGAAAAAAACAGAGAATGGGGAGATCGTCTCGGAATCCGCGGGTGTAAGAAGCGATCGAGTGAATGGGTGAGAATGGTGTATGTGAGAAAAAAAAGTGATAGAAAGTGTATGGGAGAGAATGATGAATGTGAGAAAAAAAATAATATCTTGGATTAAAAAATACAAAAAAAAACTAGTTCATGTTAGTACGTCAATGGAGGGAGTGTGGTTGTGATACCAGTGTAAGGACATCAAATACAAAGATAAGGAAGTAGTTAGGTAAAAAAACATTATAAAATCGATGAACATATAAATAGAAAAGAGTGTACACGTATAAACCAAAATGTAAGTATTATAACTGAACGAACACGACGCGTTTGTACCAATCGGGAGGCAAATAGATCCAGGAAGTTCGTGACGGTCCTCGAAGTGAGAGGGATGAGAGCTCGATTATTTGGACTGGACAGATGTATATATGTGTGTGTATAGTAGTGAGGGGAAGAGGGGGCTCAGATAAGCGGAGGGAGGGGAGGAGGGGGGGGGGCGGTGTCCTCGTCGTGAGAGAGAGGACGAGGGAGTAGGAAGGGAGGGGGAGAACGAGGGATGGCCATGATACAAGGGGCCCTCTGAGACCTAACGGAGGCCACCCCTGAATATTTACACTGGCCGAGGCCCGTCGTCACATGCATGGGACGTCGTCACATATTTTCTTTTACAACAGAGGTCGAGGGAAGCTGATTTATCGCTGTTGTTGAACTGTAACTCCTATTTCCCGCGCTATCCCCGAAGAACGTCTGAAGGGACTAAGACCTGGCGCGAAAGGGAAGCGACAGGGCGACCCGAGCCAAAGCTGATGAGGAAAGCAAGGTTTTTCATTTAGGCCTATATTTTTTTTCGTTTCTTTTTTTTGCAAGCCGAGAAGGGCATCATTTGTAACCAAAACTTAGCTTCTGTTTCCCCTTCTCCTCCCCTCTTCCCCCAAGCTCCTTGATACCCCCTCCCCCCTCCCTCTTCCCCTGCCTTCCGCCTTCTTCACTGCCCGCAGCAAATCCACAAGGCGGTGTCTGCCTTGGAATTCCGATGCCTGATGTACGAATGATAATTTTTATGGTTAATGTTTTGTATCTTTCATGTTCCCGCCTGATAAGAGTATCTCACCTCCCCGATGATTTACGAGAATAATGAGAACTGCGTATCTGCTTTTCTGATTATGACTAAACACACATTAAAAAATACTATCTCTCCTTGAAGATAAGGGAGAGAGTAGAAGGGAAAAATAAAAAATAAAAAAAGTCTTTCTTTTCGGTCATCGCTCGCCCCCTTCCCTTGTTGATCCTCCCCCTCAATCCTCCCCAGGGACGAGGGAACAGGCGAAGGGGGCGAGAGGGAGAAAAGGGAGAGAAGGGGGAGGATAAGGAGAAAGGAGCACACTATCAGCCAGCCGGCCTGCCAAGACTACAACGGCGCCCGGGAGATTTCCCTCAACGCAGATCTGGAATGCTTATGAAAGATAGCGTCTTCATACACCCCCCTCCCTCTCTCCCTCTCCCTAGTCCCCCTCTTGCAAGTACGCCCCCCCCTCCCCCCCTTCCCTACCCAAGGCGTCCTTGCACCAGACACTACTCCAGCTCGAGGAGGCGCGGGAGCGGCGGCAGGCGGCCGGGAGTTATACAGCGAGGCGTTAAGAACATTAAAGTGATATCTTGGGTTGGCCTGTAATCCTATATGCGAGTTGGTGGATCGTAAACAATGGCTGGCGGGTGCAACATTGGTGAAAGTACACGGACGTTAAAACTGTTTTTACAGCTTGATTTTTTTTCCATGTCCGTTGTTTTACGGAAGAATCCTTTACGATTTACAATGCATGGGCGATACGTGACCGTGAAATAATCCTTGGCAACATGAGTAAAGACGAAGTAATTTCCATCCATAATGTAAAATCGAAATGGCGAACAGATGCCAGAACGAGACACGCCGATCAGCATTCGTAATATACCGCGTTCCGCTCATTAAGTATTCAGACTAGATTGAACTTTTTAACGTTAATTTCGATTTCTTAAATCGGTGACTGATAGAGTGAAATACTTTGAGATAATTACCAAACTTCACCGAATATGAGCAGTTATACTGCTAGATTTCATCCCATGGAAGAGACCTGCAACCGCTACTTAACACTCTCCCATTAGCAACATTCAATTCAATCATTCAATCGTCCCGATTCCAAAAAGGATAACACTGGTGTCGATGCCTTCCACTTTCACCAACGACCCATCGTCTTCAGAATGAGAAAGACGACCAGCCCCATCACCACAGACACTTCTCACATCACAATCACCTAATCTAGCGAACATTAGCCACATCACAAGCAAGAAATCCCGTTGAGGGCGTCTCTGGCACTATCAACAAGGTAATAAGAGTGGCTGAGGGCTTGTGTGTGTGTGTGTGTGTGTGTGTGTGTGTGCGTGTGTGTGTGAGTAAGTGTGGTGGCTAAATGTCCCTCTTCCACGTACCTAAGTGGGAAACGACTCGTAAATGCGGTGTAATGGTCACTGGTTTTTGACACGACTCCACGACCCCTAGCCACGCCGATGAAGACTCGATTACCTGGCATTAAATGACTGAAGGTGTAACACTGCTTGAAGGTTTTATGAGTGTAAAGCTCTGCTGGACACGAGGCGCCCCGCCATAATTCATTTCCCGCTGATATATAAATATATATATATATATATATATTTTCATTTATTTTGATTTAGCTTTCTACTAGGACTAATTATTGCAATGTGTTCATTCGACCTTAATAAAAGTATCAACCAATTACAGAGAGATTAACCTTGAATTTAAAAAAAAAAACGTATTTCGAGCGATAAAATGGCCACTAATCTCTGTCCCAAAAGAATCTGTTAAACAAATTAAGAATCAGATTACCAGCCTGACAAGGAGCAACGGCGTTAACGAAACGTGAGAAGCAATTGCCGACGTTAAACAATAATGAATCGCCTTCCAGAGTTATTAAGCAATTAAACGCACATTTCGGATGTCCTTTTGAGCGGCGTTGCCTAAGTGGATGTAAATGTGCTTGCCTTAGATTTAGCGATACGTGCAACGACTACTTAAATGCAACACGGAAGCGTATACGGTGCACAGATTATGGCGAAGGTTCTTCCTCCGCTTGAAACCATACGCCCTTTGAAACACGACGATGTCATTTGGAGGAACAAACGTTTAGGAGAGAAAAAAAATAAATAAAATAAAATGTCCTTTTTTTCGAACACGCGGGAAAATGGTTGACGTTCGCGAGTGAAAATGAAAACGAAGAAATGGCGTTTGAGTTTTGTGGTTCGCCGAATGATGCAGATGCCTTCTTGCAAAGAGGTTTTCGGCGACTAATCCCGTTCCTCTAAAGATGCATATCAGAACATTTAATGGAGTTGAGAGTTGGTTCACTGTTGTTTTAGTGGCATAGGTAATGGGTTTAGTACTCTCTCTCTCTCTCTCTCTCTCTCTCTCTCTCTCTCTCTCTCTCTCTCTCTCTCTCTCTCGAGCGTTCTCTTTTACATATATATGTATATATGTATATATATATATATATATATATATATATATATATATATATATATTATATATATATATATATATAATATATATATATATAATATATATATATATATATAATATATATAATATATATATATATATATATAATATATATATATATATATATTATAT
>NW_028234434.1:11751080-11756080 GCF_977035675.1 Penaeus japonicus
GGAGGAGTGGAGAAGGAGGAAGTGGAAGAGGAAGAGAAAGAAGAAGATAAAGAATAAGATGAAGAAGAAGAATAAAATGAAGAAACAGAAAAAGAATAAGAAGAAAAGAAGGAAGGGGAGGAAGAGGAAAAACAAAAAGAAGGAGGGGGTAAGGAAGGGGAGAAAGGAGATTAAAGGGAAGGGCTAGGGGAATAGGTGGAGGACAGAAAGATGAAGGTCGGGGAGAGAGAGGGAGGAGGACGAAGAGGAGGGGGAGGGGGAGGATGAAGAAGAGGAGGAGGAGGGGGTGGAAAGGGAGGCTAGAATTTTTTGGAAGACCAGATCGGTCGTTCAGTAGCAGTGGGCCTGTAGTTTGTTGCAAAAGTTAGATTGGACGGCAAAGTTGTGATGAAGACTTGGAATTTTCTGCAATTGATCACTGGGGAAAGGCTTCGTGGCGCCGTTACTTTTGCTTAAAATGGGGCGGGTGTTTTTAAGTTAATCATATGACTTTGAGAGGTTCTGGCGTAAAGAGCGACATTCTTCGGATGAGTTAAAGGGGCAGTGCGGCCGCCACCTCATCATGGCTCCTGGGACGATCGCCAGTCCTCGCTCATATTAGACATTTTGTTGTTGTTCCTGCTATCTTTATCATTGTTGCTGTTGATACTGTTATTATCATTATTACCATTATTGTTTTTTTTTTCATTATCGTTATCGTTGTAATTATTATCATTGGTATCACTACTGCTACATCTACTACTAATAATAATCATCATCATCATTATCCTCATAATCATCATCATCATCATCATCATCATCATCATCATCATCATCATCATCATCATTGTTATTGTTATGAAGCTAATGCAAATACCGACAATAGCATAAAGAAAATACAAAAAAGTATAAAACATAATACGAAAATCAAGATAATAATGATAAAGAAAACAGTATCACTGCCACCCCCCTTGGCAAAACTCATGATCATAATAGCATCACCATTTAAATCAATGAAAACAACAAAAGCCCAAACAATACATCCTATTAGTCATTCGAAATACATGGGAATAAAAGCTTTTATT
Organism: Penaeus japonicus; assembly: GCF_977035675.1. NCBI lineage: Eukaryota > Metazoa > Arthropoda > Malacostraca > Decapoda > Penaeidae > Penaeus > Penaeus japonicus. The sequence goes on from NW_028234434.1 coordinate 11,752,145, forward strand.
TGGAAGACCAAAGGGAATTTTTCACAGCGCGCTGGATTTGATGGGACCATTGGAAGGGGGGAAATCTTACATGAATATTGTGAACGTCACGTTTAGGCTGCCAGTCATGTGAGGAAAGGCTGGCGTCTGTGCTGCTGCGAGCATTGCTGTGCGTTTTGGTCCTTTTTGCTGTTTATTTCGTGCTTGCGGACGCAGACAGGGAGGGGGAGAGACAGGGAGATAGATAGATAGACAGGCAGACAGACTGATTGACTGGCTGATTGACTGACTGACTGACTGACTGACTGACATGCTGACAAAAAGATAGACAGACAGATAGAGAGAAAAAAAGAGACATACAGATTGAAACACACACACACAAAAAAACGAGCATACACAAACTATACACAAAATATTCTCCTTTTCTTCACCATTATTTTATGCGATGGTCTGTGAGAGACGATTTTATACTCTCAGATGGGGATGCATGTCGACATTTGCATGGCGTTACTAGAATAATTATACATCTAATTGGATATTTTTCACCAATCCAGTTTTTTTAATGGAACAACTTTCCAGGCATTTGTAACAACCTAATTCCTGCAATAAACTGTTTTTTATTGATAGCAACTATCTTGATATTCAGTTCATTAGTATATTAATTCCAATATTTTCTTCTTTCCAGGTGAGTGTTGTGTGTGAGATCTAATCCTCTTTGTTGTCATGGCAACAAGGTAAGAATATCATTTGGTTTTAGTAAAGATGATCAAGAAAATTGGATAGATATCTTTGAGGTAGATTTGTTTTGAACATCTGAAACGAATGAGTTAGATATTAAGGAGTATTTCTTTGAAAACCTTTTTAGCTGAAAGTTTTATCTAAATGCATTTGTCGTGTTTCTGGTGCTTTTGGTGTATCTACTTCCTTTGGTTATTTATACATGTCGTTTAGTATTTTGGCTGTAATTATCATTTTTAATGTTATCATTATTAAGATTATTATTATCATTATTATTATTATTTTCATTATCATTACCATTATCATCATTATTCACCTTATTATCATTATCATTATTATTATCATTATTGTTGTTATTGTTATTATTATCTTCATTATTATTATTATTACTATCATTATTATTACCATTATTATTATTATGATGATGATGATGATGATTATTGTTATTGTTATTATTATTATTATTATTATTATTATTATTATCATTATTATTATTATTATCATAATTACTTTTATCATTATCATAACTATCAGTATTGTTAAAACTGTTATAGTTGTAAGATTTCTACCAAGGAATTTCTCCCCATACCAGTGCTTAAAGAAATTGGAGGAAGCACTTTTTCGCGCAAGGCATTCCTAATTACCGATACCTGGGCAAAGGTAGTCGGTCGGTCGTGGAGGCGTGAGATTGAGGGTGTCAGTGCCCCCCCCCCCCTAGCCTTCTTTTACCCTTCGTTGCCCCATCCCCTCCCTCTACCCCCTATCCCACCTCCTTCTATCCCCTCTCCTACCTCCTCCCCCTCCTCCCCTCCTCTATCTTCCTCCTACCTTTTTCTATTCCCCTTCCCTCTCTCCCCCTCCTCCCTTCCTCTCTCCCCTTCCAGCTTACTCCCCCTCCTCCCACCCTGCCTCTCTCCCCCTCCCACCACCTCCACCTCCCCCCTACACCCACCCTCCCCCTCTCCCCCTCCCACCATCTCCGCCTTCCCCCTCCTCCCACCCTCCCTCTCTCCCACTCTCATCACCTCCGCCTCCCCCCTCCTCCAACCCTCCCTCTCTCCCCCTCCCACCACCTCCGCCTCCCCCCTCCTGCCTCCCCCCTCCATTGTACCCGGGCCATTCCAGTAAAGAGCAACATGTGCGGGACTCAGCCACCCATGATGGCCATACCGGGGCTGACTTCTTGCTGACCCACCTCTTTCCGGAAGGTTGATCTCCAGTGTCTTATGTCCTGGAAAATGGCCTCTAAGGGAGCTTGTTGGCCTTTTTTTTATTTTTTTTTCTTCTTCTTTTCGTTTGGTCATCGTGCTGAGTCTGGTAAGGTTACGTTGAGGTTGTGCACGGGTGCCGTGAGCGGGGTTGAGTGCGCCAGGTTATACACACTTACTATAAGGTTGGGGAAGGGATGGGGGGGGGGGAGTTGAAGGGAGGTGGGGGTGAGGGGGTTCAGAGGCTGGCGGGGGGCCAAGCTTGGTGGCCCAGGCTTAATATTTGGCCACGCTGAGCACATTTGGCCGCTTTATAACCGGCGGCCGCTCGTTCCGCTCCGGCCGAATATTGCAGACGATGTACGGGGAATTCTGAAAGGATTTCTGGGTCTCACGACGGCAGGCACTGGCGGCCCCCGGGACTATGTAGCTAACTGTGGCTCACGAGGGACTGGGGGAGAGAGAGGGGAGGGGGAGGGGAAGGGGGAGGGGGAAGCTGTTACGTCACGGGACGAGGGGTTGGACGGAAAGGAGGGGGGAAGACGCGTTGAGTGAGGTTAGTCACGGCGTGCCAAGCGTGAGGTTGGCCGCCCCGACACCTCGAGCGGTCGCGCGGCAGAACCTCCCTTCGCTGAACGCTTCCGGGCCGGGAGCGCTCGCCATTATCCCTTCCCTCCGTTATTAGGCTCCTTCGGCCGCGCCCCCTGGGAAATGATTGCCAAGGGATCGCCGAGGAGATGATGGGCAGGATAATCGGGAGGGAGATTTTGTCTTCAGGAAAGTGAAAAGAGGAGCACGAGAAGACGAAGGCGTAAGATTTATAAGGTGGTTGGAAACGGGGTTCGGCTGCTAGAATGCCAATGAGAAAGAGCAGCCTAACAGAAGGGACTCCGGGTTCCTCCTCGGTGACTAAATAAACACATCACGGGAGCCCGTTTTCTGTAATACGCTCTAAGCCTAAGGCCTGAGCTATGCCTATAACAGCTGCCTGACGCGACCGAAACCATTATTAGGTTAGGTTTGTTTGGAAGGAGAGAGTCAGTCACTCGGAGTGTGTAGAAGTCCACGCAAATATGATGATTCACGAAGAGTATTTCGAAGCTGTTAGGCAGAAATGCGGCACGCGTTACGAATGCAGAATTATATAATTTTGTCCCAGTGGTAAATTTAGCAACACGAACGATGACGTGGGTTCACCGGGCGACAGTGCTACTCGTCACCAAACACACCTTCCGACTGCAACTTTTCTCGCGAATTAATAGCTCCGTGGGCCTGACCGATTTACCCTGTCTTGACATAAGGCCGGGCCCTTTATAAACTAAGCAATACTTTTGTAAACAAACAGCCTGAGCCAATAATCTCTCTATTATAAACAGAACCGAGCCCGCGCATCCGTGTATGGCAATGTCTGGCAACGCCGGCGGAGATGGCAGGCTGGGGGAGGGGCCAACAGATTAGGCCTGGACCGGACTATGACATTTTCGGGCCGTGAGATGAAACTTTCTGTTATTTCGCTCCGCTTCTTGCAAGACAAAAGCTCGGGGTGGAGGAGACTTGATCTTGCGCCGAAGGAACGCGGCCCCGAAATCCTGCCACTGAGTCGAGGGTTAAGCGATCGAGTTTCCAAGTATGAAGGGCCAGTAAGGGTTTAGATATTTTAGCGAAGAGCTATAAAAGTAATAACAATTTAGCCCGACTTGAGTGACGCTCTGATACCGTCCCGAGGGGGAGGTGGGGGGGGGAGTTCACGGCGTTAAGAAGACGTTTGGTGTTTTATTGTTACGCTGAGCAAGATGAGGGAATTTTAGTAGAGGCTGAGGTGAGGAGCGAGTCAGCTTGGGTGAAAAGAAATCGCCGGGCGCCATTCTATAGGTCGCGGCTGCAGCGCACGATGCTCGAAATATATATACGAAAGAAATTCGGATCCATGAGCTATTTCGTTCACCCTGACGCCTCATCAACAATGCCTGCACTCGAGCGATGATATTATGAAGCCAGTTTATTTTCATTG
>NW_028234434.1:11776080-11781080 GCF_977035675.1 Penaeus japonicus
ATCCATCCATCCATCCATCCATCCATCCATCCATCCATCCATCCATCCATCCATCCATCCATCCATCCATCCATCCATCCATCCATCCATCCATCCATCCATCATCCATCCATCCATCCATCCATCCATCCATCCATCCATCCATCCATCCATCCATCCATCCATCCATCCATCCATCCATCCATCCATCCATCCATCCATCCATCCATCCATCCATCCATCCATCCATCCATCATCCATCCATCCATCCATCCATCCATCCATCCATCCATCCATCCATCCATCCATCCATCCATCCATCCATCCATCCATCCATCCATCCATCCATCCACCCACCCACTCATCCATCCATCCATCATCCATCCATCCATCCATCCATCCATCCATCCATCCATCCATCCATCCATCCATCCATCCATCCATCCATCCATCCATCCATCCATCCATCCATCCATCCATCCATCCATCCATCCATCCATCCATCCATCCATCCATCCATCCATCCATCCATCCATCCATCCATCCATCCATCCATCCATCATCCATCCATCCATCCATCCATCCATCCATCCATCCATCCATCCATCCATCCATCCATCCATCCATCCATCCATCCATCCATCCATCCATCCATCCATCCATCCATCCATCCATCCATCCATCCATCCATCCATCCATCCATCCATCCATCCATCCATCCATCCATCCATCCATCCATCCATCCATCCATCCATCCATCCATCCATCCATCCATCCATCCATCCATCCATCCATCCATCCATCCATCCATCCATCCATCCATCCATCCATCCATCCATCCATCCATCCATCCATCCATCCATCCATCCATCCATCCATCCATCCATCCATCCATCCATCCATCCATCCATCCATCCATCCATCCATCCATCCATCCATCCATCCATCCATCCATCCATCCATCCATCCATCCATCCATCCATCCATCCATCCATCCATCCATCCATCCATCCATCCATCGATCCATCCATCCATCCATCCATCCATCCATCCATCCATCCATCCATCCATCCATCCATCCATCCATCCATCCATCCATCCATCCATCCATCCATCCATCCATCCATCCATCCATCCATCCATCCATCCATCCATCCATCCATCCATCCATCCATCCATCCATCCATCCATCCATCCATCCATCCATCCATCCATCCATCCATCCATCCATCCATCCATCCATCCATCCATCCATCCATCCATCCATCCATCCATCCATCCATCCATCGTGAACCATCTTGACCGAGAAGGCGAAAGCAGAAGAAGAAGAAGAAGAAGAAGAAGAAGGAGAAGACAACGTGTCTCAACGCCTTACCGGGAGCGACCCGACCCGGTCACCAGTTGCACTCTCAGGCCCCAGTTAGCGAATGCCACGATAGGGTTCCTTGTGATTTCCCAAGGGTACACTAACACCAGGGCAGAAGAAGTGCCAACTGATGGTGCCAATGATATGGAGACGGCGATGAAGAGGGAGGGAAGTGGACGAGGGAGAAGGAAGAGGATGGAGGATGGGGGGTGGAGGATGGGGGGTGGGGATGGAGGATGGAGGATAAGAAAGAAGGAAGAGGAGGAGGAGAAGGCGTAGAAAGAGGAAGATGTAGATGTTGGTGGACTTTGTACTAGAAGTTGTAAAGTAAAAAGTGATATTGATGAATGAAATTAAATATTACTGGTTTATTTCAAGTAAGATATTCTGGAATGAAGGTTTGTTGTTGCATTAGGATAGATAGAGAGATAGATAGATAGATAGATAGAGAGAGAGAGAGAGAGAGAGAGAGAGAGAGAGAGAGAGAGAGAGAGAGAGAGAGAGAGAGAGAGAGAGAGAGAGAGAAGCAGAATGGTAATCAGCAAAGAAAAAAAATATATGACAAAAACCTAACAATAAAACGAAAGAATAGTATCAAACCATATCCTCACACCACTTTATTCTGAGATAAGAAAAAAACTCATCCTTTATTCGTGCGTTTTCTGCGAGAAAATGAAATTGAAATCTCCCACCCTTCCACACACACACACACAAAAAAAAAATCTTTCTTGTTTCTTTCGACGTCCAAGAGAAAACATCTTCAATTATGTTGAAGATGACGAGGGGAAGACAACTGAGATCCAGTAAGGGGAAAATGGAACGAAGAGGGAGAGCAAGAGAGAGGCCAAAATCGGCGCTAAAGGGGAGATAAGCAGAACTAAAAGCGTTTCAAGAAATGAAGAATAACACAAAGAAACAGGACAAAGGAAATCGGAAAAATCTCCACCTTATCTTTGGAGAATCTTTCAAGAAACGGCGTTAGAGGGGAAGGAAGGAAGGGTAGGTCCCGTGAGAAAGGGGGAGGAATGGACTGAGGGGAGAGGGAGAGAGAGAGAGAGAGAGGGGAGAATATTGGAACTTTTGGTGAGTTAATTGGCGATGGAATGGGGAGACACCGTGGACTATGGAAGAGGATCTGAAATAGAAAGAGAAAGAGGATTAACAGGGTTCATTTTGACAGAAAAGGGGTTTAAACGAGAACGGAAGAAATCACAAAAGCGAGAGATGTCAATGACGCGTTTCGATACTGTATATTCGCCAGAATGCCTTAATTCTGATGATGAAAGAAGACCCGTCATTGGCACTAATTGCTTTGAGAGGTTATTCATTCTCATTTATATAATTTTTCAACAAGTAAAATGAATATAGAGGTGCATTATAATAACAAGAATAAGGGCTTTGATTCAATAGATAAAAAAAATAATGAACATGTCTTTGCTAAAATTAATTAACGATGTTATTCTCTAAGCCTGCGCAAGACATTGCATACACGCTTATGCTGCCGACTAGCGATCGGTTACCTTGCCATTACGACAAGAGACAAACACATTAACCTCCTGCAACTAATTGCAGACACCGGGATAAATCTCAGTTATGCAATGATATGGGTCTCATTTGCATGACAAGCTCCTCCCACCCTCACCTCGAAACGACCGGCACCCATTAGGCGGCTGATATCACGACCCCGATGGACCATAGCAATTTTTATCGGTTCTTCGCGGTACAGCCAATTAGAGAGACCGTCATCAAACGACGTCCGTGCCAACGGATTGCCTTAGACAGGTCGCTATATATGCAGAAAGGGTGAACAACAGAACATCAAATGAAGGCCGTCACAAAACAACACCTAGAACAGGACGCACAGAAGCAGGTGACAATTAATACTGTCGTAGGAAACATCCAGAAGATGTACAAAAAAAAGTCGAAAGTGATAAGGAGGCAGATAGTATTTGAATAAGGGTCGAACAGTCAACGCACGAGAGAGAATTCAGTAACCGACAAACAATTGTCACATGTTCTCAAATATATACAAATATAGTAAAATATAACATATATAATAATTAATATTATATATATAGACATATATATATATATAATATAGATAGTATATATATAAATAGTATATACATAATACACCGCAATATATACACACACACGAACATATGGAATACTTATATATATATAAAAAGTAATGACAATATATATCTTCTGATAATATATATATCACATTAAATAAAGTATATATATATAGCAGATAATGATATAACTATATAGCATAGTACCTTATATACAGATAGGTATATATACAACGGGACATGCTATAACAATAATATATATGAAATAAAATAACATATATATTAGGAATATATATTAGACATGAAAATAGTAGAGATAATACATGATAGTCATACAACATGCATATACTATACACTCATATATAAAGTGATACTAATGTGATTTGAGTGTAGTGTAGTGTGTGTGCGATGGTTGACGTGTGAGTGTGTGATGGTCAGGATGTGTGTGTGTGTGGAGTTGTGTAGTGTGGAGCAATATATATATATAGTATATAAATAAGGTATTAAAAATATATTATCTATATATATATATATATATATACTAGTATATATTTAAGGAATAAAAAGTATTTACATATATTAACAAAATATGTACTGACTATATAGGTAATTAAGGTATATATATAAGTATAATATCATATATATATATAATATATATATTTTTGTGGTGTTTGTCTGATTCACGTGTTTGGGATGTGTGTGGTGTGTGTGTGTGTATGTATATATATATAGTCGGTAAGATATAGATATAATATATATATATGATATAATATAGTAGACTATATAGCATATATAGATACCTATATATATATATAATAGAAAATAATATATATATATAGTAAGTATATAGGATATGATTAATAGTATATATATATTTAATATAAAGTGTATGAGACTTTCGTTTTCTTTCGCTTTAATTATTCTGTTTTAATTTCAGCTTCGTTTTCCATACTATACCAAGCCGTCCATTTCCTGCCGAATGTGTAATCCAAAAGCCAGGCAGGTTAGCATGAATTCTGAAATATTGTCCTTGAGTTGGAGACATCTGAGAACGATAACAGTGCCGTTGATTAGCATAGTCAAGCATTAACAAGGTGGATATTAACGAACTTTGTCAGATGGCTTTCCCCTCCTCCTAAAATCCCCCTTTTTTCCATTTATCTTAGGTATGGGACGCTTGACTGCCATTAGAATACATACACGAAGAAGGTCAAAACAGATATTCAGACATGTGAATGTAAAAAGAAAATAATTGTGCGTACATGTGTGTGTGTGTATATATATATATATATAGATTTATATATATATATATATATATAGATAATACTATATAATAATAATATAAGGTAGACATATATATATATGTATAATATATAGTATATGTATAATATATATATTATATTTATAATACATAATATATAAGTATATATATATAATATATAATAGTATTTATATATATAATATTAATTTATATAATATATATTATATAATACAAATATATATAATATATTTATAGATAGAATAGATAGTGCGTAGATTGAGTAGATAGATAAGACAGATAGATAGATAGATAGATAAGA
>NW_028234434.1:11786080-11788580 GCF_977035675.1 Penaeus japonicus
TCAGGCCTATGAGACCACATTTACACATCCTAAATCACACATACAGTAAATACCCGACGCATCATGCAATGCCAGTACAAGGGCCAGCGATAGTAACAGCAAGCAGTGTGCAAGAGCGTCATGCATATGTTTCCGGACGGGAGGAGGCGGTGGAGGCTGTGGCAGGGCCCCCCCCCCCCCACCAACCCCGCTGAGATGGCGCGAAGAATGTGCTCAGAATGGCTAATAAATTTACGGGTCTCAGGAAGCCCAGGATGTTGAATTTGATGGTTGTATAATCTCTTCAAACTACCACTTGTTGTCACTGCCGCCCCGAAGCGTAGGGAAGGACGAATGTAAACGACAATAGTGGCTCGAGGTGGAACTCGGGACACAGAAAGCAAGGGGAAAACAAAGAACGAAAATGCCTTTATGCGAATTCCCAAAGAGCGTGTCGTTTTAAGGAGATCCTTAAAGAGTTGAGTGTTTTCCGCCTCCTTTCAAAAAAAAAAAAAAAAAAAAAAAAAAAAAAAGCAGCGCACAGTGAGTAAGAATTTACTCGAATGCGTTTTCTCATATCTCCTCTTTATGCCCTTTGAACACGCACAGATACGCAGAAGCACACATGCACACGCGATCAAAGGGCACCCCCGTGAGCAATGGCGTTTGGGTCTTCAACGTAAATGGACTCATCATGTAGAATGCCCAAGGGAGGAGTGGACACGCTATGGAGAAGCAGAGTATCTTGGGGTCCGTGAAGAAATTTGATATCTGTCTATCCACCCATCCATCTGTCTGTCTATCTGTCTATCTGTCTATAAAAGTAACCAGCTTTCTATATATCTATACGTATCTATTTCTATATCTATATAATACATATATATATATTGTTAGAGGTAATAGTGTTTTGTGAACGTTTTGCTTTTCCAATGCAGATATTCGACTGTGATTGTGTCAATGTTCCTCGTAATTTTGTCATTTATAGTCTTTTGAAAAGTTTAATCGTCCATTTTGTTTGATGATGGCAAATGCTCTTCTCAGTTTGTTTAATTGTAACATGTTATGGTGTTTTATGATGGTATTTATGATATTTGTATTTATAACATTATATCTCAAATTTTCCTGTGGTGTATGCAGTTACTAAGGCATTTCCATAAATAGGACGCTGGCTTGTAAAGGGACCAGTGTTCCATTTTGTTCAGTTATCCACTATCCCTTGATTCAACAACTCCATAGCAAATAAGCCTTTTCCCCTTTTCTGGAAGAAGTAGGAAATCACAAAATAATATCGCATATCGAAACCAGCTTCCTCCCCTCCTTCCTCTCTTTCCTCCTACACTTCACCTTCCTTCTCCTTCTCCTTCCTTCCCCCAACCCATCCCCTTCCTCTCCCGTCCCCCCACACTCCTCCTTCATTCCCTTCCATCCCCCACACACATCCTATCCCCTTCCCTCCATCCCACACACTTCCCTTCCCCTCCCTCTCTTCCCTCCCCCACACTTCCCCTTCCTCTCCCTTTCCTCCTTCCCCTCCCTCCCCTCCCTCCCCCACACTTCCCTTCCCCTCCCCAACACGCAGCAGGTCTCGCCCGCCCGGGACCACCTAGCTCTTCCCCATCTGCATTTACGAGACTTGATGAAGATGTGCAGTCCTTCCCTACAACCATTCGCAGCACCCGTCTGCCAAATTACCATATGCTTGTCAACATTCTTCCTTCTTGTAACTGCTCGAGAATGGAATCTGACTTTTCTCAAAATCTAGCCTTCTCTCTTGTCATATCGGTTGTTTGATCCTTGGTTGTCTGGTTTCGTCAGAGCTGGTTATTCTTTTATGTTTTCTTATTATTATATTGCCTGATTATTCGCTTCTTGCAACTCCCGAGCTCCTTGCCAGTCGGACAGGTGTCTTGCAAGGCCTTCTGATCGCGCTTATTTTCTGTTCCATTTTCTTTCTTTTTATCTCTTCTTTCTCCTCCTCTATGCCATCTTCCACCTTTTCTTCTCCTCTCTTCGTAATCACCCTCTTCTGTCTGTTCTTCGTCTTCCTCTTCCTCTTCTTCTTCTCTCTTTGCTGTCTCTGCGTTCTTCTTCTGTCCTAGGTTGGTGAGCTTCCCTAAGCCTTGCAACCTCATCGAACCACAGAGAGCAAAGACCCACAGGAACCGTCGGTTGCATAATCAATAGCGTTGCAAATTGATCAGTATGTAAATGGTTATTGGTTGGGCTGGCTTAGTCTTTCATGGCGGGGAGGCGGAGGGAAGGAGAGGAGGGTGGAAGGAGGGGGAGGCGGAGGGTAACGCCTAGGGGGAGGGATCCTCAGCCTGGCCTCCAGATGGTGGTCGGATTTGCAAGTAGATGGAGAAAGTCAATCGCTCGGATACGATGGATGGGAAGTTTTCATTGGGGACGGAAAATTTGTGTTTTGTAGTAACCATGGGAATTGTACCTTGAAATCCCTCGCTCCGAAAACATAGAATTTATTTTTCGTTTGGGCATGTTGCTAGTTCGGGCGTTGGACTTG
>NW_028234434.1:11801080-11803580 GCF_977035675.1 Penaeus japonicus
CCACCACTAATGGCTCACGAGAGCAGAGGCGGTGCGAGAGGAGGCGGGGCTACTCTCTGTGGGCGGCGCCAATCGTAGCCCCGCCTCCCCTGGCTGAGAGCGCGGTGTCTGGCCAGGCCACCAGATAGTGTTTGAGCTCGCCGCGGCCTCAACACACGCTGGTTGTTTTTTGCCGCGGCTACTGGTCCCGTGCCGAGCGTGGTGGTGCACATGCGGCGGCCGTGCTAGTGCACGCCAGCTAATGTGTGTGTGTTGTTCTCTTTTTCCGATCGTGTGTGACTGTGCGGCGGCACCGTGGCGACTGTGGACTCACTACCGTGGCGGCACCACCATGCAGTGGGCAGCAGCGAGGGAGGAGGACTAGACAGGATGAACGGAGCTTTGTATGAGGACTCGGCCGGCACACGAGGCCTGGAGCCCACGGGCCAGACGCCACTGCACATCCCGGCCAAGCGCGTGGCCACCACCCTGGCTGTGTCCACGTACCCGCACCCGCCCGAGTGCCCCACGGGGCCCGACTCTGGCACCGCGGCGGGTGTCATCAGGCACTCGCACTCCACACAGCCCTGGAACTACCAGCCGGAGCATGCAGCAGCCACGGCGCCCTTCGACTCCCAGTACGGCCAGGCCTTCGGGCGGGACGGGGTCACGCCCACGTACTATAATATTGCGGACACTAGAGTGGCTGACCGCAAGACCCTGGCCTTCTGGCCCAACAAATACGACTACGCACCGGGGCCATCCTCGATGACCACGGAGTCATGCCAAGCCTTTGCCGCTCAGACCTGGTGCAACTACCCTCCCTACGGGCGTGTGGGCCATGTCGATGCCCACGGGCAGCCCGTGCCATACCTAACGGCGGCAGAAGGTGCCCCAAAATCTGCCATGGAAGCTGCCGCAGGATACCCCCACGACGGCTATCTGAGGAACTACCCCACAGCAGAGACTATGCCTCCCGCACCCTACCCTCCAGGTACGTACCATCTTCATCTGCCCCCATGTCCCTTAGTGCAGGAGTGTCATATCCTTCCCAGGTAAAGTCCGACTTTGTATCGCGAGCGGCAGTGGGTGGAGGTGGTGGAGGAGGTGGCCCTGAGCACCTCGTAAACCCCATCCTCTGCCTGTCTCTGCCTTAACCCCCGTAAAGCACCCGCCACAACACTCTGCCCCGATCGCAGTCCCTGTCCCTCGCGATCAGCCAACCCGTCCCCGAGTGCCCCGTCATAACAGTGTCCCTCCAGGTCTCCCAGGTCTGCCTCGGTGACCTGGTCAGCCCTCTTGCATAACGGAGCCCCGCGAGAGTCGACACCTTCCACTCGCGAGGCTACCTGGCATGCTCGTTAAGCAAGTCACTCCTTACATCCAGCTCGTTTCTCCAGATACGTCAGATTCCTGTACTGGATCCCACGCTCTTGCTCCCTGTCACTTGCTCTCGCTGTCAGTCTGCTCTCTTGTGTCACTCTCTCCCTCCTGATTCTTAACTCGTTCCCTTCGTTCTCTTGTGCTGAGACACATGTCGAGGCATTTTTTTTCTTGATTCTCGATCATTTCCTCGACAGCTTATTTACATTAACCACTAAGTGACGTATCCAATCTCTTCTACCATCAGCCATTCACCAACCTATTCTAGTGATAACTTTACCTCTTTTTAATGCTTGTTGTGCCAGTCTCCCCAGCCAGTTATTTTCTCCCAAAGATAGCCCTGACCCAACCAGCTCGCCATACAAAGTGATCATGACATTTCCACCTTGGAGGTTGATACCTGTCTTGTCGTCTCACCTTGTGTAAACTTTTTTTCTTTGGTCTTATGCTAACTACTACTTTTTCAATCACTGACACTTTTGAACGTACCACACCGATTTCGTATGCTTATTTTTTTCCCAAACCACTTAATATTAATGCTATTTAGAGACCTTACTCATTTCTCCTTCATTTCTTTTTACACAATCTGATCACTCCATCACAATACTATTAAATTCATGTTTAACTTTATTATTATGATTATCTTTTTTTTTTTCTTTTTTTTCTTTTTTTTTCTTTTGAACTTACTTACCACTCACTCACTAAACGATACCATCAGCCAACCACACCTATTAGTTCTTTCTCACATGCACTAGACAAATTACCTACCATTACCAAAAAGACTTGCGACCGTCAAATGTTTCGAATAACTTCCCGAGTACTGTGCGTTTGTTTACGTTTGCTGAGTCATGTTATACACTGTCACTGTCATCACCTTGAACTTGCCAACAGTCGTCCGTAATACTCAAGCCTGCCAGTCTGTCTGTTCAAAGAATCTTATATATATATATATATATATATATATATATATATATATATATATATATATATATATATATATATATATATATATATATATATATATATATATATATATATACATATATGTATGTATGTATGTATATGTATTTAGAACTATTCCTCTTTTTGTGATTCATTCTCGTTACTTCTTCATTCTTGTTACTTATTCATCCTTACC
>NW_028234434.1:11813580-11816080 GCF_977035675.1 Penaeus japonicus
GACAAACGAAATCAGGCAGGGAGACAGACGCAGACAGACAAACGAAATCTGACAGCGAAGTCAGACAGACAGACAGATATGATGTAATCGACATACCATATCACACCGCGAATTGAAATGCCCAAAGCCCATCATCAGACAGTACACTGCATCGGAATCGTAGTCAAAATAAGCCAGCCGAAACCATTAATAACGAAACAAGAGTGGTAAACAAGTGAAGTGAAGAGCTGTTGTCCGCGGCATGGATCTGCCTTGGCCCGGGGCGGCAGAGGACCCACCTACCTGCCAGCCATTCCCTCGGCGTTTATTGACGATTTATTTAACGTTTAACTCCTCAGATTGAATCTATTAGGACTGAATGTTTGCTAGTTCAGGCGTCTAAAGAGTCTCCAGCTTTAGCACCTTGTGTTGTGTTTAGTTTTTTTCATGTTGTAGTCTTGGTTTACACAGGAAAATGAATTTATCCTTAGCCCCATGAATCTGCCAGAGTATCTCGTTCGTCGCAAATGATCATTGCTGTCAGTTAACAAGGCGATAAAAAATCACTAAAGATAAAAAAGGAAAAATTTCCCAGGGAATAGAAGGTTAAAATATGATCCTGTTTGCGCCGCGGGGCTTCCTCGACTATGGAGAGGGCTCATCAAGGACAGAAATAGCTACAAGGACTCTGCTAACGGGGCCACATGGCTGCAGTACATTATCAACTCGCGAAATACGTCATGAGAGGGAACAAGATTACAGTTCCTCGCCGCCGACTTTCTTATCATGCAAAATCCCGCGCCTCCGTGTGCTACACAATGTCCTGTAATGGTAGGGTTTAACGGCAGTGCACCCCGGTCCCTGCCCTTGTTCAATACTTGTAAACACTCTTAATGAGACAAGTCCTAATACAACGCTCCCCTAACGATACTCCGCGACCTTGAAGCAGTTCTAAGATGTAATAGTTTCTAGACAAGGAGACGTGGCTATATATAGTGCCCGGGAACGAGTGTAAATAGAGAGAGAAAGAGAGGGATAGCCTGGGGTAGAGGGGTGGGCGGAGGAGGAGTTCGCGGTGGCGGTGGTAGCATAAGGAAAGGGTTGGGCGACGGTTGACATCTTGTTCAACCTCATGTGTGGAGTGTCGTGTTGTCATTACAGTCACATGGGTCACCCTGGCGACGGCCGACTCCCCGGACCCCGTTTTCTTTTTCTCGCCGACGTTACTCGGTTCGTTTTCGTCCGAGTGTCGCGGGGTCGGGTCGTCACTTTCGCTTTTTCTTCCTCCGCTTGTAGGTACGGTTCTTCCTTTTCTTGGGCGTGGGTCATCGTGCATCTCTTGCTCTTCCTTGCTTCGTCTTCTTTAGTCTCTCTCTCCTCTGTCTCTTTCTCTCTCTCTCTCCCTCTCCCTCCCTCTCTCTTCCTCCTCTTCCCTCATCTTGCTACGTGCGACTCTCCAGATGTTATCTCATACCCGCTAACCGAGCTGTCTTGTGTTGCTGTATTGCATTTATCACACAGATTAACGCCCGTTATTCGCCTTCATTAGCAAGCACGCTCACCCTGAAGTAGAGTGACATCATCATCAAGACCTCAGGTGGATATTCCAATCGGATCCAAACATAAACAGAGAGGAATGTTGATCGTAGGAAAAAGTAGAGTATATAGCCGCTAAGCAACTTGCGCCGCCTTTTTCTTGCAACCTTGATCGCTGCCTGCCGAGTGTTTATTTGTTTTCCGTCTTCGAATGCACGTCGTTTCTCTAGTGATTAATCACGGTCAGTTGCGTCCATCCATCACAGGAATTCCAGATGCTTGACAGCGTTAAGTGGCAATTACGCCGACCAACCACCGCAATCGATATCAATTTGACAACTTGCAATTAACTCCCAATTCACGGTCGGCGACATACTTGCGCATCCTGTTTTGGTGAACGAAAAAAGAAAGAAAAAAACATGAGGAAGTCCGTTGTTATGAGGAGAGTAGAATGTTTATGAACATCCGCGCTCTTTAATGACAGGAATTGAGGACGAAAAGCTAATCCTACAAATGCGAAAGGAAAACAGCTGTCAAGTGGGCGGTCGAGTCTCTTTGAAGAGAGGAAAGGAGAACTTGTTTCTAAAAGTAAATATATGTAAGATTGCCAACTCGAATGGATCTATAGCGGCGTAGATGTAAATATGCGTAACACGTAAATGTAGACTTAGAGGTACAAAGGAATAAACGGAGATTATAAAATGCGTGAATGTGTAAGTATATGCAAAGTAGGATAAACACAACTAGGCTAGCGCACGCCCACGCACACTCACTCCCCCCCCCCCTCCCAACACACACACACGCACTCACGCATGTATATACATTTCATACATACGTATAAATGCACACACACACACACACACACACACACACATATATATATATATATATGTATATATATATATATATATTTGTGTGTTTATTGTATGAATATGTATTTATATAATATATATATATGTATGTATATGGATATATATGTACTTAT
>NW_028234434.1:11823580-11826080 GCF_977035675.1 Penaeus japonicus
ACGAGTGCCCTGAGCGTGAAACCACTGATGAGGCGGGATTCAAGAAGACATAACGCCCCTCACCTCCTGCGGCGCCTAAGTATCTCAATCTTCTCGCGGGAAAAGCCTTCGCACCTTCCTCCGCCTCCTCCTCCCTTAATGAGCGAGGGCGACGCTTTGTAGTCAGGGCTGGGCGAGGAGAGCCCAAGGGCGCTCCCCCTGAAATCATCCAATTCCCAATCGCGTCCGAGGCCCGACCGGCCCTTCGAACAGTCCGAGGCCACAAGTTAGCATATCATTAGACTCCGCGTTCATAATCCGGCGCGAAATAGAGTTCTCTCGCCGTCCGTAAACTGATTCATCCCGCGTGATCTTATCGGGTCCGAGATAAGCGGGCGGGGATGGCCGTCGAGGCGAGGGGCCTCAGAACGGTAAACTCCCGCAGTTGACATCTTTATGACACTCCCTGTAGTGGGGTCGGGGGTGGCTGGTAGTCGGGGAGGGGGGGGGAGGGATGATGAGGGTGGCGGGGGGTCACACCCATTCTCATCCCTTGCCAGAAGGAGCTACTCATCTTCTTCCTCTTTTTTTTTTCTCTCTCTCTCTCTTTCCTTCTCTTCCTTCTCCTACTTGCCCTCTCTCTCCCCATATCCATCCCCTCCGAAGGATTTTCCCTCCAATCCTCTTTCCTCTTCCCTTCCCTCTTTCCCTCCCTCTCGAATTCCTCCTCGTCCTCCTCCTGGCGCGCGCGGAGAGAGCGGTCCTTCCAATCTGACGAAGAGGCTCCTTGGCCGAGTTCTCCGCTGGGATTGTCCGTATGCTTATGAGGCGTCGTCAGGGGCCAAGGGCGCGGCGAGATTGTCGTGAGAGCTTTTTTTTTTTGGGTGGAGAGAGGGAGGGGGGAGGGGGAGGTATAAGGGGCTGGGAGTAGAGGGAAAGGAGATAGGGCTTGGGGCTAGGGTTGTGTGTGTCTGGGGAGGGGAAGGGGGGATGGGGTGGTAGAAGGACACTCTTAAAAGGTCGACACTTGTAGGTGGATGGACCAAGAGCGTCTTCGGACTACCCACGATAGGCGGCGGGAACTATGAACATTTTTTTTCTTTCTTTTTCTTTCTTTTTCTTAAATTGGCAGGTAGAGGTTGTAGGATAGCCTTCGATTGTCGCCCTTGGATGTCTGTTATACTAAGAGCATGGTTAGGTTCGTGTTGTATTGTTAAAGATTGCAGGAGATAGCACAGGAAGTAGACGGTGTAAAGAAAAATGTCTTGGATATGTACACAGGTATTACTGATAAAACAATGAGTAACATCGACATAAATAGTGGTATCAGATATCCAGGAAAACTCGCTTTCTCAACTTAATGTTTCGTCATTTTAATGCATTGGTTTTATTTTGTTATTATGTAAGTAACCACTTGTCTCAATAAACTTGTCAAAGTCTAAAAGTCTCTCTCTCTCTCTCTCTCTCTCTCTCTCTCTCTCTCTCTCTCTCTCTCTCTCTCTCTCTCTCTCTCTCTCTCTCTCTCTCTCTCTCTCTCTCTCTCTCTCTGTCTCTCGTTCTTTCTCCCTCCCTTTCCCCCTCTCCTTCTCTCCACTTTCTCTGTCTGCACTAGAGATGTTTTGAGAGCCTCATCATCGTTCTTAGGGTTAACATTCTTTCTTCGAATCAGAGAGACATTCTTTTCTAAGAAAGACTGGCCGAGTTGCATCTCCCTCTCTCTCTCTCTCTCTCTCTCTCACTCGGGCCTCTTAAGTAGGGCGGCAAATAAGCGAACACCGGGTATTTTAAGGGAAAGAAGCCCGTTAGAAAGGAAAGGGGGAAAAAATAGTCCCCCTAGGCAGTTGTTCTTCTAACGAAATTTTCAAATACGCGAAGCGAGCAGAGCCAGCTGGGCTATGTAAACAAACGTAGAAGGGAGGAGGAGGAGGAGGAGGAGGAGGTGCCTCCCTCCCCCCACTCATCTCCCTCCCTCCCTCCTCTCCGTCGGCACTAGTGTGAGGGGTCGTTGTTGGCCAATGTGTCTCCTTCTTCATAAGCCAATATGAGACGCCGGGTATTTTGTGGCATTCGTAAACACCTATTTGCATATCATATGATAATATTGTGGTTACAATGGCACGTTCATGCATCGAGAGCGAGGGAGAAAATACTTGCTCCACGCTGGCACCTGTGTCTCCCCCGACTTTGGTGGCACCAATGCCCTGGGGTGGCGGTCCCCCCATCCCCCCACCCTGTATGCCTTAACAGAGATAAACGTTACACTACTACGAACCGCATGACTTATTCTTGACATGCATGCTGGCACAGGGGATCCGCACGTAGTATAGGCGAACTGAATGTGACTATCATCACAACGCATGATATTTCTCCTTATACATCTCTTTCTGGTTAAAAAGAAAAAAAAAAGAAAAAGAAAAAAGAAGAAAGACAGAGAGAAAAGGACCCATAGCATCGACAAACCCAACAGAAGAACTCTTTTAGACTCCCCTCCCCCTCCCCCACCCTCACCCCCTCCAATGAC